>NC_080681.1:79666665-79976677 GCF_030445035.2 Dasypus novemcinctus | reverse complement strand
GACTAGTTTTATTAGTTCTGTGGATTATTTGAAATTTTCTGTATTTAGAATCATATCACCTGCAAATTGAGATAGTTTTACTTCTGCCTTTCCAATTTGTATACCTTTTGCTTGATTGCTCTGCCTAGAATTCTACTACAATGTTGAATAAGAGTTTTGATGGTGGACATTCTTGTTTTGTTCCTGATTGTAAGAGGAAATCTTTTGGTCTTTCACCATTGAGAATGATGTTTGCTGTGGGTTTTCCATAAATGCCCTTTACCAAATTGAGAATGTTCCCTTTTATTCCTAGTTTTCTGAGAACTTTCATCATCAAAAGATGCTGGATTTTGTCAATCACCTTTTCTGCCCCAATTGAGATACTCATGTGGGTTTTCTCCTTTAATGCAATATACTACAATGACTGATTTTCTTATGTTCAACCACCCTTGCATTCCTGCAATAAATCACATGTGCTCACAGTGTATAATTCATTAAACATCCATTAAACATGTTAGACTCAATTAACCAATACTTTGTTGAGGGTATTTGTATCTATAGTCACAAGGGATACTGGTCAGTAATTTTCTCTACTTGTGCTGGCTTGGTAACAGGGAAATTCTGGCCTCATAGATTTGAGTTAGGAAATAATCCCCCACTACTCTTTGCCAGCATTTGAGAAGGATTTGCATTAATTCTTCTTTAAATATTTGGCAGAATTCAGCAGCGAAGCCATCCTTACCTGGACTTTTCTTTGTGGGATGTTTCTGATTACTAATTCAATTTCTTTACTTATTTTGGATCTCTCGAGATTTTCTATTTCTTCTTGAGTCAGTTTAGATAAATTTTATGTGTGGTGGCTTGAAGCTGTGTTCCCCAGAAAAACATATTCTTAAAGTTAATCCACTCCTGTAAGTGTGAACCCACTGTAAGAAGGACCTTTAGATGAGGTTACTTCAGTTAAGGCATGGCCTAGCCTAATCAGAAAGGCTCTTAATCCTATCAACTGGAGTCCTTTATAAGAGGAATGAAATTCAGACGGTGAGAGAGAAAGCCACAGGGAGCAAGACACTAAACATCAATGGGACCCAGAAGAGAAGGGTGAGACCAAGAGACACTGCCATGTGCCTTGCCATGTGACAAGCTTAAGATCAAGTCTCACCAGCTAGTCTCACCAGCAACCAGTCCCAAAAACACCAGTCTTCAGGGAGAAAGCATTTCCCTGGAGACGCCTTGATTTGGAACTTTTTTCTAACCTCAAAAAAAATGAATAAATTTCCATTATATAACCCATCCCATTTCAGAGTATTTGCTTGAAGCAGTCCAGGAAACTAAAACAGAATGTTTCTAGGAATTTGTTCCTTTTATCTAGGTTATCTAATTTTGTTGGCATACAATTGTCCAAAATATTCTCTTATGATCATTTTTATTTCTCTAAGGTCAATAATAATGTCTTCATTTTCATCCTGATTTTAGTTACCAAGTCCGATGTCATTTGTCAATCTGGCAATCTGTTGATTTTATTCATGAACTTTTGGCTTAATTTTTCTCAAGTTTTTCTATTCTCTACTTCATTTACCCCCATTCTAATTTATTTCTTTCCTTCTGCTTACTTCGGGCTTCAAATATCTTGGGATTCTTGTGAAGTACATATATGTTTATAATTGTTATATCTTCTAGCTAAATTGAAACTCATAAATATATTATGTCTTTGTCTCATAACCATTTTTTACTTACAGTCTATTATGTTTGATAATACATCCATTCAGACTCTTTTTGGTTAATATTTGCATGAATATCTTTTTCTACCATTTTATTTTCAACCTCTTTGTGCCTTTGTATCTAAAGTATGTCTCTTCTAAGTGGTGTATTGAAGTCTCCAACTATTATTGTAGAGACATCTATTTCCCCCTTCAGTTTTGCCAGTATATGCCTCATGTATTTTGGGGTATTCTGGTTTGGTGCATAGATATTTATAATTGTTATTTCTTCCTGGTGGATTTCCCCTTTTATTAATAAATAATGTCCTTCTATATCTCTTAAAATATTATTTTTGTACTTAAAGTCTGTTTTGTCAAATATTAATATAACCACCCCTGCTCTTTTTGGTTACTGTTTGCATGGAATATCTTTTTCCAACTATTCACTTTCCACCTATACCTAGGGTTTAAGGTGAGTCTCTTATAGAAGGTATATGGATGGTTCATATTTTTTAATCCATTCTGCCAATCTGTGTCTTTTGATTGGGGAGTTTAATCCATTAACATTCAATGTTATTACTGTAAAGACAGTACTTCAACCATTTTATTATTTGGTTTTCATATGCCATACCTTATTTTGGTCTGTCTTTTTACTCTTCTGGTCACCCTTTCTGATAATATTCATTTCTATACTCTCCAGCAAGCCTCTCTCTCCTGTCTTTTCCTTTCAACTTGCACAACTCCTTTAATATTCTTGTAGAGCCAGTCTCTCGTTTACAAACTCTATTAGTTTCTGTTTCCCTGTGAATATTTTAAACTCATCTTCATTTCTGAAGGATGATTTTGCCAGATAAAGAATTCTTGACGAGCAGTTCTTCTCTTTCAGTGCCTTAAAATATATCATACCACTGCCGTCTCATCTCCATGGTTCCTGATGAGAAATCAGCACTTAGTCTTACTACAGACCCCTTGTACATGATCTATCACTTTTCTCTTGCTATTTTCAGAATTCTCTTTATCTTTGGCATCAGACATTCTGATATGTATGTGTCTTGGAGTAGGTCTATTCAGACTTATTCTGTTTGGAGTATGGTGGCTCTTGGATAAATATTTTTATGTCTTTCATTAGAGTTAGAAATTTGGGGCCATTATTTCCTCAAATATTCTTTCTGTCCCTTTTCCCTTCTCTTATCCTTCTGGAACTCCCATGATACATATCTTTATGTGCTACATGCAATCAATTCCCTGAGCCCTGCTCAATTTTTTTCCATTATTTTACCTGTTCTTCTGTCCTTTCAATTTCAGATGTTCTTTCTTCTAAATGCTGATTCTTTCTTCTGCCATTTCAAATCTGCTGTTTGCCTCTAATGTATTTTTAATCTCATTTGTGTCTTTCATTCCCATGAGATGTTATTAATATTTTTCTGTCCAATCTTTCAAATTCTTCTTTGTGCTCACCCAGTGTCTTTATGTCCTTTATCTCTTTAGTCATATTTTTCTCCAACTCCTTGAATTAATTTAGATTTGTTTGAACATCATAGATTAGGTGGTTCAAATCCTGTGTCTCATCTGGTGTTTTGATTTGTATCTTTGACTGGACAATATCTTCCTATTTCTTAATATATCTTGTAATTTTTTGTTAATGTCTAGGCCTCTGATTATTATGGCATGTTTACTCTGATGGTCAGTTTCTCTCTCTTGCCTAGTATTTTATTGTTAATGGACTGGGTTATAGCTCTTCTTTGATCCTTGATTCAACTTATTCTAGGTCTCCAAAATTGCCCTTCTGATCAAAACAGGATCAGGAACCCACTTATGAGATACAGACCAGTTTCCAAGGGACTTGGGGAGTGGGACATTAAGGTGCCTAAAAGCCTCTTTATTTTATCCCCTGGAGTGCACTTTCCAGGCCTGCCAGCAGATTGCACTCTTTGGCAAACCTTTCCACTCAACTCTTTGGGGTTAAAGTGCTCATGGCAACCCCCTCTAGGTGTGTATGGAAACAAAGTCCTGAAGAGCTTCCCCTCCAGGTGGGCTATTTAGAGCCAGGCTTTGCAGTTCAAACTTACCACTAGATAGCACCCTCCCTTTTCCCAGGGAGGAAACACTCACCGCTCCCATCTGTGTCAGTAGCAGTCAGTCCCAGTCAGTAAGAAGGGTGTTTGGGAAGGCAGGATATTTTTACTTCTCTAGTAGCTCCTGGATGGAAACAGTGGCTCAGCAAAGCATGGCTGGGACAGGTGGAAATCATGGAACTCCACAGTCCAAATTTGCCAGCCAAAAGCTGGATCAGCAATAGACTATGTCCTTCCCTTTCCCCATTCTTCAGGAATCCCTGTGGCCTTCTCAGTCCATAGCTGCACACCAGGGAGTGGGCAACCTGATGCGCTCTGCCCTGAGAGTGGGGGGTTGGGCATCAGCAGCAGCCCAAGTTACTCAAAGATCCTCACCACAGTTACTTACCTCTTCACCCCTCTTTTTCCTAGGTGCTGCCCAGCACTTCCCTGGTCTCTAGAACCACAGAACTGTTATTCTAGACCAGGGGTTCTTAGTGTTTTTTGTTCCATGTTGCCAGTCCAGTGAAAACCACGACCGCTTACTAAGTCCACTCTATACTGTATATTATTTAATAAATATATCACACCAGCACCAACACATCCCCACAAGTATAATGTGTTTTTTTTTTTTTATTTCAATTCACGCTCACAGACCCCTTGATAAGAACCATTGTTCTAGACAGTTTCTGTCAGTCCTCTAGCTGCTTTTGGGGGGAAAGTAAAGAGCCCTTTAATTTTCTAATCCTCCATCTACCCAGAAGTGCCCCTAAAGTGAGTCTCTTATAAACTGCATATAAATGGATCTTGGTTTTGCATCCAATCTGCCAATTTTTTCCTTTTAATAGGAGAGTTTAAACCATTTATATTTATGGTAATAACTGATAAGGAAGGATTTACTTCTGCCACTTAGATGTATTTTTTCTGGATGTCTTGCATATTTTCTTTTTCCTCAATTACTCCATTACTGCCTCATTTTTTTTTTCAGTTGATTTTTGGTAATATATATTTTGATTCCCTTTTTCTTTTATTTTCTCTGTAATTTAAATTTTTTTCCTCAGTAGTTACTATTTTAGTTTCCTGGACTGTTCAAGCAAATACCATACTATGGGTTGCCCTATGTAATGGAAATTTATTAGCTAATGATTTTGAGGCTAGGAAAAAGTCCAAATTAAGGTATCGTCAAGGCAATGCTTTCTTCCCCAAGACTGGCATTCTGGGACTGGCTGCCTGTCATCGTTAATTCTGGGTTCCTCTGCCACCTGGCAATGCACACAGTGGCCTCCTCTGGTCTCTCCCTTCTCTTTCAGGTTACACTGTCCTTCAGCTTCTCGCTTTCCATGGCTTTTTTCTCTCTTTATCTGTATTTCATGCTGCTTTTACAGGACTCCAGTAGCAGGATTAAGATCCAACCTGATTGAGTTGGGCTACAACTTAACTGAAATAACTTCATCAAAAGTTCATATTTACAATTAAAGCTCACACACCCCCAGGAATGGATTAAGTTTAATAACATATTTTTCTGGGGGTACATACAGCTCCAAACCACCAGAGTTATCTTTGTGATTGCATATAATATCTTAAACTACTAATGACCTACAGTGGTATTATGTTCTTACTTTCAGTAGTATACACTTACTTCAATACATGTCCCTTCATCCCCCTTCACATTGCTATTGTCTCTGATTACATCTTTATATATGGTACGCCCATTAACACATATTGCAAATGTTTTACACATTTGCCTTTCAGCCATTAGGGGGAATTAAAAAAGCTGTTACAATTCAAAAGTACAGTAATATAGATTTTATATTTACCTATGAAGTTACCTTTACCAATGTTCCTTATTACTTTTTATGACTGTGACTTACTATCTAGTGACTTTTTTACAATTTTATTACAACTCTCTTGAAAATCTTTCTGAGTTTATTCTGCCTTGAATTTCTGGAGCTTCTTAGTTGTGTATAGTCATGCATATCATCAGATTTGGGACGTTTTCAGCCATTATTTATTTAAATACTTTTTCTGCCCCCCGTCTCTGTCTCTCATCCTTCTGGGAGTCCTATGATGGGTTCTGCTCATTTTTCTTTCTGCTCAATTGTCTTTTCTTCAAGTTTACTGATCATGTCTTCTGCCTCCCCAAATCTGTTTTTGATGAGTTTTTCATTTCAATGATTATGCTTTTCAGCTCTAGGATTTGTGTTTGGTTTCTTTCTATAATTTACAGGTCCTCATTTTGTTCAGACAATATTTTCCTAATTTTCTTTTGTTCTTTGCTTAAGGTTTCCTTTACCTCACTGAACATACCTAAGAGAGCTGACTTAACACTGTACTGATATAAAAGCTTAACGAATAGTTCCAATTTATGTCCTTCCTCAGGGATGGTTTCTGACAATTTTTTTTTTCTTGAGAATGGGCCATTATGTTTTTTCATTAAGATCTGAACATTTTAGTTTTATGTTGTTGTAACTTGGGATATCTAATTCTCCCACTCCCAGGTAATTGCTGGCTTTTTTCTTGTTGAAGGCTGTAACCATCAGTTTGTGAATTTTCTCAACTATTTTTGCTCTCAAGTGAAGAAAGGAAAAGGGAAAAAATGAGTAAAGGAAGAAATGTACTGTCTTTTAACACTACTCTCCTGCTTCTTGTTGCGGGGGTTAAAGCATGGGCTGACCTCCATCCTGGCCTCCCAGCAATCAAAAACAGTGATTTGTGCATGGTCATCAGACCACACAAACCCCATTTTTAGGGAACAAGGGTCCTTAATGCCCACCTGGCACCAGCAAGTCACACTAGGAATGCAGGCTACAGTCCTCACACATGGTTTGGGTATGGGGAATAGAAATCTCCACACAGATGGTAAAATACATAGAAATTTACCAGCCTCTTCATCCAATATTCCCTGGATATTCCAAGTGTTCTCCTAGACTCCAAAGTTTCAAAATAGTTCATTGCAACAGTTCTTCCAAGCTTATTAATTGTTTTGGTGAAGGGACCAATTCTAGAGCTTCCTAGTCTACCATTTTCTTATGGTACCTCCCATTTTAAGGAAAAAAGGGGGAAGAGGACTGGCATTTGGTTACTTTTGCTCACAACTCATTTGCCAAAACAAGTCACATGGCTGCACGTAACTGCAAGTGAATAAGGAACACAGCCCTCAAAATGCTCAAAAATAGAGAAGGAAAAAGTAATAATGCTTATCGCCACATTAGTTAGTACAAGGTGAAATACGGCAGCCTATTGTCTCAATACAAGTCACTATTTCTGTCTAATCCTTTTATTCAGGGCCAATTGCATGGGTATGCAGTCTGCACAGTCACATAGGACTCCATGTTATTAAAGACCCTGTGTTTGGTTTAAAGCTTTGCTCTCACCAACTTGAAGTTTCTAATATTTTTACCTTCAAACTTGTGTTTGTAAGTGAAATGTGATGGGACACTGAACATGCACGTGAGCAAAGGAGATATATTATGGGTGTCTGTCAGTTCTTGCTGTCCCATTCTTAGACAGCATTCTAAGATTTCCAATGGCCCCATAATGTTTGGAAATTCAGTAAAACTCAAAGCAAATACATGCTAAGTGTATTCTCTACCACCACATAAGCAGGCTCAGGAAGCCACATTTGATGTTTAAACTGTAACTTGCTTCAAAAAAGGAAATGGTACTCTAAGAAACATGAATGACCAAGGAACCCTATCATATCTTTTCTTACACGTTACTTTCCTGTATTAGATAACACTTATACTGAAAATTATGACACAGAGGGAAATACAAAAAAAAAAAGGGCAACCCATAGTTCATTTTCCCTTCAACCCCACCTTACTTTTCAACAAATTAGAGTGCTGGTAGAATGGAAAAGTATCAAGAAGTGAAATAAAAACAGTTATGTAGTAAGTAAGGGGCTCAAATCTGAAAGGGAAAACAGTCATATAAACAAGTAGTGACAATATTATGTGACGTATGTTATGGAAATCAAGAACAATGACCCTATCAAAATCCTTCATCATGGAGATAATACGTGAGCTGAGGAAGAATTTCCCAGCTGGCAGAGAGCGTGAAAAGGAATAGTCATAATAGATGGACTTACAGGTTCTAAACAAATGTATTTCTAAAACTCTGAGAAAATTATTTAAAACGTAGACTAGCATACATAATGATGAGTACAGGAAATGAAATTGGGAATGTAGGTTACTGTCATACAATGAAGAGATCTACATGCCAAGTTGAATTCAGAATTTAGCAAAGAGAAATCATAGATTTATAATCAGAAGAGAGGCATGAAATTTCTGTTTTAGATTAACTTCTGCAGAGCAAACAAGATAGATTAGATAGGGAAGAGAGACTGAAGTGTAGAATAAAAATCAAGAGTCAGTAAAGTAAACAGTAATAAGAAGTGATAGTAAAAGGCATTAGGAGGTTATCTGGGGTCTTAACATGAGCAATTGGGGGGAATGCTAAAGTTAAGCAAGTTTCTTTCATGAAGGACCTCTCTGACTTCAATTTGCTAATAATATGCACCACAAATTTCTAAGAAAAGGATATAATTTGCAGCATTTCCCACACTTGACTAAAGAAGCTTCTGTTGACAGGACCACCTATTATTAGCACCACTAAGAACTATGAGAAACACGAGATTTATAACACAGTTCTATGAAACAGGAAGGAAGCACTGTGCGAGAAAAGCAGAGGGCAGTAGAGGGCTTACAATAGGCAAATATGAGGAACAAAAAGGAAAGTGACTATAATACTGCCAATCTGTTTTAGAAACCTAACTAAAATTGGAAATCACAAATACTTAAAACACCACTCTACTTGTTTATAGAATTTACAGGTAGTTAAATTCACACTGGATAGGGGATTGGAAGAATGAATATTTCAAGAGAGTAAGGGAGCATACAAGTAGTGGTGCTGATGGAGGAGGTAGACAGAGACAAAAAGAGGCAACACATAGAAATCAAAGGGATAGAAAACTAAAGTAACAAGAAAGATGCACATATTGGCAAACAGGAGATTTTGGTCAGAAGTACAGCTGTTTTAAACCACATGAGTGGATGTATTAAGGAAAGTAGAGTTAAATATCACTGGAACACAAAAATTAAGTAAAAATAAAGTTACGGTTTTAGATGACCTTCAATGTTATCATTCAATATGACAGAATTAGACCAAAGTGTCAGTGAATAAAAGGGAGTGATCTAGAGGTTACAAGACTGAAATTTAAAAAAACAGTTAAGAAACAGAGTCGGCAAGGCATGAGTCTTAAGAAGGGAGGGATTTTAGAGGAGCACAGAAGGGAAATAAATACACATTATCTTAAAAATCATGGACTTAGTTTAACAGGTGAGAGGGAAATAAGTTACATCCCCTAAAGGATTTAGAAAGTTCTACTCCAACACATCTAGGAAACAGAACAAACTTCTAACTGAATAAGGAGGAACATAAGAATGGGCTGTGGGTAGGATAAGGATGACTATGAGTGGTTTATAAAGCCTTCCAAAGTAATTATGAAATGCCTTCCTCAGGAGGTATATCACCATATATTAAAAAGTACTGGTTTAGAAAAAGTGGTGTTATAAAAGAAAGCTTAAATTCGAGTTCTAAACACAAAATAAGATGAAAAATTTTTATCTATACGATAATTATCTACCAAATGTTAGGTTGAGTTCAAGACACTCCCACACGGGAAAAGGACTTGGCCCAGTGGTTAGGGCGTCCGTCTACCGCATGGGAGGTCCACGGTTCAAACCCTGGGCCTCCTTGACCCATGTGGAGCTGGCCCATGCACAGTGCTGATGCGCGCAAGGAGTGCCCTGCCACGCAGGGGTGTCCCCCGCGTAGGGGAGCCCCACGCGCAAGGAGTGCACCCATAAGGAGAGACGCCCAGCGTGAAAGAAAGTGCAGCCTGCCCAGGAATGGTGCCACCCATACTTCCCGTGCCGCTGACGACAACAGAAGCGGACAAAAAAACAAGATGCAGCAAATACACACAGAGAACAGACAACCGGGGGAGGGGGAAATTAAATAAATAAATAAATCTTAAAAAAAAAAAAAAAGACACTGCCACATAACAATACCATAGGTTTTTACAAAAGTCTAGGAGCTATAATGAACTTTTCATGTTAAAAAAATATATTTTGAGGACATAGCATCAGCTATTACATGTCTAGAATGCCCATTCATTTATCCTTACACTTACGTGAAGTTAATACAGTCATATAGTGTTTCCATTTTATACATTAATGAGTATCTGACTTTGCCTAAAGTGACACAAATGGAACCAATCTATAACTGTAAAAAAAAATGAGTCCCAATTTTTGGTCTAATGTTCAGGTACCAAGGGTCTCTTAGTCTAAACCAATGGGTCTCAAATTTTCTGGTCTCAGGATACCTGTGTACACTTTTTGTCTCAGGACACCTGTGTACTCCAAAGAGGGTTTTTGTTTTTGTTTCTGTTTTTTTTTTGGGGGGGAGGGGGTACATCTATTGATGTTTCCTTCATTAGATATTAAAACTGGGAAAGTTTTAATACACTAGTAGCTCATTCTATGAAGATAGTATTATTCTGACCAAAACCATACAAATACATCACAGGAAAACCATAGACCAAAATCTCTTATGAATACAGATGTAAAAATCCCCAGCAAAATAGCAAACCAAATCCAGCTACATATAAAAAGGATTACACACCATAACCAAGCATAATTTATCTCAAGAATATAGGTTGGTTCAAAATATGAAAATCAAAAATGTAATATACCATATAAATAGAATAAAGGAGAAAAACTGCATCAGTAGATGCAGAAAAGGCATCTGACATAATTCAAAACCCTATCATGATAAAAACATTCAACAAACTAGATATAGAAAGGAATTTCCTCAAACTAATAAAAAACATCTAAAAAAATCACTGCTAACATCATGCTTAATGGTGAAAGACTTAAAGCTTTCCCCCTAAGATAAAAAACAAAAGAACAAAACAAGACTATTCTCGCTGATACTACTTCAGCACTG
Organism: Dasypus novemcinctus; assembly: GCF_030445035.2. Taxonomy (NCBI): domain Eukaryota; kingdom Metazoa; phylum Chordata; class Mammalia; order Cingulata; family Dasypodidae; genus Dasypus; species Dasypus novemcinctus. The sequence continues at coordinate 79,965,936 of NC_080681.1, read as the reverse complement.
TACTAGAGATTCTGACCATGGCAATTAGGCAAGAAAAAAAAGGAAAAAAAGGAATCCAGACTGGAAAGGGGAAAAGTAAAACTACCTTTATTCATAGATGACATGATCTTGTACATAGAAAATCCTAAGGAATCAAAAACAAAAAAAGCTATTAGAGCTAATAGCAAAGTTGCAGGATACAAGATCAACACACAAAATCAGTTGTATCTCTATACTCTAGCAATGAACAATCCAAAAATGAAATTAAGAAAATAATTCTACTTACAATAACACCAAAAAAAGAATAAAACACTTAGGAATAAATATAACTAAAGAAGTATAAGACTTACACATTGAAAACTACAAAACATTATTGGAAGAGATTAAAGAAGACCTAAAAAGACAGAAAGACAATATAGCCCATTATTAAACTGGCAATACTCCCCAAGTTATTTCTGAATTCAATACAATTCCTATCAAAGGAAGTGGATGTGGTTCAACCAGTTGGATACTCTCCTACCACATGGGAGGTCCTGGGTTCATGTCCCAGTGCCTCCTAAAGAAGATGAGCAGACACCTGCACCCACCGTAATGAGCCTGACACCGCATCCACTGCAACAAGTAGATACCTAAATGAGCAGATGCCACAAGTTAGTAGACACCGCAGCCCATGGGGCTTAGGCCACTGGGCACTCACCTCCCATGTGGGAGGTCCCAGGTTCGGTCCCCGGTGTCTCCTGGAAACGGGGAGCAAACAGTGAGTAGACAGATAAAAGAACCATCTGGGTGCAGGGGGATGGGGAGAAATTTTTAAAAATAAATCCAGCTGCCTTTTCTGAAGAAACTGACAAGCTGATTTAAAAATGCATAAGCAAACGCAAGGGACCCAGAATAGGCAAAACAATCTAATAGAAGAACAAACTTAGCTGACAGTTTCTGGTTCCAAAACTTAACACAAAGTTGCAGTAATCAAGAGTGTGTGCGTGTGTGTGTGTGTGTGTGTGTCAAGAAGTGGATTTGGTCCAAAGGATAGGGCATCTGCCTACCACATGGGAGGTCCAAGGTTCAAACCCAGGGCCTCCTGACCCGTGAGATAAGCTGGCCCACGTGCAGTGCTGATGCGCACAAGGACTGCCGTGCTACGCAGGGGTGTCCCCTGCGTAGGGGAGCCCCACGCAGAAGGAGTGCGCCCTGTAAGGAGAGTCGCCCAGTGCGAAAAAAGTGCAGCCTGCCCAGGAATGGCGCGGTACACACAGAGAGCTGAGCAACAAAACAAGACACAGATTCCAGGTGCCGCTGACAAGAATATAAGTGGGCACAGAAGAACAGACAGCGAATGGACACAGAGCAGACAACTGGGGGGGAGGGGGGGGGGCGGGGAAGGGGAGAGAAATAAATTAAAAATAAATCTTTAAAAAAAAAAGTGTGTGTGGTAATGACATAAAGACAAAGAGAACAATGGAATTGAACTCAGAGTCCAGAAATACATCCATACATCTATAGCCAGCTGATTTTTGACAAGGATGTCAAGTTCATTGAATGAGGAAAGAATAGTCTTTTCAACAAATCAAGATGTAACAACTGGATAGTCACATGTAAAAGAATGAATTTGGACCCTACCTCACATGACAAAAAAAGCTCAAAATGTAAGAGCTAAAACTATAAAATTCTTAGAAGAAAACCTAAGTGTAAATCTTCATAACCTTGATATAGTTATTTCTTAGATATGAAACCTAAACACAAGCAACCAAAGAAAAAAATAGATAAATTCAACATCAAAATTTAAAACCTTTATGCGTCAAAAATCACTATCAAAGAAGTATAAAGACAATCCACGGAATGAGAGAATTTTTGCAAATCACAACATATAAAGAACTCTTACAATCGAACAAAAAAACAAAACAAACAACAACAAAAAAAAAACAGGACCCAACTTTTAAAATGGGCAAAGGATTTAAACAGGCATTTCTCCAAAGAAGATATATAGATGGTCGAAGAGCACATGGAAATAAGATCAACACCATGGCCATTAAAGAAATGTTCAGAATAGGCAAAGCCATAGAAACAGAAACAGACTAGTGGTTATGAGGGGGTATGGAGAGCGGGGAATGAGGAATGATTTAACAAGGCAGAGGGTTTCTTTTTAGGGTGATGAAAGTCTTTTGAAATTAAGACAAAGGTTGATGGTTACACAATATATGAATATACTAAAAACCACTGAATTACATACTTTAAAAGGGTGAATTTTATGAGATATCTCAAAGAAAAAATACAGTATAATACAGTCTATTAGGCATCAAACAATAATGTTCTCACATATCATGTAGCCTTTAGTAAATTCCACTCTATATTCGAAAAAAGGAAAAGGAAAAAGGCATAGTGTCTTAATAATACTATTATGAAAACAGTTTTAACTCAGGAACCCCCAAAAATCCCCAGACATACTTTAAAATTAAATAATGTGGCCTAAACTAATACTTAACTCATGATGGGGGCTTAATACATACTTAATGATTGATAAATTTTAATGATAATGAAATTAAACTATCGTGGCTAAGACTGACGAAAATGCAATAAAGTTTAGTTATTCTGTGTAATTCATACTTGACGTACTTATTCTTCCAATCTATGTGACTATACTGAATTTAATACCCTCTGCATATTAAATTTTGATATCTTAAACTTGAGCTGCAACATAATACAGTGATTAAGAGCTCTGGCTCTACACTCAGACACCCTGAGTTCAAATCCTGGTAAGATCTAGTTCAAGGTACTTAACCCTTCCGCACTTCATTTTCCTCACCTGTAAATGAGTGTAATAAAAGTAAAAAGAATTTTTGTAAGGACTGAATTAATACTTCTAAGATCTTTAGAAAGAGACTAGCACATAACAAGTATTTAGTAAATTATCTTTATCATTGCAAATAAATCAAATACCCATTTAAAACTACCAGACTATTTCCTTTTGAAAGCACAGACTGCTTTGTCCAAAAATTAAGACATCTGTACTGGTGAACAATGAGCTTACATAAATGCCTCTCTCTTTTCTAACCCACATCTCAATATCCTATGCTTTCTAGTACTAAACTAAGAAGTCAACTAATCCAAGCCAGGGAGTAAAAAACTTCCTGAGTAACCTTGTTATCAAGTTAATTTCTCTTGGACATATTTATATCTCAAAAGAATCCTTAGACAATTAAGACATGTACCACAGAATTCTCGGGGAAAAAACAACACTGAAACATAGCAACTAGGGAGGGATAGTGGAGGATGAAAAGGATGAAAAGAATGACTTTATCTACTCTGAAGATGGGTAGAATCTGTTGGTAAAGAAGCCAAGGAGAAAGAAATAACTAGACTAGGAGTCAAAAAAGATAGTTCTAATCACAGCTCAACCACTATCTCACTTAGTGATCTATCTGGTTTTGCACAGAAAGAAATTAAAATGCCTTGACATACATGGCCCTTCATAATCTGACTGCCATTTTCCAACCATTTCTCTCAACACTCTATTTAGAAATCTTTAATTCCTGCCACACTGAATTTCTCACTCCCCCCCACACACACACCATGTCCTATCACAATTTATCATTTTTACATCTGGTATTCCCTACCTCTGGAATGCCCCGTCCATCCTACTCTCTGTTTAGCAAACTCCTACCCATCCCTCACAAGCTGGCTTAATCATCTTTCCTCTGAATTCCTACAGTCCTAGGGTGTTGTAATTTGTTTCTATTTTATGCAGATTGAGTTCCTTGAAGGCAGAAATTGAGTCCCCCATATTTTTGTCTCTCTAAAACCTAGTAGTAGTGCCTAGGACATAGCACAAATGCAAACACGTGATGAATAGATAAATGGTTAAATGAATGAATGAACGCACAAGCTTGGGGAAAAAAACACTTCTTTTTTTTTTTTAAAGCAAATGATACCTTTATTTCTAGAGAACATGGAAGTTCTACCAGACAAGGAAAATTTAGGGGAACCTCCCATTTATGAAAACCTTACCTATACAGGACTCCAATAAAGTTTACCTCCAATAAATAAAAACATTAGCAGATGCAACCATCATTTTACATTCAGCAAACTCCTACATATCCATTTATAGATGTTACTCTTATCAGAAGGCACCTTTATTTCTTTACACATGACTTTGCTAATGTACTAAATTTGGATTCCAGGTGATCTAGAACCTCAAGCCCCTTTTCTTCCTGTTGATCACTGCAGCAGCCTACCAAGTCTGCAATAAACCCTTTTCTTTCAGTTACATGAACAAACGTAGTCCTTAGAATGTTTTTGCTCCTCATCTTGTCTACACAAATATACTTTACTTCTAAAAGCCTTAATTTCTTCTTCTATAAAGCTGAGAGAATACATGATACACATGAGAAGCAATATGATATATACAGTATATTAGAAAGAGCAAGCAAATCTGCTTTGAATCTTTCTACCTCTATGATGTTTAGCAAGTTACCTAAACTCTGTGGAGTCAGATTCCTCATCTATAAAACAGATTACATTAAGCAAGTGGGGGGGAAAAAGATACATAAATCTTGATAAACATGCCTAGCACAGTCCTGGTACAAAACAGGTACTCAAATAAATATTAGTTCCCTTCTCTCTGCCCCTTTAATTCACAGAATAATTATGGGAATGCAATAACATTATTTGACATGAAAACAACTTGGAAACCATAACACACCACCCAAATTAAATCTTTCACTTAAGGAGAAAAAGATCTGAACTGTTCATCTTTGCATTTATACCACTTTTCCTCTTTTGGACTTGTTAGAAACACTTGGGAACATCATGCTGGTTTTTAAACATTTCCCCAAATTATGCAATTATCTAGGATTCTAGAATAAAAATAGTTCAGTTAGTTCAGTGTAAACAATCCTAATTCCTCTAAGATTAAGAAAAAAGTCCACATACTCTGCTTTGAACTATGGTGTAATGGTTAAGTTCATATGTCAACTTGGCTGGCTTATGGTGTCCAGTTGTTTGGTCAAACAAGGACCCGCCTGATTGTTACTATGTGGGTATTTCATGGATTTAAATCATTAGTCAGTTGATTGCATGTATGGCTGATTACATCTACAATCAACAAAAGAGACTGCCTTCAGCAAAGAGAGAAGTCTTATCCAATCAGCTGGAAGGTCTTAAAGGACAAACTGATGATTTCAGCAGTCAGAAAGAAAAATTTGTGTCAACTTCAGCCAGCCAGCTTTTCCTGGGAAATTCATCAAATACCTTCATGGAGTTCCCAACTTGCTGCCTGCCCTAAAGAATTCAGATGTGTCAATCCCCAGAGTTGTGCGAGCCAATTCCTATATTTCATAATATTTACATATATATAGATATAGATAGATAGATACAGAGATAAATCCTGTCGGTTCTGCTTCCCTGGAGAACTCTGACTGATACACATGGTGTCCTTTTTTCCCTTGACTGTTTTAGGTCTTTCTAGAATTGTTCTTTATTAGAACATGTTTCTTCTGCACTAATGACTTAAATTGAATCCTGTAAATATTATTTTACAAATTCAAACATTTGCAATTTATTTTAGAAAGGAACACATCTCACTGACTTCTGTTATATCAAAATATTCTGATTTTTTTAAAATGAAAGAATAAACAACTTACTGGCATCAACATTTACAGGTGAGTTGTGTTTGTTTCTCTGAAACCAGAAACTTTCTGCAGTTAATAAATTCAAACACTTTCCTCTACACCTACGGATCTTGATTTGACACTCTATAAAGCCCATGTACGTTAAGGTTAACTGTGAGATCAAAAAAAAGCTCTCTTCTGAGAACTAATAAAACTTCTTTAAACAGCTTTTTGTTAATCATAAATATTTATCATTAGAATTAAAATTTTTATTTTAAATGGCTTAAAATTAAAATGTAGACATCATACTGTTCTACCTAGATTAATTTTTTAAATGTAATTCTAGGTGTGATTAGGTCTTATTTATAAAATTGAACTAAACTTATTTGCATAATATGTTAATTTATCTGTATTACTAGACCTTGGTCTAAGGCAATGAAAAGGCTTTAAATTTCCATTTTATATTTAAATGTTTGCTAGACTTAAACATTAAATGTCAATAACTTTCACTTCTGCTTCTGGATGATTTCAAGGAAAACTTATTTTTTTTCATATTTTCATACTGCCAAATGAAAAGTTGTAAACAGCAAAGAAACAAATCTAAAAGACCTTTTTAAAAGCAAATTTCATTTCTTTATATATTAGATATGATATTTTCAAAGCATAAACGACTTAAAATCCTTATCTTCTCAAAAGTTCATGGTTTTTGAGAAGCAATCTTTAAACTTGTTTATAAAAGCAAGCACACTAGACACTTTTGAGTTCATTAATTAAGCACATTTTAAAAGAATCAATATTTCATAATTTTACAAGTTGTGACTAATCATTAGTAGGGTGCAGTGAAGTGCAGCAAATTCCAAGAGAGGAATACAAGGGTTCTGAGCCTAAAAAAAATTGCTGTGTACTACTTACTCAAACAGAGAACATGCAGACTACTACTCAAAAAGTCAACTTTTCTTTTTTAACCATTCCACAATTCAACACACAATTCAATTGGCAGGGAATTCTATCTGAATGATTATATCCGGTTGGGGATTATCCAATTTTATTAGCTAACAGTTCTCATTACTTTAAAAACAGGAACAGGACATGTTCTATTTCTTCAATTGTTACACATTTCACTACAACAAGACTTGAAGAAAAATCTCTGGAAACAAAAGGTAATCTGATCCACTAGAGCCAATTATAAAATACATGCCAAAAATACACAATTCCAATTGCATTTCTGGACACCAATTTAAGAAGATCACACAGGGATTAGAGAAAGCCAAATGAATAAGAAACGACTCTGGTATCAAAAATTTAACAGAATGAAAAAACAAGGTATAGCTTAACTAAGATCTCGTTGAAGGTACACAATGCATCGGATATGAGATTTAGTAATCTTCTGAAAAGATAAGGTATAATTAACAATTGCTGAAATAAGAGTAATTCGTCCCATTCAGGTACAACTAGAAATCCCGCTGATACGCTTCTTCAGGTCTACATCTACACATCTCATTCTTTTGCAGTCCGGATACCAAAAGAATTCGAAACCTCTCGCGGAGGCGTGCAACACAGTAGGGGAGTGCTGTCTGTTTACAAATACGAATCTCACAGTTTCCCACATCAAAACCGCGCATCACCACCATCCGACTGGGGGGCGAGGGAGAGAGAAGGCGGGTGAGCAAGAAACAAAATCCACACAGACACCTCTGCCTTCTCTCCACCAGACAAGAGCGAGACCAAAGAAAGAAAAGGTTATATTAATATTTATTATAATGTACTTGAGTATATTTACATGTTCTATATATAATATATATACATATATACATTTATCTATTTATATATCTAAGCCGGGGTGAGACAAACGGCACTCAAGACAGGGAATCGTACTGGACCCAAGAGAATGCTCAAGCCAATCCCGTTAACTTAAAATCCGCCTCCCGGGTCTACAGGTTTCGGCCCAGGGCCGGGGGCCCAGCCTCTCTGAGGAGTTCGGCCCCAAAGCCCTCCTCAGGCCTCCAAGGCCGCTGTCCCAACGCTCCTAACCCTAGCCTTCCCGTGGGACACCCGAAGCCCATTCCAGCAAAGAGAGAAGTGTCAGGCCCCACAGGGGCAACTGAGACACGCTCGGGCCGGACCTCCGACACCTGCGAGGCGCGGCATCTGAGGAGGGCGAACTGGGGCTGCCTGGCCTTGCCGAGCACACCCCCTCGGCGTCCGGTGCCGCGCCGCGGCCGGAGCCTCCGTACCTGCGAGGCCCGCCGAGCTACAGACGCGCGCGGCGCCTCCTCATCTCAGTGGCTCCCGCTCCCCCTCCGCCTCCCGCTGCCGCCGTCGCCGCCGCCGCCGCCGCCGCCGCTGGAGGCCGGGACACGACGAGCTCAGGACTCTACCGCCATGTCCGCCGCGCCGCGAACTGCATTGTGGGGGGGAAGGGATGGGGAGGGGGAGGAGGGAGACGGAGAGAAAGAGGAGGACCCACTGAGGGGAGGGGGGCGCGGAGGAGTGGAAGCCGACGGAGAGGGACGGAGCCGCGAGTGGGGGTCCCGGCCAGAAAGGATAGAGGATGGGCGCGGCGGAGATCCGGGAGGGGAGAAACGGAGGGAGGGATTCAGGGGTGCTCCCTCCCTTCGTTCTGGGGAACTCCGGGCACCAGTTAGTCGGCGGGAGAGGGAACTCCATTCCGAGGGGGGAGGGGCCAAGCCCGGGGGCTGCCGTTGCTGCAGGGGAAGAATGGGGAGGGGGCAGAGGAGGAAGGGCAGCGCACGCACAGTCGCTGTGGGAAGAGGACACTCATTAGCCCGCGAGGAAGGGGCGGAGATCGAAGTCACCCCGGAGTCTGCAGAGAGGGGCGGAGCCCCTGAGCTGGGGTCGCGAGGCCCCGGCTCGGGCGCCGCTGGGGAGTCACTCCAGAACGCCAGCGCGCCTGAGGAGGCCGGGGTTGGGCGAGCGCTTGGTCCACTCCGGTCTAGCTCTTGCGCTTCGGGTAGCCTTGCCGAGGCCCCCACGGGGAAGAAGGTCCCGAAAGCAGCCTCGGCGCCTTGCTCTCAAAGCTGTTCCCTTTGGGGTCGAAAGCCGGTCTTGGATGTGCACCCTCTGACCTGGCACCTGAACCAGGCCTGGTCCGAACCTCCGCGGACCCTCGGTGGCTAGCACGAGCTTCTGAGCACCAATGGGGAGCTGAATAGGGAAAGCCCCTGGGATCGACCACCACCCCCCTTCACCTTTGTCACCAATCCACCAACGTTAGACCCGTTTTTCTTTTTAAATGCAGTCAATTCTGAACTTAAGAAGCACATTAGAACAATCTCAGGAGCATTTCCTCGGAGAGACATTTTAGAAATCACGTATTTCTTTTCAGGTAGATCTGGAATCAACTGCTATCCGTGGACCCCACCCCACCGGCTTGCTTTTAACGTGTTTGGTTCCTTGACTTATTTAAAGTCACGATCAGAAAGGACTTATGGTTTAGTTAGTTTTTTGTTTTGGGGGTATTTTGAGTGGGTTTTTTTGTTTGTTTTTTTAGGACCCCAGTTTCAGAAATAATTCAGCCACCCTCTGGACCTCAAAGCTGGACAAATCACACAACTGCAGTACTTGTGTTTGACTCATGCTAGTCAGGAAAGGATACGACAAGGGTGGACCTAGAGGTGAGGGGAAGATGCCACATCTTAAGTATTCAAAAGATGCTGCCTTATAAAATCTCTTATTACATGACTCAGAGCCTGGAACTGGGAAAAGATTTCAGAAGAACACTTCCCTCCATGAAGTCCATCTACGTCCCAACTACACTCCAGAACTGGGTACATCTATATCTGTTTATCGAAAGCCCCAGGAGGTAATAAGTTTGGTGAGGAGCCAAGCATTGCCCACTAAGTGCTAGGCATTGAGCTAGGGACTTATATCTCACCACTTAATCCCACAACAGTCCTGTGAGGTTTGTACTATTGCTCTCATTTACAGATGAGAAAACTAAGGCTATGAGAGTAAGTGCGTTCCACTTCCATCTGTCTTAATTCCTCAAGAGCCAGGTAAAGTGAATAGAGACTGGATTTCAAGTCAAAAGAGCCCGGGCTTTAGCACTTATCAACTGGGTAACTGGGCAAACTCCCCCTCTGAGTTTATTTCCTCATCTGTAAACTGCTAAAGGCAAAAAATCCATTTCATGTGGATTGATGTAAGGATCACAGCAGGAAACACAAGTGAAAGCCTGAAGCCTACAGAGACGTTAAGATGATACCAACATGCCCATCACTTTAGTTAGTGATATCAGTGCCCTTGGAGTGAGTTCAATTGAATAAACATTTATTAATTACTTAATAAGAGCAAAGCTTTGAGTTAGGTGCCTAGGGATATTAAGACAAACCACAGTTTCTTGTCCCTAAAAATTGAGCTAGGAAGGTGGATTTACTGAGCTACAATAAAATCAATAGGTCATATGAAGGAAGGGCTGGGCAAATAACAGAGGACAGCATGATTAATTCCACTTGGGTAAGGCTTCAGTGGAAGGGGTAGGAACTGGACCTTGAACATTTGCCTGGTATGTGCCAGACACATGTCTGTGATTCAGAGGACGGCATTTAGTCTGGAGTATACAGAAGATAATGAGTCTGGAAAAAATAGCTGGGGCCAGCCTGAAAAGCCCAATGCTTCTCTGTTCTTTTCCTTTCCAGATAACTCCTCTACCACCTTCCCTATTCCTCTAGACCCAGCTCAACTCTTAACCTCCTTCATGAAACCTTTCTGATCACCATCCCCACAGTGAATATAATCCTTTCCATTCTCTGAATCCCTATATGTTACTTTTATATGCCTGACCCAAGTACAAATACTTTTATTTGTATTCTTTACAATATCTGTGTACTTCTTGAGTTGGAAATTTTGACATCTATAATCTTGTTTTATCATTACAACTAGGCACAGATAGAGCAAGTATTATATTATTCCCTCATGAAGAATGAGGAAATTTAGGGTATAAGAGGTTTAATTAGTGCCCAGGGTCATACACTAAGTTACAGACAGGACTAGAATACTAGCCCTGTGTTCTTTCCATTGAACCACACAGATTATTGAGAGGTAAAATGGTAAACATTCTGACTGCTATTTACAAATAATCTGAGAATTTATATCTAGTAATTGCAAGGAAGACTTCATGATTTTGGGTTGTCTCCAAACAGTCTGAAAGTTCTGGGACTCAGTTTCATCCAAACTCAGGTGAAAATTACTTGTAGCAAAAGTTTAACTTCATAATATATAATGAGAAATATAATTGCCCATTGGATCAATATTCATGTTCTTTTCTCTTCCCAGATGATGGGAAAGCCTAGTCAAAAATATATTTAATGAAAGAAGCAGAGTTGGCCCAATGGATTGGGCATCCGCCTACCACATGGGAGGTCCAAGGTTCAAATCCAGGGCCTCCTGACCCATGTGATGAGCTGGCCCACAGGCAGTGGTGGTACGCTCAAGGAGTGCCATGCCATGCAGGGGTGTCCCCCGTGTAGGGGAGCCCCATGTGCAAGGAGTACACCTGGTAAGGAGAGCCGCCTAGCGCAAAAAAAGTGCAGCCTGCCCAGGAATGGCGCTGCACACACAGAGAGCTGACACAGCAAGATGATGCAACAAAAGCGAAACGCAGATTCCAGGTACCGCTGATAAGAATACAAGTGGACACAGAAGAATATACAGTGAATGGACACAGAGAGCAGACAACTGCGGGGGAGGAGGCGGGGAAGGAGAGAGAAGTAAATAAAAAATAAATCTTTAAAATATATATATATATATATATATATATAATGAAAAGGCAAATTGTTGAACAAATTAAGTCAGAATAAGAAAGGCACCTAAGAGATAAGTCTGCTCAAACCAAATAGATTTGCTGCCTGATCATAAGGGAACAAACAGATAATAAAAAAAATGACTTTATCTTCTAGTTAATGGGGAGTCACTGAACATTTGTAAGCAAAGGAGAGAGATGATGAGATCTGCTGATGTTTTCCTTTGGGCCCAATTTTTTTTCCATATGCCTAATGTATTCAAGGAGAGAAAATAATGATTGTTAACCTTTTATAAATCCTAGCAGATGATGATCTCTAATCAAGGAGTGCATCACCCCTATGATGTGATTCTCACCATATCTTCTTCACCTTTATATTCCCAGTACCCAGCACAAAGAAAGTGTCCAGAAATTGCTTGTTGATACTCTGAGGTACAGTGTCACTCTGCTTCTATAAAGCAGAAGATGTATTCAAAGTTTAAAAGTTTTGTGATTCTTATGAATAGCATGACAATCCAAAGATGCTAAGATGGGTGCTCACCTCAAAGAGAATATAGCAGGTCTATTTCTCTTTGCCTTTTTTTTTTTTTTTTGCATTCTTAAAATTAAATAAGATAACCCTAATCAAGATGGCAAGTGAGACACTTCAGGACTCTGTTCCCCCACAGAAACTCTGAACCAGCAAAAACTGGTTTGAACACAAGCACAAACTTTCTCAAAGCTGCAGAAAACAGTTAAGGTCTGCAGTACCGGGACAAGTGCTGAATCAAGAGAAAGGTGGGATCTCCTGGCCTTTGGCTACTCCTTCCCCACCTCTCACCAGCTTGGCTCAGAGCCACCCATGCTTCCAGTGTGGATCCCTGATCTTGGTTATGGAGGGAGCAGAATAACCCTTGTGCACATACTGGGAGCACTGTATTATTTCTGGCTCTGTCTAGCATGGCCTGAGGAACTCACCATCCCAGAACTTGCCCTGTGTCATAGAAGGCAGGTCACAGAGCTTTCCCAAAGAGCAGTTAAGTGGCTGCCTGGGACAAGTGACTGCCTGGGATATACAGTGCAATGCCTGGAACCATGAGAAAACTATTTCCTAGGGAAGAGGGGATATTTGAAACCATGCAAATGGGAGAATTCTTAGGACCACACATGCATACTCAAGAAAAGTCCCATGTGTAAAAAGTATCAGGGTGACACCTACACTTCGTATGGATAAACCCTGAAGGAAAACAGGCTTCAAAGGTCAATTTGCAAAGACTGGGAAAGGTGTTTTCTCTCTCTTTTTTTTTTTTTTAGTTAGCTCCTGGCATTCAAGGAAAGCTGTCTTATAACGCTAGTTGGACACAAGTTTAAGAAGCAGACACCTCAGAGTTCAGTGGTAACACATTAAAATCTCAAAATGTCAAGATTTCAACAAAATATTGCAAAACATGCAAAGAAACAGAAAGCAAAGACACAGGCAAAGAAGAAAATTAAAGCATGAGAAACCATCAATGAGGAGGACCAGAGCTGGGACATAACAGAGACTTGAAAAAAATGGTCCTAAGTATGTTCAAAGAGCTAAAGAAAAACATAGACGAAGAACTAAAGGAAATCAGGAAAATGATAAATTCACATAAAGAATATAAAAATAGGGATGGAAATTATAGAAAGGAACTAATCAGAGCTGAAGACCACAGTAATAGAAATTAAAAATTACCTAAAGGGCACATATGCATGATTGTTTTGTAAGGACACAACTTCTCTAATAAAAAATAAGTACATGTTATAGGGGAGCATATGTAGCTCAAGTGGTTCAGTGCCTGCTTCCCATGTACTAGGTCCTGAGTTCAATCCCTGGTACCTCCATATAAAATTATATATATATATATAATTTTTTAAAATTTCTTAGAGGGGTCCAACTGCAGATTGTAGCTGGCATAAAGATGAATCAGTGAACTGGAAGATAAGATAAATGAAATCATCCAGTCTGAGGAGTAGAAGGAAGAAAGAATGAAGAAAAGTGTACAGAGCCTGAGGAACTTGTGATACACCATCAATTTTAACAATATACACATTGTAGGAGTCCCAGAAGGAAAAGAAAGGAACAGAGAGAATATTCAATAATGGCTGAAAAGTCCCCAAATTTAGCAAAACACATAACTAAACAGATCCAAAATGCTCAATGAACTTCAAATAGGATAATACCAGATAGAAGCATGCTGCAGGATATTATAATCAAACTGTTGCTCGACAAAGATAGAATTCTTGAAGCACAATTGAGAAGCAACATGTCATATACGAGAGCCTCAGTAAGATTAAATGCCAATTTCTCATCAGAAATCATGGAAGCAAGAAGGCAGTGGGATGACATATTTAAGGTGCTGAGAGCAAAAAACCTACCAAGCAAAATTCTAAATCTGGCAAAACTGCTTTTCAAAAATGAGATAAACAAAAGCTCAGAGAGTTCACCACCACTAGACCAATCCTACAAGCATTGCTAAAGAGAATTCTGCAGGTTGAACAGAAAGGGCAATAGACAATAGATGGAAGCTACATGAAGAAATAAAGATCTCCCCTGAGAGTAACAACAGAGATAAATATAAATGCCAGTATTATTGTGGTTTGTAAATCCACTTTTTCCTTCCTACAGGATCTAAAAGGCAAATGCATAAACTGTAATGAGAATCGGTGGTTTTGGACGAATAATGTATAAACAAGTAATTGTGACAAGAAATACATAACGATGGGGGAATGGAAGGGTATCAGAATGTAGTTAGCATACACTATTGAAGTAAAGTTGATATCAAAACAAACAAGATTGTTTCAAAATTAGCATGTTAAGTTTAAGCCCAATGGTAACTACAAAGAAAATTTTGGAGAAGATGCCAGCTCATAGAGACTGAAATCAGGAATACATGTTGCCAGAGTCAGGGAACAGTGGGAATGGGGAGTTAATGTGAAAATGGGTTCAGGTTTTCTGCTTGGGGAGATGGGAAATGTTTAGTAATGGAAGGTGGTGAGGGTACCTCAACATAGTGAATGTGATTAATGTCACTGAATGGTATGGTTGGAAGTGGTAGATTTAGGAACATTTATGTTGTATATATGTTCCCACAACATAATTTAAAATTTTAAAAAAATTAGATAAAATATGTTTAAATGTCTATTCATATTCATTTAACAAAAATGAATTTTCTTTCTCCTTAAAAATCAACTTCTTCTCATCTACCGCAGTTTGGATTTCATGTGCCCTAAGACTCACACTAGCACATGTATATACTTGTTATTCATTGATTCCACTTTGTTCTGCGTATTCTATGTGTGGAATTTTAAACTACAGCTACACCCTTATCTTACTTCCCTGAAGCATTAGAAACAGTTGTATTTTTAAGGTAATTTTTTTAATAATGTGAATATGAAGATCTTACTTAGAAAGGACATTAGAGCTCATATGTTTAGATATATCAAAAACATAGTTACACAGCAGGAGATGATGTTGTAAAGGTAGCCTACGACCAGATCATAAGGGCCACATAGGCCATTTAAAAAGAGCAGGCCTTAATCCTGAAGTTAATGGACAGTCATGGAACAGTGCAAGCAGGGAAAGAGATTAGCAGAGCTGCCCTCTACAGCAAAACTTACAGGTGCTCATCCAACTTCTCTTGGAACTTTCGCAGTGGTAGAGAGTTCATTCCTTCCCAAATCTACCCATTCTAGGTGTTAGAAGTTCTTCCTTCACTGAGCTAAAATTTCCTCTCTGTAAAGTCTATTTTTTGGTAATTCTAACCTTTGGAGTAACACCAGGCTTCTTTTTCTTCTCTTATATAAACGAGGGTGTCAATAGATGAACTACGGCAAAAAAAGGGTCTAAAAGTCTATGATTCTGGCACGAACTTTTTTAAAACCAGTTATTTAACTCCCCTAAATCAAATCTTCACTCTCTCTTTTCTCTAAAACAAAAATGAGATCTAACTTGCTCTATCTCCCTAAGGCCAATTCTAATGTGTTATGACAATCTCTACTCAGATTCTTCTTTTTGTCTTAATAAATGTCTTGCTTTCTGATGAATTCTGGAGCTATATAATTCTCTTCCCTGGAGGAGCTCTCAGAAATGTATATAGATAAAAAATAATACATCATCATAATTGCTATAATTAGGATATGTATAAAATAGTATGAGGACACAAATAAGGGATAAATAATTTTGCCTGGGAATAGATAATAGTTTATTATGGAAACAAAGATCAACAAAAGTTTGGGTAATAGGAGACATTTAACCCTGAAGGGTGAGTGAGACTTAGCTAGGCAGAGGAGAGGCAGAGCATTCAAGGTGCAGAGGAGAAAAGGGGCGCAGCATGTTTCAGTAACCTGCAAGTAACTGGCATACTGGAGGGAAGGGTATCGGAGATAATACTAGAGAGAGAGGGAGGGCTGGATCATGAGATGTTCAGTGTCATGCTAAAGAATTTGGCCTTAACCTGAAAGAAAGACCTTAAAGGATTTTAACAGGATACAATCACTCCAATGTTGTTTGATCATCTTCATAGCCATCTGTTTGTTTTTTTCAGAGATTAAGGCTTATTTTTTTCCTTTTTTTTTTTAACATGTTGTTCTATTTTCTTTAGCAGTTTTTTTTACAACTTCTAAATCTTTTGTAAGATTATTTTTATGTAAATGATGTTTATATTTATAAACATTTAGTTCCTTGATTTTAAACTTTTTAAAAGTAAACTTACATATTTTCTACAGGATAATGTTACATGCCCTTTGGAGAAAATCTGTAAAATATAGGAAAAACATAAAAATAATATAAGAATAGCATAAAATTCTGCTATATATCACCAGTCTAAACAACTTTTGGAATATTCCTTTCCAGTCTCATTTTTTTGGTATGCGTTTTAAAATAGTTGAAATGATACTCTGGGTATCATTTTGATGTCTGTTTTTTATTTAGAGTTTTATCATAAATATTTCTCCAGGTCATTAAGAATTCTATTTAAATATAATTTTAGCAGCTATGAAATATTAAATTAAGAAAAGTTTCCAGGGTTTGCTTATCTAGTCCCTTATTGTTGGACATTTACTTCTGATTTTTTGCCATTAAAAATAATGCCAGAAGAGGTTGTGGATCAAACAGTTGAGCACCACCTCCCACATGGGAGGTCTGGTTGGGTTCAGGTGCCTCTGGAAAAAAACAAAAAACAAAAAACAAGTAAAGCAAACAAAAAAACTAACTCAGGGAAGCTAATGTGGCTCGATGGTTAAGCACCGCTTCCCATATACGAGGTCCTGGGTTCAATCCCTAGCCCCGGGTACCTCAAAAAATAACAGTAATAATAATGCCATTAAAAATAAATGCATGGGAAGCAGATGCGGCTCAACAGATAGAGAGTCCCCCTACTATATAGGAGGTCCAAGTGTTCAATGCCCAGAGCCTCCTGGCTCCTGTGGTGAGCTGGTCCATGCACAGTGCTGATGTGTGCAAGGAATACTGGCCCACGCTGGGATGCCCCCGCATAAGGGTGTCTCCTGCAGAAGAAGTAGCCCCCGCACAAAGGAGAGCCACCCCACATGAAATCACAGCCTGCCAGGAGTAGTGCCTCACACATGGAGAGCTGACACAGCAACATGATACAACAAAAAGAGACACAGATCTCCAGTGCCGCCTGATAAGAATACGAGCAGACACAGAAGAACACATAGCGAATGGACACAGAAAGCAGACAATGGGGGGAAAGGGGGAAAAGGGGAGAGAAATAAATAAATAAATCTTTAAAAAATAATAATAATAAATGCATAAAGCACTATAAGGTTATTTCCTTAAGGAAAATGGTGTGGAATTGCTATATCTAGTAAAGCAAATATGTAAAAGTGTCCTGATATGTATTGCCAAATTGCTCTTTTTAAAAAATTAATTTATTGAAATATATCACTCACACACAAACTTACATAAACAATAAGTGTATAGTAATAGTTGTGAACTTACAAAACAAACATATGGGACTCGCATAACTCACTCTACCACCAATACCTTACATTGTTGTTAAAACTTTTTAATGATTAAAGAGCAATACTAACCAAAGTATTTTTCCCCAACCCTCCCTATTATCTTTATATCATTTATATATGAACATGCATAAACAATTAAGTGTATAGTAAAAGTTGTGAACTTACAAAGCAATCATGCATAACATCATACAGGGGTCCCATACACCAACCCTCCACCAACACCTTGCATTGCCGTGAGATGTTTGTTACAAACTATGATAGAATATTGTCAAAATCTTGCTACTAATTATAGTCCTTATCTTACATTTGGTGTGTTTTCCCCTCAGCCCACCCTATTCTTATTTTTTAAATATATTTCTTATGGCAGAAGTTGTAAACTTACAAAACAATCACGCACATTTGCAGAATTCGCAAACAACATCCCTCTATCAACACACCACACTGTGGTGGAACATTTGTTACAGATAACATAATATCATCTGATTGTTACCACATCCCTAGTGTACACTTGGCTCACATTTTCCATACTGTCCCATTATCAACACAGTACGTCTTTGGCTTAAATGCAAGAATATTATATTATTATTGCTAACCACAGTCCATAGGTCACTCCAGTTGCATTTTTCCGATGCATTCCCAACACCCTGCAGTAGTGATGTACATTTGCTCCAGCTCACAAAGGGAGCTTTTGCATCTGTACCATGAACCACAATGCTCATCCACCTCTTGGTTTACTGTGCTATTCAGTTCCTAGATAATTCTCTAGCATTCTGTCAATTGGAATTTACATCCCTAGACTGCCATTTTCAGCCACATCTCCATTTATAAACTAGCTATTACTCACTATTTGTTACCATTCATGCTATACATTTCCACACTTTTACAATAAAGCTAATTAAAACTTCTGCATACATTAAACATCAGTAGTCCATTTCAGTCCTTCTCTTATCTCCTTTAAGAACCCACCACCTACCACTAGGTCTTGAAAATATTTTCCTACAATTTCTTCTAGAAGTTTTATGGTTCTTGCTTTTATTTTTAGGTTTTTGATCCTTTTGAATTAATTTTTGGATAAGGTGTGAGATAGGGGTCCTCGTTCCTTCCTTCAGATATGGATATCCAGTTCTTTCAGCATCATTTTCCTGAATGGACTGTTCTGCCGGAGCTGTGTGGGTTTCACGGGCTATTCAAAAGTCACTTGACCATACCTGTGAGGGTCTGTTTCTGAACCATCAGTTTGGGCCTATGGTCTATGTGTCTGTCTTTATGCCAGTACCATGCTGTTTTTATCACTATAGCTAGGTAATATGATTTAAAGTCTGGAGATGAGGGTTTGCTTTACCTTTTTATGATGTTTCTGGCTATTCAGGACCCCTAACACTTCCAAATAAATTTGATAATCGTATTTTCAATTTTTTAAAAAATGCTGGTGGAATTTTTTATCAGGGTTGCATTGAATCTGTATATAAATTTGAGTAGAATTGACATCTTAATGATATTTAGTCTTCCAATCCATGACCATGGAATGTTCTTCCAGTTATTTAGGACTTTTTAAAAATTTCTTTTAACATTGGGTTGCAGTTTTCTGAATACAAGTGCTTTACATCATTGGTTAAGTTTATTCCTGACTACTTGAATTTTATTCGTCATATTTTATTTCACCACTCTTTTGACACTTTTGGTTACTTTTATTGATATAATCTTCATTTCTAGACTCTTTTCCAGGCCTCTCTCTCCTGTCTTTTCTTTTCAGGCTCTAGCACACCCTTTAGTATTTCCTGAAATTCTGGTCTCTTGCTTAGAAATTCTCTCTGTTTCTGTTTATCTGTGAATATTCTAATCTTGCCCTCCTTTTTGAAAAATAGTCTTGCTGGATATAAAATTCTTGACTGGAAGTTTTTCTCTTGTACTATCTTAAATATATCAGACCACTGTCTTCTTGCCTCCATGGTTTCTGGTGAGAAATTAGCATTTAATCTTAATGGGTATCCCTTGTATGTTATGCATTGCTTTTCTCTTGCTGTTCTCAGAATTCTCTGTCTTTGGCATTTGACATTTTGATTAGTATGTATCTTGGAGTTGGTCTATTTGGATTTTTTCAGATTGGAGTATGTTTTGCTTCTTGGACATGGATATCTATACTCTTCAATAGGGTTGGGAAATTTTCTACCATTATTTCTTCAAATATTCCTTCTGCCCCTTTTCCCTTCTCTTCTTCTGGGACACCCAAGACATGTATGTTTGCACATTTCTTGCTGTTGTTTAGTTCCCTGAGACCTTGTTCATTTTTTCCCATTCTTTTCTTCATCTGTTTTTTTTGTATGTTCACTTTCAAAGGCCATTTCTTCAAGCTCACCAATCCCAATCCTTGCTTCTGCCTCCTCAAACCTGCTATTATATGACTCCAATATTTTTTTATCCACCCCCTTACAGCTTTTTGTGGGCTGTCTGCTCTCTGTGTCCATTTGCTGTGCATTCTTCTGTGTCTGTATTTATTTTTAATTATTCCCCCCTTGCGACATATTTGCTACCTGCTTTCTGTACCCATTTGTTGCACACTCTTATGTGTTGTTGCTTGTCTCCCTTTTTGTTGTGTCACCTTGCTGAGTTGGCTCTCGGTGGTGCTTGCGGGCCAGTGACTCTCCACAGCGTGCCGGTGAGCCTGCCTTCACAAGGAGGTCCCAGGACGTGAACCCAGGGCCTCCCAAATGGTAGACAGGAGCCCAACTGACTGAGCCATAGCTGTTTCCCATTCCAATGTTTTTTTAAATTTCATTTATTGCACTTTTCATTCCCATAAGATCTGCTATTTTTCTATGTATGCTTTCAAATTCTTCTTTGTGCTCATCCAGTGTTTTCTTTTTTTTTAAGATTTTTATTTTATTTATTTTTCTCCCCTCCCCCTGTTGTCTGCTCTCTGTGTCCATTCACTGTGTGTGCTTCTGCATCCACTTGCATTATCCAGTGGCACTGGGAAACTGCATCTCTTTTTTGTTGTGTCATCTTGCTGCATCAGCTCTCCATGTGTGCAGCACCACTCCTGGGTGCTTTTTACACAGGGCAGCTCTACTTGTGTGTGGGGGGGCCCTATATGGGGACGCCCCTGCATGGCACAGCTCTCCTTGCATGTGGCAGCACTGTGCATGGGCCAGCTTACCACACAGGTCAGGAGGCCATGGGGATTGAACCCTGGACCCTCCGTATGGTAGACAGACATTCTATTAATTGAGCCACCTCCGCTTCCCAATCCAGCATTTTCTTAATATCCTTTATCTCTTCAGCCATCTCATCAAATTTATTAAGGAGATTTGTTTGAACATCTATGATTAATTGTCTCAACTCATTTATGTCATCTGGAGGCTTATCTTGTTCCTTTAACTGAGTCATAGATTCCTGTTTCTTGGTGTGGATTGTAATTTTTTTTTTTTTTTTTTTTTTTATTTTTTTAATTTTTTTATTTTTTATTGACTTTGTAATAATATTACATTAAAAATATATATGTGAGGTCCCATTCAACCCCACCCCCCCACCCCCCCTCTCCCCAGGATTGTAATTTTTTGTTGGTGTCTTGGCATCTGGCTTACTAGAGTATTTATTCTGGGTGCAATTTTTCTCTTCAGTTTAGGGCTTCCTGCACTTTCTCCCTTGCTGGTTGTGCAGTAGGCGCCATGGATATAATTGTTGCTATAAGCTGTAGAGGCTCAAGCTGCCCTCATTGTCCCAGGGATGAATGAAGCTTCTCCCAACTTTCTCCCAACTTTCACAGTCACAGCCTGTGTGGAATAATCCCAAGTCATGCAGGCCTAGACTAGAGTTGCCCGGAGAGACTGATGAAGCTTCACACCCCTATCTCCCCTGCCTGGGGCATGGATGGAGCTGCCAGTGTGAGCATCAATCTGTGCAGTGCAGGTCCAAGATGACCACAGTTGCCCTAGTAGACTTCTGATTATTCAGTTTGTGCCAGCCAAAGGTACCTACAGTTACCTGGATAGGCTGGTATAGGGCCTGCCAGCCTCCTCCCTGCCGGAGGTGGGGCTGAAGCTTAGGCTAGGGCTGCAGGCTGATATGCGAGAAAGAAACCAGTTCCTACCATCACTGTGATTTTCGGTCCTGGCTTCCCCTCAGGCTGGGGGCAGAGTCAAAATGGTGACCACCGGCCTCTTTTCAGGTTGGACAGATTCACACCCCAGCTGTTCTTAGGGTTATTCCTTAGCCAGCCAATTCTACCAATCAGTAACTGTAACCAGCTGCCAACTGTCTCCTCCTCCTCTGTTTTTGGGTAATGGAGCTTCCAATTCCAGCCACAGAAGAGCTCCTGGGGTGGCTTGTGCTGCCAGAGTAGGACAATCATCACCCTCTGTGACTTGGCTGGCAATTTCCTGGAGAGGCTGGCGCTGGTCCTCATAGCCTCCTCCCTGCCAGAGGTTGTGCTGGGGCCTAGGCTAGAGCTGCAATATGATCTGGATGGAAAGAAGCCGGTCCCCACCAGCGCTGGGATTTTCAGTCTGCCCACTTTCCCTCATGCCAGGTGTGGAGTTAAGATGGCAGCTACTGGCCTCTTTCTGACTTGGACAGGCTCAAACTTTAGCTGTTCTCAGGATTATACTTTAGCCCACTGAATTTACTCTTTAGTAGCTTAAGTTGGTGCCCAACCATCTCTTCCTCCCCTGTTTTGGGGAATTGGAGCTTTCAATTCCAGCTGCAGAACAGCTCCTGAGGTGACTTGTGCCTCCAGTGGAAGATGGGTCCCGGCCTCCATGGCGTGGGTCACTCTACTTATGAGTCTTCTCTGCAGATGGGCAGTCCCCTCCTTCCATTCCTTCAAGGATGTTGCAGGATGCCCTTCTGGCCTCCTGAAAGCCCCAAACAGGTGCTTCAGCTAGCTCCAGAGAGCTCTGGGTGTTTATTAACTGCCCTGTAGCAGGAGCTGATTCTAGAAGCTCCTTACTACACCGCCATCTTGCTGGTTGTCTGCCAAATTGCTTTCTAAAAGGATTGTATTAAATTCCACTTCTGCTATTATGTGGGAGATAAAACTAAACATTCTTTTTTACAAAAATCAAATCAATTTTATTGATACATTTTCATAAAGCATACAATCCATCCAAAGTGTACAGTAATAGTATTTGGTATAATCACACAGTTGTGCATTTATCACTTCAGTCTTTATTAGAGCATTTTCATTATTCCAATAATAATAAGATGAACAGAAAACAACAAAAAAAGTCATCATCTCTCAATCTCTTTATGTTCTCCCTGCCATACATAGCTGCTTTCTGCTAACTAAACTTTTTTTTTAAATTTTAAATAAAAGCAGTTTTTATTGAGGTATATTCACATACCTTACAATCCATCCAATGTGTATAATCAACAGCTTTTAGTATAATCACTGTGTAGTGTATTCCTCTAAACATTCTTTAACTTTAAAATTGATACGCTTGGACTTCCAGTCAACCAATATGGTGACATAAGATGCTCCAAGGTGTAGCTTTCCCACAGAATGTTTGAACAACTAGTAAAAACTGGCAGAGCCATCTTCCTCAGTACTCCAGAAAACAGTTAAGTAACTAGATGAGAGCTGAATCAAGAAAGCACAGCTTTAAAAATGGTAGGAAATGCTCCTGGTGATTTGTTGTTTTGCAGCAATCCCTCCTCAGCATGATTTGGAGTCAGCCTGTGCTGCCATTGTGGATCACTAGCCTGTTTCAGACAGAAGTAGAATAATCCCTAAGTGCATACTGTACGTTGATGCCAATCTATTGAATGGTATCCTGAAAGACTGAACAAGAAAACCCATCTCTGTCTCTATCTTCCAGAACTTACCCTGCAGGCATAAGCAGATTGCTGGAAGCAAAAGCATTATATATAAAAAATTAAATTTTAAAAAAGTCAAAGTGGTCTGGGGCAAAGAATTTTGACTTTCAGAAATAAAATAGAACACATGGGAGGGGAGGGATAGTCTATTTCATAGGCTGTAAAAGGAACATTCAGATTCCTGAAAAGAAGGGGATTATTAAAGCCATAATTGAGCACAAGCCCAGGATAAGACTCTGGCTCAGACAAGATGGAGAAGACCCTGACCTTCACTCTCATCTCTGGATGATCTTCTTGGTAGGGGGGCTAAATTCTGAAGGAGAGCAACAGCCAGTGCAGAACCCATGTGCAAAGTCTGTGAAAGGTATTTTTGTTTGTTTTTATTAGCTCCTGTCATGCAAAGAAATCCCTGTCATATCATTAGCCGGATACAAACTTAAAAAATAGACAGTCCCAAGGATATATCCTAGAGTTACCACCTTAAAACAAAAAATGCACTGTGCAACAAAAGATTACAAAACTAACAAAGAAATAGGAAATGACGGCCCATCTAAAGGAACAAGATACAAATTCAGAAACCATCAAGAAATAAGATCAGAATTTGGACATACCAGACAGTTTTAAGAAATTATCATAAATATGCTCAAGGAGGTAAAGGAAAACATGAAGAATAAAACTAAAGGATATTAAGAATACAATGAAGGGAAACGGACTTGGCCCAGTGGTTAGGGCATCCGTCTACCGCATGGGAGGTCCACGGTTCAAACCCCGGGCCTCCTTGACCCATGTGGAGCTGGCCCATGTGCGGTGCTGATGCGCGTAAGGAGTGCCCTGCCATGCAGGGGTGTCCCCCGCGTAGGGGAGCCCCACGCGCAAGGAGTGCGCCCCATAAGGAGAACCACCCAACGCGAAAGAAAGTGCAGCCTGCCCAGGAATGGCGCTGCCCACACTTCCTGTGCCGCTCATGACAACAGAAGCGGGCAAAGAAACAAGATGCAGCAAATAGACACAGAGAACAGACAACTGGGGGAGGGGGGGAATTAAATAAATAAATCTTAAAAAAAAAAGAAGAATACAATGAATGAGCAATATGAGAATCTCAATAAAGAGAGAAGTATTCAAAAGGAGCCAAACGGAAATCCTGGACTTGAGGTCTACAACAACTAAAATGAAAAATTCCTCAAAAGATTCATTAGTAGACTAGCACTGGCAAAAGAAAGAATCAGAGAATTCCAAGACAAGATAATTAAAATGATGCAGCTGAGGTGCAGAGAGAAAATTTAAAAAGTGAACAGAACCTCAGAGACCTATGAGACACCATCAAAAATACCAAAATACACATTATGGGAATCTCAGAAGGAGAAGAAAGAGAGAAAGGGGAAGAGGAATATTTAAAGAAATAATAGCAGAAAATTTCCCAAATTTAATGAAAGACATGAATATTCATATCCAAGAAGCCCAGTGAACCCCAAACAAGATTAACGAGGAGAAATATGATCAGACATATAATAATCGAATTGTTGAATGCCAGGGACAAGGAGACAGTTCCGAAAGCTGCAAGAAAATGTATATCCAGGAAGACTATCATTCAAAAATGAGGGAGAGATTGAGACATTTCCAGGTAAACAAAAGCTGAGGGAGTTCAACACCACTAAACTTGCCCTACAAGCAATGCATGATGGGAGTTCTTTAGACTGAAAGGAAAGGACTTCAAGTAAAGAAAACTGTATGGGTAATTATAAAAGTCAGTACTATGGTATTGTATTTTTCAGTATGCAGCTTCACTTTTTACTTCTTACAGGTTCGAAAATGCAAATGTATAAAAAGTAATGGTAAATCTGTGATTTTGGACTTACAATAAATAAAGCTATAGTTTGTAAAAAAGTAGAACAAAAAGTTGGGAAGACAGGGATATAGGAACAATGTTCCTGTGTACTATTGAAGTTTAAGCTGATATAATATAAAATCAGACTAGATTTTCATAGATTTCTGATAAATTTAATCCCCTTGGTAACTACAAAGAAAATATGTGAAAAAGATATACAGAAGGAAATGAGAAGGTACCCCAAATGGCACACTACAGAAAATCAAGTAAGTATGAAAGTAGGCATTAATGTAAAATTCAGGGACAAAAAAGGTATGACTTATGAAAATCAAATAGCAAAATGGCAGAAGAAAGTCCTACATTATCAGTAGTTACTTTAAATGTAACTGGATTAAACTCTTCAATCAAAAAACAGAGAACATCAGACTGGATATAAAAGAATGACATAACTACATGCTGTTTACAAGAGAATCACCTTAAATTCAAAGACACAAGTAGGTTGAAAGTGAAAAGATGGAAAAATTATATCATGTAAATAGTAACCAAAAGAGAGCTGGATTAGTTATACTAATATCAGATAAAATAGACTTTAATTTAGTAACTGCTATGAGAGACAAATAAAGGTCACTATATACTGATAAAAAGATTAATTCAACAGGAAGACATAATAATTATAAGTATCTATGCATCTAACATCAGAACCACAAAATATATGAAGCAAATATTGACAGATTTGAACAGAGAATTATATGTTTCTATATTAATTGTGGGAGATTTCAATTACAACTGTTTTCAATAATGGATAGAACTCTAGGCAGGAAATCATAAAGAAATAGAAGATTGGAATGATAATATAAACCAGCTAGACGTAACAGAAATATATAAAACACTTCACCCAACAGCAGCAGAATTCGCATCAATCACTCATACACATGGGTCATTCTCCAGGATAGAATATATGTTTGGTCACAAAACAAGTCTCAATAAGTTTTAAAATATTGAGATCATGCAATGTATCTTCTCAGACCACAATGCAATGAAGCTAGAAATCCATAACAGAAAGAGAAGTGGAAAACTCACAAATATGTAGAAATTAAATAACCCATTCTTAAACAATCAATTGGTCAAATAAGAAATCACGAGGAAAATTAGGAAATATCTTTAGGCAAATGAAAATGAAAACACAACATCCCAAAACTTATGGAAAGCAGTAAATGCAATGCTGAGAGGGAAATTTTTGTCTATAAATACTTATATTAAAAAAAGATCTCAAATCACAGACCTAACCTCAAAACTAAAGAATCTAGAAAAAGAAGAGCAAAGTAAAACCAAATCAAACATATGGAAGGAAATAATGAAGACAAGAATGGAGGTAAAAGAACAGAATATAAAACAATAGACAGCATCAACAAAACCAAAAGTTGGTTTTGTGAAAAAGATAAGTAAAATCAATAAACTTTTAGCTAGACTGATAAAGAAAAAGAAAGGGGGAAGCAGACTTGGCCCAATGGATAGGGCGTCTGCCTACCACATGGGAGGTCCACAGTTCAAACCCTGGGCCTCCTTGACCTGTGTGGAGCTGGCCCATGCGCAGTGCTGATGCACGCAAGGAGTGCCGTGACACACAGGGGTGTCCCCTGCGTAGGGGAGCCCCACATGCAAGGAGTGCACTCTGTAAGAAGAGCCACCCAGTGCCAAAGAAAGTGCAGCCTGCCCAAGAATGGCGCCACACACACAGAGAGCTGACAAAACAAGATGACGCAACAAAAAGAAACACAGATTCCCAGTGCCGCTGATAAGGATAGAGGCAGTCACAGAAGAACACAGAGCGAATGGACACAGAGAACAGAGAACAGACAACTGGCGGGGGGAGGGGCGGAGGGGGAGGATAGAAATAAGTAAAATTAAATCTTTAAAAAAAAAAAAAGGAAAAGAAAAAGAAAAAGGGAGGACTCAAATAACTAAAATCAGAAATGAAAGGAGGGACATTACTACCAATTCCATAAAAATAGAAAGGATTATAAGTATATACTATGAACAACTGTATGCCAACAAATTATATAACCTAGATAAAATGGACAAATTCCTAGAAAGACACAAACTACCTACACAAAATCAAGAGGAACGAGATCTCAGAAAAGCAATAACAAGTAAATAGATCAAAACAGGAATCAAAAACCGTCCAACAAAGAAAAGCCCAGGACCAGTTGGCTTCACTGGTGAATTTTACCAAACATTCTAAGAATTAACACCAATACTGCTCAAACTCTTCCAAAAAATTGAAGAGGAGAGAAAATTTCCAAACTCATTCTATGAGGCTAACATGACCCAAGCTAGCTAAAGACAGCATAAGAAAAGAAAAATTGTAGACCGATATCCCTTATGAATACAGACACAAATATTTTCAACAAAGATAGTAGAAAACTGAGTCCAAAAATACATTAAAAGAATTATACACCATGACAGTGTGAATTTTCCCAAGTATGCAACGGTGGTTCAAAATTTAAAAATCAGTTCATGTAATATACTAAATTAATAGTGTAGGTAGAAGGAATAAAATCACATGATTGTCTCAATTCACATAAAAAAGGCATTTGACAAAATCCAGCACCCCTCCTTAAATTAAAAAAAAAAATTTTTTTTTTAATTAGTAAACTAGGAGAAGAGGGAACTTTCCCAAAAGGATAGAGGGCATTTATGAAAAGACAACAGCAAACGTTATTCTCAATGGTACATGACTAAAATCTTTCCCCTAATCAGGAACAAGAAAAGGTGCCTGCTATCACCCATGTTATTCACCATTGTACTGGAAGTTCTAGCCAGAGCAATCAGGCATGGAAAAGAAATAAAAAGCATTCAGATTAAAAGGAAGAAGTAAAACTATCTCTATTTGCAGATGACACGATTATATATGTAGAAAATCTTAAAGAATACACAAGTTAGTAAAACTGAAAAACAAATTCAGCAAAGTTGCAGGGTGTAAGATCAACATGCAAAAGTTCATGGTGTTTCTATATACCAGTAATAAAATATCTGTAAAGGAAATTAAGAAAACAATTCCATTTACAATACTATCTAAACAAATAAAATACCTAGGAATAAATTTAACCAAGGGGGTTCTTTTAGTTTGCCAGACTGCTCTGACAAATACTATACAATGAGTTGACTTAAGAAATAGGAATTTGTTGGCTCATGGTTTCAGAGGTTAGAAGGTTTGCTTCCTTCTAGGAACGTTAGCATTCTGGCTGGCCAGTAAGTCTACAGTCAATTGGCTTTTCTGTCACACAGCAGTGCCTATGGCAATGATCTTTCCTCTCTCTTATAGATTTTGACTGACTTCCAGCTTCCAGCTCCTTCTCTGGCTTTCTTTGACATCTGAACTTCTTCAACTTATAAAGGACTCCAGTAATGTGGATTAAGACTCAACCTCCTTCAGTGTGACCACACCTTAACTCAAAATAACATCATCAGAGATCCTATTTACAATGGGTTCACACCCACAAGAATGCAGCTTAAAATTAAGAATTTATCTAAATTGGGGTACATAGTTCAATCTACCACAGAGGTGAAAAACTTACATACTGAACATTACAAAACATTGCTGAAAGAAATTAAAGAAAGACCTAAATAAAGACACCCCTTTTCCATGGACTGGAATATTTAAACTTGTTAAGATATCAATATCACCTAAATCAATATACAAATTCAATGAAATTCCTGCCAAAATCACAGCAGCATTTTTTGCATAAATGGAAAATCCATTCCTTAAATTCATGTGGCATTGCAAAGGACCCCAAATAGCCAAAAATTATCTTTAAATTTTTTAAATTAATTCATCATTTATTTATTTCTCCCTCCCCCATCATTGTTTGTACTCGCTGTCTGCCCCCTATGTCTATTTTTTGTGTGCCCTCTGTGTCTGCTCCTCTTCTTTTTAGGAGGCATCTGGAAGCAAACCTGGGTCCTCTCCTGTGGGAGGGAGGGATTCAATTGTTTGAGCCCCCTCCGCTCCCTGCTTGTTGTGTCTCTCATTGTGTCTCCTTGTTGTGTCTCCTTATTGGGTCTCCTTGTTGCCTCTCCTTGTTGTCCTCCTTGATGTGTTCTCTTGATGCATCACCTTGTTGCATCAGCTCACCATGCCAGCCCGTTGTATCAGCTCACTGTCTTTCTCGTCTTCTTTAGGAGGCACCAGGAACCGAACCCAGGACCTCCCTTGTGGTAGGCGGGCATCCAGTTGCTTGAGCCGCATCCACTTCTCCAAAATTACCTTGAAAAAGTAAAACAAAATTTTAGGACTCACACTTCCTGATTTCAAAACTTACTACAAAGTGACAGTAATTAAAGCAGTGTAGTACTGGCATAAGGATAGACACATAAACCAACGTAATAGAATTTAGAGTGCAGAAATAAATCCACATATCTTTAGCCAGTTGATTTTTGACAAGAGTATTAAGTCCATTAAATGGGGAAGAAATAGTTCCTTCAACAAAAAGTGCTAAGAAAACTGGAAATTCACATACAAATGCATGAATTGGACCCTTATTTCTCACCATATATAAAAATTAATTCAAAATTGATAAATGGCCTAAACATAAAAGGGAGTGCTATAAAACTCTTATAAGACAACAAAGGAAACTATCTTTCAGATCATGTATTAGGGAGTGGATTCTACAGTTTTATACAAAAAGCATGAGCAACAAATGATGTAGATAAAATAGACTTTGTTAAAATAAAAACCTTTGTACATCAAAGGACCTTATCAAGAAAGTCAAAAGACAACCTAGAGAATAGAAGAAAATATTTGGAAATCACGTATCAATATCCATAATATGAAAAGAACTTCTACAATTCAACACTAAAAAGATAAACGCCTTTATTACTGCCCCCTCCCTGCCCCCGCCCCGGTTCTCTCAAACATTCTTTTAATCCTTTACTCTTCTCCAAAGGAAACACAGCTGATCTTCCCTAGAAGCAGCTTCAATCTCTTTTATCCTCATACCTCTTTTCCCTGGCCTTTTCTGTTCTCTCCAAACAGCAAAGACACACTCCCCAATTAGGCAGGAATTTCTCCCTGATTCTTTCACACCAAAAACTTTTACACCCTGCTACCAAGGAAAGTTCTTAGTAGAACCCTGTTATCCCTGCAGACCCAACCATGACTTTCTTTTGGTATTTATCCTTTTTGTACACCACAAGTAAGTATAATTTATATTATGTTCATGCTTTCCTATCTATCCCAAAATCAGTATACATGAGAGCATAAGTTTAACCATACTTATAGTTACAACAAGATAGGATATTTGGGCATGGTAGAGCCTGGTGACACACTGCATCCAGTGCTGCTGCTGCCCCAGGCCAACCACCACTACCCTCTGCCCTGCAGCTGACACTCCCACCACCTGTTTCATCGCCACCTCTGTACCACCTATATGATTAAGCCACAATCATCAATGAGTAAACATATTCCTTTCTGTGGTGTTCTTGGTCACACATTTATGGAATTTCTGAAGGGCAGTGGCGATTCCTGTCAGGCACAGCATGATCTCTACGCAGACAAGTGTAACTGTAGAGACTTATCACTACTCCAACAGGAAAATCCCCTAAGAGTGGTTTACCAGGAGACAGAATGTTGAGCTGAAATCCATAAAGGAAGCAGATTTAGCTCAATGAATAGAGCATCTGCCTACAACTTGGGAGGTCCAGGGTTCAAACCCAGGGCCTCCTGACCTGCGTGATGAGCTGGCCCATGCACAGTGCTGATGTGCGTAAGGAGTGCTCTGCCACGCAGGGGTGTCCCCCATGTAGGTAAGCTCCAAGCACAAAGAGTGCAGCCCACAAGGAGAGCCATGCAGTGCAGAAAAGTGCAGCCTGCCCAGGAGTGGCATTACACACACGGAGAGCCGATGCAGCAAGATGACACAACAAAAAGAGACACAGATTCCCCATGCCGCTGACAAGAATACAAGAGGACACAGAAGAACACACAGCTAATGGACACAGAAAGCAGACAACTGGGCAGGTGGAGGGATGGGGGTGGGAAGGGGAGAGAAATAAATAAAAAAGAAATCTTAAAAAAAGAAATCCACAGAGCATTTTACAGGAGTACTGACCTGGATGGGGTAAAACTAAGTGCACTTCTTTATATTGCCTAGGTATTACTGGATTGAAGAATTGATGCTTCTTGTTAGGAGATTCATTTCCTTTCCCATTACTCCCAATTTCAAGTGGAGTACATTGAAGTAGACTTCAATTTCTTCACAGCATTTGTGTATTCAATTTTAAAAATTCTTTCATAATCCTACTGAGTATTTTTTAACTAAATTAGCATGGCTCACATAAACCTCCCAGCTCTGGTGGAAGTCATACAAGAATATGAGATTTCTTATTACACACAACCCAACCAATGCAACTTTAAGCAAATCTATAGAGGAATTTAAGATGTGTGGAGTTACCAGAATTAGTTAGAGTATGTGAAGCAACTTAGGACATAGCTATTGTGGAGAAAGAAGGCGTCCATGTTCTTCGTTGGCCTTTTGATGACAGTGTACCACCACCCAACCAGATTGCTGATGATTGGTTAAGTCTGTAAAAATTAAGTTGCTTGAAGAATCTGGTTGCTGCTGCATTGCTGTTTATTGTGTTGCAGGTCTTGGGAGAGCTCTAGCATTTTTTGCCCTGATTGAAGGTGGAATGAACTATGAAGTTGCAGTACAGTTCATAAGACAAAAGTGGCATGGGACTCTTAACAGCAAGCAAATTTCATATTTGGAGAACTATCATCCAAAAATGTGGCTGTACTTCAAAGACTTTAATGGTCCCAGAAACAACTGTTGAATTCAATAAAACTAGAGTGCTTGACACTGTTGCCTTGGAAGTAGAAATTGAGGAAGAACCTAATTTGTCATACATATTAGCCAACATGTTGGTGAATAAGTCTAAAGAAGCTCCATAGGAGTATTGAAAAGCAGTTTTACCATGCTACAAGTTTGAAAGAATGCAACATCTGTGTTTGGGTTACAGTCATCCTAATTGGACACTTACCAAAAGATTCTTGCTGGTCAGCATTTAAATTGGGCTTATCATTTGTAACAAATTAACTTTCCTGAAATCATACAGCATTGAGTTATAAGTCTCAAGAAATAAGTTTAAAGAAATTTATTCCCATGCCAGAATCTTATCAATATATAGGAAATTTAGAGAGATCCAGTGCCAAAATACTCAGCACAATACCTGCATATTTTTGTATCATACAGAACCTAAAATCCCAGGAACTATGAACACTCTAGACATTATGTGGTTTATTCTTTCAGTCATTTCAAACATTGAAAGTGGGGCCTATATGGTTATTTACCCGTTCACATCTCCCACATTCGTACCAGTACCATCAGGTTTGTGCAAACATTGAATTTTTTTGGGTTTTTACTGACTCCTATGGTGATTACTTAATATCTATCTATAAATCTCATTTTGCGATGTTAGAGAAAACCTCCATTTTGAAAATCTGCGTTGTACAGAAGCACATGTCTTTAATGTCTCCAGAAAAAAAAGCCTTAAGTTAATTTAATGTTTGTACTTTGGAGTGCAATTTAACTGGGAGGGCCTGACAAATGAATGGGAGGGGGCTATTAAATACCTTTAGTAAAATGTTGCTTTTGTCTTGTACAAAACATGTAGAACATGCTCTTTAAGTTAGTAAATAGTTTTTTAAAAAAGATTTATTTATTTCTCCCCCACCCCCATTGTTTTGCTCTCACTGTCTGCTTTCTGTGTCCATTCGAAGTGTGTTCTTCTATGTCTGCTTGTCTTCTCTTTAGGGAGCACCGGGAACCAATCCTGGGATCTTCCAGAGCGGGAGAGAGGCACTCAATTTCGTGTGCCACCTCAGCTCCCCGGTCTGCTGCATCTCTTATTGCCTCTCCTCTGTGCCTCTTTTTGTTGTGTCATCTTGCTGGGCCAGCTCTCCACATAGGCCAGCACTCCTATGCAGGCCAACACTCCAGCCTGCCTTCACCAGGAGGGCCCAGGAATTGAACACCAGACATCCTATATGGTTGATGGGAGCCCAGTCCCTTGAGCCACATCCACTTCCCAGTAAATACTTTTTTTTTTACATTACTTTTTTAATTTTTTAAATTTTATTGAAGTATATCATTCTACATGAACACGCATAAACAATAAGTGTATAGTGAAGATTGCGAACTTACAAAATAAACATATATAATGTCACACAGACTTTTTAAAAGGTAGAGATGCTTTGTTATGGTATCTACAATAATTCTTAATCATGAAATTGCTTGAAATTCTTGTAATTTTTCCCATATCTGTTTGAAGTTGTTTACCAGCTATTCTTTTTGTTTGATGTAGCTTTTTTCCTTCTCTTCCCAATGTCTTGCAAAAAAAGAAGTAGGTTTTTGCTAATGAATTCAGCAGATATTATCTAATATTTTATATGTTCTTTGAGCTGTGTAACTTAATATATGGATAACTTGATCATTTGTTTTATTATGTAATTGATAAAATGGTGATGTGTATTAATGTTAGTCCAACTATATAATTATACTATCTGGGAATGTGGGTTATGGTTCTGTGGAGAAATGATTTGTCAGTGTTCACCAGCTTGTAAAAATCTAGTGTGAGAGCTTAAACATCTAAATAAATAGTGAAATACGTTTATCATCATTGAGTTTGTTTTGCTTAAGTTTAACTTATTTTGTAAAAACCAAATAACTGAATTGTACTTCACTTAATGCCATTTGAAGTAAAGTATGCCCACATTTTATAAAAGAACAATTAAATGAAGCCAATATTTTAGTAAGGTCCTTTAGGACAAAATTTGTTAGGGTAGTAAGGACTATATTTAATACTAAATGTGTTCTCCATTATAAACTTTCCTTTTTATTTAAAGGTCCAGATGATTTTTAACTAATTTAGTATTCTATACTGTGGAAGCAATGTTTGCTTAATAAAGGAAGTCCTTGATCTGAAGCTCAGTTAAACAAATTATTAGCAGTTTTGGGCAACTTCACTTTTGAGCCTCAGTTTTCTTATTTGTAAATTGATAATTAAATACCTTTATAGATTTTGAAAATTAATTTGAACGCAGTATTTGGCACCTGAGGGCTGAATACTAATAAGGAGGGTTTCTAATATATAACATGAGATAACATGGAAATACTCCTTTGCATATTTTATGTTAATCTAAAAGGGACAAATGTCCTCATCTGAGAGCTACAAATGTAAAAGACTCAATTTGAGTAAAATGTGAAAAATCCACCTTGTGTTTATTCTTTAAAGTATTTTGCTTTCATCTCTTAGTGCCAGTTAACATTTAATATGCTCCATTCCTAAAACATAAAGAGCCAGAGCAAAAGGGGGAAGAACAGGGACATCTGGAGGTCCTTGGTTCTTTGTATCTTGGATCTTTTGTGATTGGGGCTACTTAATTAACATGAGCTACTTTTAATTTTTTTAAAAATAGAGTACCCTAGGGAGAAGAAAATTTTGTGTAATCGATTACTAAATGGTAGACTATTACTACACAGCCCCTAAAACTGCATTTACATCTATTGAGAGAGAGGAGATGACACCCTGCTTAATGAAAAATGTCTTTTGTGTTTGAAAAGTCAAATTGGTTTGCAGTGTTGGATTGTATGTACAATGCTAAAAAAATCAAGTTACTTTATAAACTTTATCTGTATAGTATATAACATGATAAGATTTGATTTTTATCCAAATATTTCATATCTTATAAATATGACTATAGGAACACCTGAAATACATCCTAGAAGATTATTTACTGAAAATATAAGTTGTGATCTTGAATACAAGAAGTTAGCAGATAATGTTCTGAAAAAAAAAAGTTAGGATATTTGAAATCTGGGCTGTCCTGGAAAATCTGGGACATTATATTGCTATAAATGCCTTCTATTCAGAAACCAGTTCTCAAGTAGTTTTACAAGCAAGAACTTTGAGAATTCTGAATAATCCTTAGAGTTGTCAGGAAGTTTGTATTTCAAATATTACACAGACTGAAAAGAGGTTTTTCCCTCCAATTTCACTCATTGTGAAATTCAGATTGCTGTCTATAAATCATACCTAGAGGGATTCTTTAGCTGGAGATTTTATGAAGCTTGCAAAAGAAAACAATGAGAAAGACTGAACCCATACTCTGAAATGAGAATATGTAGTTTACTACCCATTGATTTATGCATAAACTTGTATGATGATATTCAAAAGTTTTTTTAGTAAGTTCTGGTTTAATCTTTCAGTTTCTCCTCCCTGGAAAATAAAAGAAAGCTAAGAGGCAAAGTGAATAACTCTGGTCCAATCTGGATTTTTCTTCTTGCGCTACCCAAATTCTGCTGATTCTCTTCTTTGTGCTCCATACCCACCTGTCCAGAGATATCTCCAGGACACTTAATCTAAATCTCCGTGGTTGCATTTGCTTTAGGTTCACTTTATTTATTTTAAAAGATTTATTTTTTATTTATTTCTCTCCCCTCCCCTCCCAGTTGTCTGCTTTCTGTTTCCATTTGTTTTGTGTTCTGCTGTGACTGCTTCTATCCTTATCATGGTCATCGGGAATCTGTATCTCTTTTTGTTGCATCATCTTGCTGTGTCAGCTCTCCTTACGGGGTGCACTCCTTGCTCTTGGGGCTCCCCTACACAGGGGACACCCCTGTGTCGCAGGGCACTCCTTGCGTGCATCAGCACTGCACATGGGCCAGCTCCACACGGGTCAAGGAGGCCGGGGTTTGAACCGCGGACCTCCCATGCAGTAGGCGGACGCCCGATCCATTGGGCTAAGTCCGCTTCCCTAGGTTCACTTTAAGTACAATCATAATTATTAATATTTCTGAGGAAACTTGCTTCCTCCAATAAGCCTGCAAAACAAAGCCTTACTCCTCATTGCCCTCTGGAATAACATTTATTTGTGTAAATTAATATGGTTCTGCCTCTAGCTATTCTGAACTCTTTCATCCCCAGAGAAACATGGGTGGCATGAGACATCCTATGTAGTCCAATTAATATGCATCCCACCTTTGCTGGTTGCAGCACCTGGAAGAGGAAGAAGGAGAAAGGAGTTATTTTAAGCATTTTAATGTCAGTCTTGTGCAAACTGCACACACTCTAGAGTTCATGCAATTTTTTCCCAGAATAACTTTCAATTCTTCCCTTACGTGCCTGTCCAACCAGTTTGTATATCTAGTATCCATGACTACAGCAGATCAAAAACAACAACAAAGAATGGGTAGGTGTGGGGGTTGGGGAAGGGATAGAATAAAGTAGTAGCTAAGAGCACAGTTCCGGAGCCAAACTCCATGGTTGAATCCTGGCTCCACAGCTTCTTAGGTGTCTGATTTTGAGTGACCTACTTAACTTTTTGTCTCAGCTTCCTGTTGTAAAATGGGAATAATAATAGCACCTGGGGAAGTGGACTTGGCCCAGTGGATAGGGCGTCTGTCTACCACATGGGAGGTCTGCGGTTCAAACCCTGGCCTCCTTGACCCCTGTGGAGCTGGCCCACGTGCAGTGCTGATGTGCGTAAGGAGTGCCCTGACACGCAGGGGTGCCCCCCTCATAGGGGAGCCCCACCCGCAAGAAGTGCACCCCATAAGGAGAGCCACCCAGCACGAAAGAAAGCACAGCCTGCCCAGGAATGGCGCCGCACACACGGAGAGCTGACGCAGCAAGATGATGCAACAAAAAAAGAAACACAGATTCCTGTGCCACTGACACTAGAAGCAGACAAAAAGAAGAACACGCAGCAAATGGACACAGAGAACAGACAACTGGGGCGGGGGGAAGGGGAGAGAAATAAATAAAAATAAATCTTTAAAAAAATAAAAAATAATAGCACCTCTTTCACAGTTGTCATAAGGATTAAATGAGTTACTGTATGTAAAATGCCTGGAACAGTAAGTACTATATGCGTGCTGTTATTACATGGAATGGGCACATTGGTTATAGTAGTGGTAAAATATAGAAAAGAAGACAAGCAAAAAGCCATGAAAATAGAGCTGCCTAGG
The DNA here is from genome assembly GCF_030445035.2 of Dasypus novemcinctus. Lineage (NCBI taxonomy): Eukaryota > Metazoa > Chordata > Mammalia > Cingulata > Dasypodidae > Dasypus > Dasypus novemcinctus. Next base: position 79,928,934 of record NC_080681.1, on the reverse strand, counting down.
ATCCATCTGTGTAAAGCAGCCATTTCCAAACTTTCTCAGTCCAAGGGGCTCTTAGTGTCTCAGCAATCATGGCACCTCTCGGTCCAAAGAAATTCCTAACAATTCAATTGACTGAGTAAAGTCCAAATGACTTAATCAATATTTATACCCAACAATTTGGTAGCCATTTGAAATAATATATACAATATTTTATTCTGAACAATAACCATTACTCACTAAAGGAATGTACTACTTTTTGGGCAATTCAGTTCTCAAATTATGGAATCAAACTGTACACCATTACCTTCATTTCTTGCCCTACATTGATTTTCACTTGGTATTTGTTTTTTACCACAGCAAACTTTGAAAAGCCAGCTTTGCAAAGCTATGACATCATCCAGAGGCATGTAGCAGGATCTAATGTTGAAACCTTGAATCCACACTGGTGTCAGACAGATTTGAGTATACATATGTTTTTCTTAAAATTTAAAAATATTCTGTCATGCCTCTGTGAGTTAGCTGAAGCACTCCAGGGCTCCTTTGTACACGGTTTGGGAACCATGGGTATAAGAGAGCAATCTTATAACAATCCTTCAGGATCTTAACATAGAACATCACAGACTAATAGATAATGGTCATGATAATATAATTGAGATATCCAAAAATGTTCAAGTTAAGTGTCAGTTTCTTCTGTTTAAGAAGGCTGAGTTGGGAAGCGGATGTGGCTCAAGTGATAAGGCCTCCACCTACCACGTGGGAGGACCCAGGTTTGATCCCTGGGGCCTCCTGGTGAAAAAGAAGAAGAGAAAGTGTGACTGTGTGGCGAGCCAGTGCCCATGTGGCAAGCCAAATGCCTGTGTGGTGAGCCAAGTGCCCATGTGAGTGCCCACATGGTGAGCCAGTGCCCATATGGTGAGCCAGTGCACATTGCAAGTGAGTCACACAGCAAGAAGATGACACAAGAAAAGAGAAACAAAGGGGAGAGTCAAGTGAAGCACAGCAGAGACCAGGAACTGAGGTGGTTCAATTGACAGGGAACCTCTCTCCACATCAGAGGTACCCAGGTTGAATCCCGGTGAATCCTAGAGGAGAAAGATGAGAAGAGAAGACAAAAATGATACAAAATATCACACAATGAATGGACATAGACAGCAAAAAAAAAAAAAAAAAAAAAAGCCAAAACAGCAGAGTGGGGGAGAGATGAGTTTAGGTAGAGGGAGAAAAAAAGTTTTTTTTTTTTTTTTTTAAAAAAGAAGGCTGAGAAGTAAGGAGGGCCAGTTTTTAAAAATTCATCAATATAGGGAAGTGGCCTTGGCCCAATGGATAGGGCATCCACCTACCACATGGGAGGTCAGCGGTTCAAACCCTGGGCCTCCTTGGCCTGTGTGGAGCTGGCCCATGCGTGGTGCTGATGCGTGCAAGGAGTGTTGTGCCACGCAGTGGTGTCCCCCGTGTAGGGGAGCCCCATGTGCAAGGAGTGCACTCTGTAAGGAGAGCCGCCCAACGCGAAATAAAGTGCAGCCTGCCCAGGAATGGCGCCACCCACATGGAGAGCTGACACAGCAAGATGACGCAACAAAAAGAAACACAGATTCCTGGTGCCGCTGATAAGGATAGAATCAGTCACAGAAGAACACACAGCAAATGGACACAGAGAGCAGACAACTGGGGGAGGGGGGGAGAAATAAATAAATAAAAATTAATTAATTAATTAAAAATCTGTCAATATTATTGCCATTCAACAATTTAAAATAAAAATATTGTACATTTAGCTATACTAAAACTTTATAACGTCATTCTCCATCTGGCCCCATTCTAGTCTCAAATAGAAAGCAAAGAAATAAACCTTGGAGTCACACAGATTTGGATTCAGATCTTGTTATACCACTTTCTGTGACCTTCAGCACATCTCTCCCACTTTCTGAATACATTTTCTCATCTCTAAAATTTGTATAATAATTCTCACCTCCTGTGTGAAGAGTAAAAAAGATAACTTATAAAAAGTGCCTAGAGTAGTAGGCCTTGGGACATGATATGTGCTCAAGAGCCACTTGCCACTGCCCAAACATGCCTTAGGATCCCATTCTTCTAAGCCTTTGCGATGTGCTGCTTCCTTGTTCTGTAATGTCCCCCTATTTACCCCTCTTTGCTGGCAAACTCTGTTCATCCCACCCAACTTAAATGTATCCTCCCCTCCAAAGCCTCCCTTGGCTTCTTGGGAGAGAATTAGTCCCTTCCTCGTCTTCAATCTGCAGCTTTCACATCATCATCTCACTTGATCACATTGTGTTGTAATTACCTATTTGTAAATCTCTCTCACCAGATTTTATGGCTAAATCGTTTTTCTGTGAGTCTAAAAATAACATTAATCTAAGCTTAGTCCTACAATTGATTGATATAATGAAAAATTGGAAGCAACATGAAATAACTTAAAAGAATATGATGAAAGAATTTTGTTCCTTAAGTGCCCCTAATACAAAGTCCCATGAAAACCTCTTCTTATTTCTATCATCATATTTATCATGCTACATTGCCACTGTCTACGTTTCTCTACCCCACTGCATTGTGGGTTCTTTATGATTAAAGAGTTTTAATACCTGATTTAATTCATATGTCTTTATACTCAGTATTGAGCCCGGCCCAGAGAGGGGATCTGTGAATATTCCAACTTGACCATGAATCCCTGAATGAGCTAAACTCTGGCAGTCCCTCAGCTTTGTCTCATGTCCCGTACTCTACGGCCCACCCAATATTGAACACCTTTCAGTTCCTTGAACAAATCTGACTCCTTAACGCCTCTGGACCTTCACATGTGCCAATGCCACTCCCACTGTCTCCTCCCACTCATACCCCCAATTCTTCATCTACCTAACACCTATTCACCCTTCAGATTTCAGCTTAAGCATTATTTCTGAAGGAAGCCTTCCCCAACCCTCAAGACAAATGCAGACCTTCCTATAATTATATGGTTCTATAACACCCTATATTTTCCTCTGTGCTGTATATCACACTGGTAGATACTTGATCACTGTCTCTTCAAGAGATCATAAAAGTTTCGTAACTCAGCACTTGGAACCAAGCATGCAATAGGTGCTTGATAAAAATTATTTTAGTAAATTATTTAATGAATGAATGAAGTGCTGTTTGTTTTTAAGTATGAGTTTAGTGGTCCAGCTTTCAGGAGGCTCTGTGTGGTATTAATGTACATTGGAACTAATTAAGTCAAACCACTAAATCACCATTTAGTATTAGAAGCACTTCCCATGCTCCACTAAGAATCAGTGTTGCGGTCCTGAAACAAACTTCTGGGTCCTCTGTGCTCACCATCTTCCTCCCTCTGCTCTTGAACTATTTTTGGAGATCAGTGCTCACTATCAAAATCTGCCCCTGAGCTTACTTTCCCAACACTGGTTTTCAACTCATCTCTTTCTTCAGCTCCTCCTTCCTGGTTCTTCACAAGCTCATCCCAGCCATCCAGCCATCAAGCCCAAGGATTCACTCTTCCCAGACAGCCTTTCCCAGAGCATCAGACTAGTACTGCTCCTGGCACCAGACCATCTTACTCAGCACCCTTCCCCCTCCTATCAACCTACCATTCCAGGAAGCTCTGGGGAAAGGGACTAGGTGGTATGGAGAAGCCAAAAAGAAAACGGTTTCTACCCTCAAGGAGCAACTAATCTATTGAAGAGAAAATGGGTAAACATGAAAGCAAACTAATCATAACATACTGCATAGGCTTATGTACAATTCAGTGCCATTAATTATATTCACAGTTTGTGCAGTCATCACAATCATCTATTACCAAAACATTTTCATCACTCAAAACTGAAACTCTGTACCCATTAAGCAATAACTTCCCATTTCCCCCTATTCCCAGTCCCTGGTAACCTCTAATTTATTTTCTGTCTCTACTTAATCTAGATATTTTGTATAAGTGGAATCATGCAATATTTGTCCTTTCATGTTTGGCTTATTTCACTTAGTATAATGTTTTCAAGGTTCATCCATGTTGTATCATGTATTAGGACTTCATACCTTTTTATGGATAAGTAATATTCCACTGTATGTATATATCACATTTTATTTATCTATTCATCTATTGATGGACAGTTGGGTTGTTTCCATCTTTTGGATATTGTGAATATTGCTCATTTTTGAACTTTATAATTTGAAGTAATTTTAAATTTATGGAAGAGTTGCAAATATAGCCTGGGGAGTTTCCATATACCCTTACCCAATTTCCCTTAATGTTAAACAACTTGAACAATCATTGTAGAATTATCAAACCCAGGAAATGAGCATTGATACAATACTACTAGTTAAACTTCAGACTTTATTCAGATTTCACCAGTTTTTCCATGAATGCCCTTTTTTAATTCTAGTGTCCAACCCAGGATCCTACACTGCGTTTGGTTGTTCTGTCCTCTTAGTCTCCTCCAATCTGTGACAGTTCCTCCATCTTCTTTTATGACCTTGATACCTTTGAAAGCACTGGTCAGGTATTTTGTTAAATGCTCCTCATTTTGGTTTGTCTGATGTTTTCTCATGGTTAGATTGAGGTTATGAATTTTAGGAAAGAATATCACAGAAGCTATGTGCCCTTTTCAATAGATGATATTGGAGAGAGACAATATCAATATGCACTTATTATCTGTGATATTAAACTTGATCACTTGGTTAAGGTGGTGGTTGACAGGTTTCTGTAAACTTACTATTTTTTTTGGAAAAATAATATTTAGGGGGGATATAATTTAAAACTATACAAATATCTCCTTAAACTTCCTTCCACTAATTTTAGCATTCATTGGTGGATCTTGCCTGCTTCAATTAACTGCGGTGTTCTAATGGTGACATTCTAACTCCCTAATTCTTTCTATATTTATTAATTGTAACTTTTCTGTTAGGAAGAATTGTTTCTTCTGCCCCATTATTTATTTATTCAGTCATTTATTTATATCAGTAAGGACTCAGTGATATTTATTGCATTCTTGGGTTATAGTATAATGCTATCATTATATGTTTAGTTGCTCATATTGTTCGAGTTTTGACCATTGAGAACTCTTTTGGATTGGTTTCTGTATCTTTCTGGCATGTTCTCATTTTGGCACCATAACATGCTTCAGGTTTATTTCCTATTTTCCCTAACCTAGTCTGAGAATGAACCACTTCTCCATGATCCCTGGTTCTTCTTTTTTTTTTTTTAAGAACAGTATTTAACCTGAATTTTGGGAATGTGGTGTGCTCATTGTTACTAGGTATCACTGCTTCTAGGTTTCCTTAGCAGACAAAGATAGGATATATTTGTATGGCTACAAATCCACGATACGTATATACCTTTATTTATTTCTAGCTCTCTCCCTATATATATAGTAAAAATATGAGTTCATGACCCAACTATATGCTGTATACAAGAGATTTACCCTAAATTCAAAGACACAGTAGGTTGAAAGTGAAAGGATAGAAAAAAATATACCATGCAAATTGTAGACAAAAGAGACTTGGAATGGCTCTTTATGTCAATAACTGTTACAAGGGAAAAAGAAGATCACTATATACTGATAAAGGGGTCAATTCAACAAGAAAACATAACAATTATGAATACATATGCACCTAATGAAGCAAATATTGACAAATTTTTTTTTTTTTAAAGATTTATTTATTTATTTAATTTCCCCCCCTCCCCTGGTTGTCTGTTCTTGGTGTCTATTTGCTGCGTCTTGTTTCTTTGTCCGCTTCTGTTGTCGTCAGCGGCACGGGAAGTGTGGGCGGCGCCATTCCTCGGCAGGCTGCACTTTCTTTCACGCTGGGCGGGTCTCCTCACGGGCGCACTCCTTGCGCGTGGGGCTCCCCCACGCGGGGGACACCCTTGCGTGGCATGGCACTCCTTGTGCGCATCAGCACTGTGCATGGGCCAGCTCCACACGGGTCAAGGAGGCTCGGGGTTTGAACCGCGGACCTCCCATGTGGGAGACGGACGCCCTAACCACTGGGCCAAAGTCCGTTTCCAATATTGACAAATTTGAAGGGAGAAATAGTCCTACATTATTAATAGCAGGAGACTTCAATATACGACTTTCAATAATGGATAGAACATCTAAACAGAAAATCAATAAAGAAATAGAAGACTCGAACAATATTCTAAATAAATGAGACCTAACATACCTATATAGAACATGTCACCCAACAGCAGCAGAATACACATTCATCTTTAGTGCACATGGGTCTTTCTCCAGGGTAGAACATATATTAAGTCACAAAACAAGTCTCAATAAACTTTAAAAAATTGAAATCATACCATGTATTTTCTCAGACCACAATGCAATGAAGCTAGACATCAATAACATAAGGGGAACTGGAAAATTCTCTAATATGTGTAAGTTAAACGGCACACTCTTAAACCACTATTGGGTCAATGAAAAACTCACAAGGAAAATTAGGAAATCTCTGGAGGCAAACAAAAATACAAAATACCAATACTTATGGAATATAGAAAAAGCAGCACTGAAAGGGAAATTTATAGTTTAAATGCTTGTATTAAAAAAGAAGAAAAATGTCAAATTAGAGACCTAACCTCAAAACTGGAGGCTCTAGAAAAGCAAGGGCAAACTAAACACAAAGTGAGCAGAAGGAAGGCAATAAAGACAAGAGTGGAGAGAAATGAATAGAGACTTTAAAAAATGGAGAAAATCAACAAAACCAAATGTTGGTTCTTTGAAAAGATCAATAAAATCAACAAACCTTTAGCTAGATTGACAAAGAAAAAGAGAGACTGTGAAAAACAGAAAGCAAAATGAAAGGGGGGGATTACAATCCAGTTGCACTGAAATGAAAAGAATTGTAAGAGGATATTATGAATAATTGGATGCCAAAAAATTAAATAACCTAGATAGACAAATTATTAGAAACATACAAACTGTCTTAAGAAGAAAGAGAAGATCTCAACGGTTCAATAACAGGAAAAGGGAAGCGGACTTGGCCCAGTGAATAGGGTGTCCGTCTACCACATGGGAGGTCCAAGGTTCAAACCCCGGGCCTCCTTGATCCGTGTGGAGCTGGCCCATGCGCAGTGCTGATGTGCGCAAGGAGTGCCCTGCCATGCAGGGGTGTCCCCCGCGTAGGGGAGCCCCACGCACAAGGAGTGCGCCCCGTAAGGAGAGCCGCCCAGCGCGAAAGAAAGTGCAGCCTGCCTAGGAATGGCAACACACACAGAGAGCTGACACAATAAGGTGACGCGACAAAAAGAAACACAGATTCCCGTGCCACTAACAACAACAGAAGTGGACAAAGAAGAAGACGTAGCAAATAAACACAGAGAACAGACAACTGGGGCAGGGAGGGAGGGAGAAGGGGAGAGAAATAAACAAATAAAAATCTTAAAAACAAAACAAAACAGGAAAAGAGATTGAATCAGTAATCTAAAACTTCCAACAAAAAGCCCAGGACCAGATGGCTTCATTCATGAATTCTACCAAACATTCCAAGAAGAATTAACACCAATCTTGCTCGACCTCTTCCAAAAAAAATGAAGAGCAGGGAAAACATCCAAATTTATTCTATGAGGCCAGCGTCACTCTAATACTAAAGCCAGATAAGGAATCCATGAGAAAATTATGGACCAATATCTCTTATGAATATAGATGCAAAAATCCTCAGCATGATACTAGAAAACCAAATTCAGTAGCACATTAAAAGAATTATACACCATAATCAAGTGGATTTATCCCAGGTATGTAAGTCTGATTCAACATAAGAAATTCAATTAATGTAGTTTGCTAAATTAATAGAAAGTAGGGGGAAAGCCACACAATCATCTCAATTGATGCAGAAAAATATTTGACAAAATGGAGCACCCTTTCTTGATTAAAAAAAAAATTAGAAAACTAGGAATAGAACAAAACTTCTTCAAGGTGATAAAAGGTATATATTTTAAAAAATCCATAGTTAACATCATACTCAATAGTGAAAGACTGAAAGCTTTTCCTCTAAGATCAAGAACAAGACAAAGATGCCCACTGTCACCACTGTTATTCAACATTGTACTGGAAGTTCTAGCCAGCACAATTAGACAAGAAAAAGAAATAACAGGCATTCAAACAGTAAGGAAAGTTTACCCTTTTTGCAAATGACATGATTCTATGCATAGAAAGTCCTGAAAAATCCACAACAAAGCTACTTGAACTAATAAACCAAATCAGGAAAGTGGCAGGGTACAAGGTCAACACACAAAAATCAGTAGTGTTTCTATATACCAGGAATGAAGACTCTCAAAAAGGTATTAAGAAAATAATTCTATTTACTGTAACAACTAAAATAATCGAATGTCTAGAAACAAGTTTAATCAAGACTATAAAGGATTTGTATGCAGAAAACAATAGATTGCTAAAAGAAATGAAAGAAGACCTCTAAATAAATGGAAGGACATTCCGTGGTAATGGATTGGAAGAATAAATACTTATATCAATTCTATCCAAAGTAATTTTCAGATTCAATGCAATCCCAAATTCCAACAACCATCTTTGCACAAATGGAAAAGCCAATATTAAAATTTATGTGGAAGCATAAGTCATGCCAAATAGTCAAAACTATCTTGAAAAAGAATAATGAAGTTGGAGGATCATACTTCCTGATTATAAAATGCAGTAATAAAAACAATATGATACTGACACAAGGACAGAAATACAGACTAATGGAATCAAATTGAGAGATCAGATATAAACACTCACATCTATGGTCAATTGATTTTTGACATGTGTGCCAAGTCCATTCAATGAGGAAGGAATAGTCCTTCAAAAGCGGTACTCTGAAAACTGGCTATCCATATGCAAAAGATTAAAGTAGACCCCATACCTCACATCATATACAAAAATTAACTCAAAATGGATCAAAGACCTAAATATAAGAACCAAAACTATAAAACTCCTAGAAGAAAACTTAGGAAAGCACCTTCAGGATCTTGTATTAGACAATAGTTTACTAGACTTTATGCCAAAAGCACAAGCAACAAAAGAAAAAATAGGTAAATGGGGCTTCATCAAGATTAAAAACTCTTGTACATTGAAGGACTTCATCATGAAAGTAAAAAAGACAACCCACAGAATGGGAGAAAATATTTGGAAATGACATATCCAATAAGGGCTTAATAGAATATATAAAGATATCCTACAAATCAATAGCAAAAAGATAAAAAAACCCAATTTTTAAAAATGGGCAAAAGACTTAAATAGCCATTTTTCTAAAGAAGTTATTCAAATAACCAAAAAGTACATGAAAAAATGCACATCATAAGCCATTAGGGAAATGCAAATCAAAAACCATGAGATACCATTTCATACCCTCTAGAAGGCTACTATTTTAAAAAATAGAAAATAGCAAGTGTTGGAGAAGATGTGGAGAAATAGGAACACTCATTCATTGTTGGTGGGAATGTAAAATGGTGCAGCCACTGTGGAAAACAGTTTGGCAGCTCCCCAGAAAGTTGAATATAGAATTACCATATGACCTGGCAATCCCACTTCTAGGTTTATGCCTAAAAAACTTCTATCTGAAAGCAAGCACTTGGACAGATATTTGCACACTAATGTTTATAGTGGCATTATTCACAACTGCCAAAAGATAGAAGCCACCCATGTGTCCATCACTTGATGAATGGATAAACAAAATGTATTATATACATTCAATGGAATATTATTCAGCCATAAAAAGGAATGAAGTTCTGATACATGTGACAACATGGATGAACCTTGAAGACATTATGTTGAATGAAACCAGTCGGACACAAAAGGACAAATATTGTGTGTCTCACTGATATAAATAATTAGTAAGCAAATTCATAGTAAAAAACTAGAATTCAGGTTACCAGGGGCTGGGATGGGGGTAGGAAATGGGGAGGTAATGCTAAAGTGGTATGGTATTTATATTTGGGCGGATGGAAAAGTTTTGGTAATGGATGATGGTAATGGCAGCACAACATCATGAATGTAATTAACACCACTGTTATTGTATAAATGAATTGTATAAATGAATGTGGTTTAAAAAGGAAAATGAAATTTTAGTTTGTTTATATGTTGCTAGTATAAAACTTCTTTAAAAAAAAAAACAACTGTAAGACTGTGCAACACAGTGAACCCTAATGTAAACCAAGGATTAAAGTAAATAGTACAATTATAATAATATTCTTTCATCAATTATAACAAAAGTATGACACTAATGCAAAGTGCTAATGATAGAGTGGTATATGGGAACTCTGTATTTTCTCCATTCTTTTTCTGTTAACTTACAATTTCTCTAATAAAGAAGTATAAAAACAAAACTAGAACAAGAACCCATCCATTTCTTCTTTTAAAAAAAAAAGTGATTTTATTTTATTTCTTATTTGTTTAGGAGGTACTGGGTGTTCAACCTGGGACTTTGTACATGCGAAGCAGGAACTCAGCCACTGAGCTGCAGGTGCTCAGCCACTAAGCTGCACCTGCTCCTCCCATTTATTCTTCTTTTTTTAAAGATCTATTTTTATTTCTTTCTCTCCCCTACCCCCCCACCCCCATTGTCTGCTCTCTGTGTCCATTCGCTGTGTGTTTTTCTGTGCCCGCTTGCATTCTTCTCAGGTGGCACCACGAATCTGTGTCTCTTTTTTTGTTGCATCATCTTGCTGTGTCAGCTCTCCCTGTGTGCAGTGACACTCCAGGTGGGCTGCACTTTCTTCGCGCAGGACAGCTCTCCTTGCAGGGCACACGCCTTGCATGTGGGTCACCCCTATGCGGGGGGCACCTCTGCGTGGCATGACATTCCTTGTGTTTGGCAGTGCTGCTCATGGGCCAACTCACCACACTGATCAGGAGGCCCTGGGTACCAAACCCTGGACCTCCGATATGGTAGGCAGACACTCTAGCAGTTGAGTCATATCCAATTCCCCCATTTATTCTTAATCAGGAAATTACTTTAGACCAACCAAAAATAGTAGAGAAAAAAATTACAATAGTACTTCTAGAAGCCCAGACTTGGGAAGATGGAACAGACATTGCTGACTGGTCACCAAACCAAATTTTTTGTTCTTCTGAACATACAATGAGACTATCTTTCCCACCTTCTTTTGCAGCTAGGTGAGTCCAAGTGTCTGTGTTCCAGCCAATAGAATATGCACAGAACTAATGTGTGCTAATTCCAGGACTGGCTCATGAAAACTACCCATCAGAACTGCAGGCTCAATGCAGACAAGCATGGCAATCTTGGTAGCCAAGTATTGGAGATGGAGGAACCACAAGATGGAAGGAGTATGGGTTCCAGAATTACCACTTGGAAGAGAGTTGCTAACAATTAAGAACACTTGTTTTAGACTTAGTAAGTGCCTAAAAAAACAACATGAGTTCATAATGATACTTTGCTTGTTTTCTAATTTCATATATATGGCTTCATACATTTACATCTTTCTGCAACTTGATTTTTTTGTTCAACATTTGTTTTTGATATTTCACCTTGTTGATACATGTAGTTCTGATTTGTTCATTTTAATAGTTGTCTTAATAGTAATCTTTTATGTGACTCATTCTCTGTGCCTTTTTCTAGGAGCCATTTGGTGCCATCTGTAAAGATTATTGCTAGTTACTCATAGTTATTTATAGGTGGTAGGCAGTTTTCCAAAGAAAAATGAAAATTGGTTACCCAGTCCACACTTTAGGGACATTAAAGCGGTCATATTCATATGGTGGCCCTCTCTTTTGGAAAACACAGTAGGAGAGTCTTGTTGAATGGCCAACCACTTGATTCCTCTATTCACAGGTCTTTGTGAATGATACTTGCATGTTGTATGACAATATCAACCTGGTGCGTCATCTTCTTTAAGTTTCTTTGTTCTAATTTATATTTCTTCAATTCTAATCTGCTTTTTAATAGATGCCCTTTGTAATTATCTGCTTTTAGGATAACTTTATAATCTTTAAATATCCCCATAGTTTTTGTTTGCCTTTTGAGAAATCAGGTATTTTCCAAGTTCCCTTTGAATATCCTAAATTTAAACCTTGTTCAAGAAATAATTTAGGTAAACTGGTAAGTCAAGTATAAATTTAGGTGTTATTGTCTCACAAATTTTTTCTATTAATTCTGTAATTTGTCACTTTATTGTTTATCCAAAAATTCACCACTGATTCTAACTAAAATCTATCACTATCAGAGCTGATAAATGTAGAAGTGAAAAGCTTCAAAATGGAAAGCTGGCTAAGCTTTTTGGAGGGTTTGTTTGTCATATTGCAGCGTAATTGTCTTTGTTCCTGCAGGGGGAACTCCACGAGAGTGGAGTAATGACCAATTTATTGCTGAATCCCTAGTTAACATCCTTGCACAAAGACGCTCAGTAAATAGCTGTTGGAAGGGAGGGAGGAAGGAAAAGAGGGAGGGAGGGAGGAAATGAGGACATGATTTCCTCAAATTCTGGCATCAGAAAAGTTTCATAGAGGACATAGTATCTGAACTGGCATCTGTCTATTTTCATCCTCTTCTTTCCATCTCTACTTGAGGTATCCAGAGGTCCCTCTAGAAAAGATAGATGACCCACTGGCATCAGTCCCTAGTGGCAAGACTGGCAAACTAAGAGTCACCTTGGGACTAGATCTATATGTTTAGTTTCATTATCATACTAAACTGCAGAAAGAATGTGTGAATTGGGATTCCAGATGTCTGAATTCCTGTCCTTGCTGTGCCACTAGTTTACTGTGTGACCTTGGGCAAGTGGCAAGTGTTCTCTAACATACAGTTGCCAAGTGTATAATGATGCCATTGGATTAGTAGGTAAATTCCTACTCTATACTTCTGTGAAAAACCAGACTTTAGCCAACTGGGCCCTCAGTCATAGAATATACCATGGCACCATTATTCTAGGCTCGCCCATGGAACAGGACCTAAAAGGTGGTTATTTTAGTCCATCCACCCGTAAGAACTTGAAGTCCTGCTGTAAATCCCATAATCAGTTGTTCAGATCCAGTTTGTATATACCTTCTTGCCAACAGCCTGTATAAAGTAAACTACCTGCTTGCTTATTTATGAACCCAATCAGGGAGTATAGGCTCACAAAGTTGAAAGTACTCATCATCCCCCTCATTGTAACAGTTGGGGAAAAAAAAATTAAGGCCCAGGGAGTGACAGGGCCTTATCTGAAATCACTCAGCAAATTTCAGGCAAATAATAAATTGTTTAGCGATAAGATGAAAAAAGAAGTTAGTCCTGGTTAGATTATTGAATTTCAAAGATGAAGAATGAATTCTTTCTTCTAAAAAGCAAGTTATCTGTAAGAAGGAAAAATTAGACTGGCTTCAGACTTTTCCACAGTAAAAATCTGAGCCATTCCAAGGAAAAGCATGACCCATGAATATCACACCTAGTTATGTTTTCATTTAAGTAAAACACAATGGACAGACATTATTAAAATTGAAAGAATTAAAGGAATCTAGCATCCTTCTTGAAAGAACTAATGATGCCAAAATCCAGCTAATCAAGACATAAATCTAAGTAAAGAATAGTACCTATAATAAAGGATCAGTGGTGGAGACTGAATCTATTTAAATTTAGAACTAAGCCAAAACAAATGGGGGAACTATATTTGCAAAATAAAATGTAAACGGGGCTGGGGCAGGGGCTCTGGGGGAAGGGGCCAAGCCTGCCTCAGCATGGCTCACCAGCCCAGTGCACTGATGCTCAAGTGTAAAATGGTTGGCAACATGGTGGTGGGCAAGACGTGCCTACTCATGAGCTATGCCAGTGAAGACTTCCTGGAGGAGTGTGTGCCCACCATCTTTGACCATGGAAATACACAGTTAGTGTCACGGTAGGGGGCAAGCAGTATCTCCTGGGACTCTATAACACGTCTGGAGAGGAAGACTGTGACTGTCTGAGGCCTTTATCTTATCCCATGACAGATGTCTTCCTTATACGCCTCTCTGTGGTAAATCCAGCCTTATTTCAAACTGTGAAAGAAGAGAAGATACCAGAATTTAAGGAATACACGCAAAATGTACCTTTTTTATTAACAGGAACTCAGATTGAAATTCAAGGTGACCCCAAAACTTTAGCAAGACTGAACACTACGAAAGAAAAATCTGTATGTCGGAACAAGGACAGAAATTAGCGAAAGAGATAGTAGCATGCTGGTATGTGGAATGTTCAGCGGGATTTGAAGGCTGTCTTTGATGAGGTTATCATAGCCATTTTAAGTCCAAAGAAACACACAGTAAAAAAAAAAAGATTAAGATGTATAAAATGTTTATGTGAGAAATGTCTTCAATGGCCAAGGAAACTGTCTATTTCTCTCAGAAAGTATAGGAATGCTACAATAACACTCAGAACTCTTATTGATAATGCAGCAGTTTAAAACGTGGGGTGGTTTAATGTAATATTATTACAAAGTCAATAAAAAATAAAAAAATTAATAAAAAAAAAAAAAAACGTGGGGTGGGGGGTGGGGAACAAACAAACAAAACAAAAACAAAAACAAAAACCTACCCTCAGAATTCTATATAGTTAAAAATGTTTCTTAAAGGTCCTTGAAGAAGTAAATAGCATCTAAAGCCACAATCTATTATAAATACTTTATTTCAACTAGAAAGTACAATCTCTCAGGGGTTTCATAGTTTAAAAAGCTACAGCCTCGGGAAGTAGATATAGTTCAGTGGTTGTGTGCCTGCTTCCCATGTATGAGGTCGTGGGTTCAATCCCCAGGATCTCCTAGGAAAAAAAAAAAAAGCTACAATCACATTATGTTGTAACCACATAAAAAAAACTCTGCTGTAAATGGAACTGCTTGGCTTTGACCATACATATTTCTGCTCAGTCTTTATGAAATCTGCACAAAGAAGTATCTTTTCCCTTTGTTCCAATTAATTGTTCTTCATGTAAGTCACTTTCTATTCCAGTAATAAATACCCAGAGTGGTGAAATAACAAGGCCAGCCATATAGCCAAATGCTGTTCCAAGTGTACAAGACATGGACCATACCTGAGGAAAGAATGAATGTATGACATTGAAAAAGAGCAAATGTTTTTTGTTTTTTGGGTTTGTTTGTTTGTTTTTGTTTTTGCAAATGTTTTATTATTTGAGCACAAGTTAAGTGTAACCCAAATATTTCTGTATTAAAGCTTAATGTGCTTTCTTCAAGAATGCCAATGGTGTAACAAGGTCATAATTGCATTCACCATGTATTCACCAGGTACAGTGAATGTGCCACGATGATGGAAGAGGTTGTTGATGTGTGAGGAGTGGGGTGAGGGGGATGAAGGTATATGGGGACCTCCTTTTTTTAAATGTAACATTTAAAAGAAAATAAAGAAGAAGAAAAAAAAATAATTGCATTTACACTCAACACTAAAAAGTTGCACATTTTAGTTAATGTGCATTAGACTGTAACAACGTGCCTTTTCCCAGTAAAGAGAGAAAAAAGATACCCAACCCTCAGTGCTTCCTTCAGGACAATGACTGAAATCATGGACTATACTTCAAGTCAGTGTGGGAAATATTATTCATCTGTGCCAGAAGAAGGAGAGGCAACCCACATCAATTGTTATCACAGAGGGAAATCAGAGCTGCACTTACGCTCAGAAAGAGGGAATGGTCAGAGAAAAAACACATCCCTTAGTATTGGAGGTATCAATCAAGCATCAAAGTGTGATCTACAGGTATCCCAACCTGCTGAGAACATCTCTAAGGACCTCTACGTAGAAGCATAGCCAAGGACCTATTCTGTCACTGTGGGTTCAAATAACTTAACCAAGAGGACTGATGTGGTAGCAGTTAACTCAGGACAAAAGCGTGGACTTGGTCTTCCCTGTATGATGTTGACCTTCACCTGGACTGTAGTATAATACCTTTTTTTAAGTAGCCAGGAGATGGCCTTCATGTGATTTTCTCATTATTTACACATTAATTCTGCTTTCATTGCTGACGATAGAGGTCCTGCCTTCCTGGGAATTGGAGTTGGTCTCTTTCAGTGCCTATTTTAATTCTCTGCTCCCCCCACCACTTGGGTATCCTTTTGACTGAAAGTAATAATATAATGATATTGAGTGGTTTTTAGTGCTTTCTTCCCAAATGAAGACTAATTATGATAATAAAGAGAGAGATTCAGAAAAAGAAAAACCTGTAACAATGCTTTTGACAATTGAAGATTTAGTTTAATGCTCCCCAAATTGCATGAGATACATACTAAAATTATAAATTAAAATTTTGGATCAGATTTTGCCATTAAAAAATAAAATAGGGGAGCAGATGTGGCTCAAGCAATTGAGCACCTGCTTCCCACATGGGAAGGTCCCCAGGTTCAGTTCCCAGTGCCTCCGAAAAACAAAAAAGCAAACAAATGAAAAAACCAATTCAAGGGAGCCAACGTGGCTCAGTGGTTCAATTCCCAACCCCTGTACCCCAATAAATAAATTAATTAATTAAAAATATATAAACACTACAAACCTTGGCAAAGTAAAAATAATGAGTAACAAAAATTAGGAAACTGGGGAGAGGATATGGAAGATGTATAACTGTATTAATCCCTCACACCTTGATGATGGCAGTCAGTTGTTTTAGTTTGCCAAAGGGATGCCTGGTCAAAGTATCAGAAATGGGTTGGCTTTAATAAAGGGGATTTATTTGGGGTAGACGCTTACAGTTCCAAAGCTATGAAATATCCAAACTGAGGTACCATAAGAGGTGCTTTCTCACCAAGTCAGCTACTGTTGGTTGTGTTGTCTAGGCATGTGGCAAAGCAAGATGGTCACCAATCTCTGCCGAGGTTTCAGCCTTACCCTCTGAGCTCAGCGCCTCCTCTTGAGCTGCTCCATGGGCACAGCCCCTTGTGGGCTACATGCTTAAGAAATTCTCTAGTTCTCTCTCACATGGCAGGATAAAATATGGCAGCTTCAGCGGTCAATGTGCCAACTGGGCCCTGAGCCTCAGCAGAGTTACAGCACCTACTCTCCAGTTCATTGCACTCACCCAGGACAGCTAACAAGGAGGTGAGGATGGGTAACCACCATACCAAGGAACCAAGAGAGTCTACAACTGCAAGGAAGAGAGTTCCATCCATCAGCCATACAGGATCGAAGCCAGGGGTGGAGTGGGCATCACCATCCCAGAATCCTCAGGATTGAGGAATAAAATATGGACTAGAGTGGACTCACTGGTATTCTACTATCGAGTTACGGTGATTCTAGCAATGGAAGAAATTATATCATTGATTTGGAGACAGTGGTCACTGAAGGTGCTGAAGTCAAGAAGATGGGAAAAACGGTTATAATACGGGGGTCTTTTCAGGACTTGTAATTGTCCTGAATGATGTTGCAATGGCAGATACAGGCCATTATATATCCTGCCATAACCTACAGAATGGAGTTGGAGAGAGTGTAAACTACAATGCAAACTCTAATCTGTGCTGTGTGTGGGAGGAGTACGGGGTATGGGTAGTGGGGCATAAGGGAATCCCCTATGTTTTTTTAATGTAACATTTTATGTAACCTATGTATCTTTTAAAAATAAATTTAAATTTTTAAATATTTTTTAAATGGCAGATTCCTTTTTCTGTGTCTGTTTTTCTCTGTTTCTTGTTTATATCAGACCCTACAAGAGGCCAGTGATGCAACATGAATCATGTCTCACTGATGAAGTCCAAACAAAAACCCAGAATCAATCTTAACAAGTAATGTAATCACAGGGCCCTCAATGGAATTTAATCTAATCAAAGAGTACCACACCCAAAGGAATAATTAGTTTAAAAACATAATCTTTCTCTTTTTGGGATACATAACATAATCTCAAACTTCCAAATCAATCAACATTTCTAAAATTAAAATGAGTGTTTTAAAACAACAACCATGGGAAGCGGACTTGGCCCAGTGATTAGGGCGTCCGTCTACCACATGGGAGGTCTGCGGTTCAAACCCCGGGCCTCCTTGACCCATGTGGAGCTGGCCCATGTGCAGTGCTGATGAGCACAAGGAGTGCCGGGTCACGCAGGGGTGTCCCCCGCATAGGGGAGCCCCATGCACAAGGAGTGCACCCCATAAGGAGAGCCGCCCAGCACGAAGGAAAGTGCAGCCTGCCCAGGAATGGTGCCGCCCACACGGAGAGCTGACACAACAAGATGATACAACAAAGAGCAACACAGATTCCCGTGCGGTTGACAACAGAAGCGGGCAAAGAAGACGCAGCAAATAGACACAGAGAACAGACAACTGGGGCGGGGGAGGAAGGGGAGAGAAATAAATAAATAAATCTTTAAAAAAAAAAATAAACAATAACCATAAGCTTTGTTTATAGAGTATCTTTATTACTCATCACAACTCTAACTGCTAGGCATGATAATTTCTGGTTTACACATGAGGCTCAGAGGGATAAAGCCTTTTGTCTAAAATCACATATGCCAAAAGGACCAAAGTCAAGATTTGAACTCCAACCTCCCTGATTCTTTCCACTGAACCACTATAATGTCATATAGTCAGAGAAGGCAATTAAATCATTGTAATTAAGCTTTCTCTGTATTTCCACAATCTTGGATTATTCTCTGGATGCTTGATGGTATAAAAAAAGCTTGTAAGTGACTTGGTCTCTGGAATAAAATCCACTTTCCATAAATGAAGCCAACCATCTGTAGGAAACTAAGAGACCATCTATAAAATTGTGTTTGGGAACACAAAAAACTATTCCAATTAAGATAATCTGGGAGTAATCTCAAAGCCACAGGCCTGGAAACTGATGACAATTTAGTAAATGGAAACCATATCAATTGTAATGTATCCTGTTTGAATAGGAGGAGTTGAGTAGTCAAGCATTGAAACTTGAAAGGGAATGTCACTGTCCAGGAGTGAGAAGTCTTAACTAAAAAAATCAAACATCATTCCTTGGCAAGGGAACCTCTAGAGTGCAGTGGTTCTCAACCTTTGCTGCACATTAGAATTGTCTCAACAGGTTTTAAAATAATATTCCTACCTGGGCCTTACCACAGACATCTAAGCAGAATCTCAGTGGTATCAGTCATGAATATTTAACAAACTCTTCCTAGGTGATTCTAATGTACAACCAGGGTTGAGAAACACAGCAAAAGTAAATATATTGCCTAAGTTCATAGACAGAAAGTTCTCTTTTGAGATTGATTCACTTTGTTTGCTCTGATTCCAGGCCTGATACGTGACTTCCCATGTGACCTGCTCACAGGGACAGAGAAAATGCCCCAATATCCTTATGTGAGTGTTCTTGTTTGCTTTGAAAATTAAATTGGCCGTTGTTTTAGTTTGCTAGGCTGCCAAAAAGCAATATACCAGTAATAGGTTGGCTTTTTAAATGGGGATTTATTAATTTACAAGCTTTCAGTTCTGTGGCCATGAAAATGTCCAAATCAAGGCATCATCAGGTCATGAGTTCTCCCCAAAGACCAGCTGCAAGCAATCCTGGACATCTCTGTCACATGGCAAGGCACATGGAGGTGTCTGCTGGTCTCTCCCTTCTCTTTCATGTTTTGTTGCTTTCAGTTTCTGGCTTCATTGGCTTTCTCCCTGCTTCTGTCAATTTCTCTCTGCTTCTCTTTCCATATTTATCCCATTTATAAAGGATTCCAGTGAAAGGATTAAGATTCATCCTGGGCCACACCATAAATCAAAGTAACCTAACCAAAAGTCCCACTCTCAATAGGTTTACACTCACAAGAATGGACCAACTTTGAGAACATGATTTTCTAGGGTACATATAATCTCAAACTACCACAAGCTTGCAAGTAAGACTTTCTTTCCTGAAAGTTAATAAATGGACTTCTGGTTTATATGCTATGCACAGTGAACTTTGTTAATGTGAGTCCGAGGATATTTCTCTAATCTGAGAGATACATCATTTCTTCATGTGCCATAGAATCAAGATTTTGAGCTTGTCAGGACACCGTACCGAGGTAATGCCAGCCTGTGGGGCTGAGTCCAAGTGGCCAGCTGACCTTTCCCAGGAGCAACCCCTTGGCCTAATGTAGGCCTTTATTCTTCTCACCGAGATTGTAAGCCCCTTAAGAGCACAAGCCATGGCTCCTCTTTGCTCATCTCTTACTTCTGCCTAGCACAATGCTGGGCAGTTCTAGAAACTTCCTAAGTGACCGGAAATATTAATGAAGAAATGAATGTATTTATTCTGTATGTATGAGGATATATCTTTGTATTGCAGAATCTGCCCTCAGATGGAAGAGAAGCTGGGGAATCTAATCATTGGGATCTACAATCCTAGATTGGATGCCAGGTACCAAGTGAGGCACCTCAAATCTGAGACTTTGAAAAGGGGAGCCTGGGATGAGGAATTATTCTTAGTTAACACTCCTTTGTCTTTCCAATCAAAGATATTGTTGGTGGCGGACTTGGCCCAGTGGTTAGGGTGTCCGTCTACCACATGGGAGGTCCGCGGTTCAAATCCCGGCCTCCTTGACCTGTATGGAGCTGGCCCATGCACAGTGCTGATGTGCACACGGAGTGCCATGCCATGCAGGGGTGTCCCCCACATAGGGGAGCCCCACGTGCAAGGAGTGCGCCCCATAAGGAAAGCCACCCAGCGTGAAACAAAGTGCAGCCTGCCCAGGAATGGTGCTGCACACATGGAGAGCTGACACAGCAAGATGACACAACAAAAAGAAACACAGATTCCCATGCCGCTGACAACAGCAGAAGCGGACAAAGAAGAAGACGCAGCAAATAGACACAGAGAACAGACAACTGGGGTGGGGGAGAGAAATAAATAAATAAATAAATAAATCTTTAAAAACACACATACGGGAAATGGACTTTGGCCCAGTGGTTAGGGCGTCCGTCTACCACACGGGAGGTCCGTGGTTCAAGCCCCGGGCCTCCTTGACCCGTGTGGAGCTGGCCCATGCGCAGCGCTGATGCGCGCAGGGAGTGCCGTGCTACACAGGGGTGTCCCCCGCGTAGGGGAGCCCCACGCGCAAGGAGTGCGCCCATAAGGAGAGCCGCCCAGCGCGAAGGAGGGAGCAGCCTGCCGAGGAATGGCGCCGCCCACACTTCCCGTGCCGCTGACGACAACAGAAGCGGACAAAGAAACAAGACGCAGCAAAAAGACACAGAAAACAGACAACCGGGGGAGGGGAGGGGAATTAAATAAATTTTTTAAAAAAATCTTTAAAAAAAAAAACAAAACACACATACACACACACACAAAACAAAGATATTGTATTTCCCAGAATATCTTCACTGACTTCTCTATATCCCTCTAAGCTAATCAGTTCCTCTTCTCAGTAATCTCATAATCCCCTCTGCTTTCTTCTATCATAGCCATTATCACAGTGCATTAAAATTGCCCATTTACACATCTGTCTCCCATCATACCAGACAGGAAACTCTTGAGGGCAGGTACTGTCTTAGTAACCTTTGAATTCCCAAGGCATGATAGTAACAGTTCAATAAATTGTACACATAATTCTGAGTGTTCCTGTTTTTTATCTCTTCCTTATATTTGGAGAATTTTTTATCTTATGAGTCTTGGTGGAAGACAGAGCCTAATATAGAAGTAGAAAACACAGGATGCTAGATTCTCAACCTCTCTTCCAGGCAAGCAAGGTCATATGTACTCCAATCAGATACATCCCGCCCCAAACTTTAAATCAGGAGTTTGGTGACCTGGAAAAGCAGGGACCATGGAGAATCCATTATAGGGGACAGCAGCAAGCTACTAAGTTTCCAGGGGTAGTGGCAGTAAGCAGGACCCAAAGTGGGCAGAACCAATGGTCATGGCAGCAATGTCTTTGCCAGACTAGTTTGGTGTTGAGATTTTGGTTGTGGACTGGCAGTCCTCACTGCCTTGCCTCTCTTTTCATTACCTGTTTTCCAAACCTATTGCTGTGGCCTTCCCTATGACTCTGTGAAATCCTCAGTGACCTTTTCATAAATTCCTTTTCTCCTGAAATTAGCAAGAGTCAGTTGCTATTGCTTACTACTTAGAACTCTGACTGCATTTAGTGAATGAAGCAATAGCTGAATAAAGTATTTTCTTCACACACACAAAGCAGGCATTAAAATAAGATGACTATATGCAAATAGAGGAAGATGAAAAGGAAGAGTCAAAAGGTGAAGCCACAGAGTTAGATCTCATATTGTAATGGTTTGGTTGAGGATAAGCAAGGGTTGGGAAAATATATTGTTACCCATTGATACATGACACTCTGCAGGGTCAATGACAGATTTCACTCCAGGGCAGGGGGATGGTTCTCCTTGAGGTAACTCTTCTTAGGCTTCTCTCTGACCAGAAGAAGAAAAAAAAAAGCAGGACCCTAAGAAAGGAATGGAATTGGAGATCCAAAGCAGAAGGTAAGAAGAGAAGCCTGGAAGATTTCCCTAAGCCCCATGAAAGTGTTTTTATGGTCCCCAAGATGGAAGATGCCAGCCTCAAATGAACACTTTGCAATAGGCCATGATGGAGAGAAGCTGGACTTAGGCAGCAAGATTTCGGTTCAAAATATCACCTCCTCACTTGCTTGATATATAATTTTGGGCAAACTACTTAATTTCTTTGAGCCTTCATTTATAAAATGAAGATGGAAAATAATAGCTCATGGAGTTCTTAGGATTGAATTAAATAAGAAAGCTTATATAAAGCTGCCTAGTACATAATAACTGTCAATCCCTTTCTTCTCCTTTTTGCCTTGGGCTCGGGAAAGAAAGAGGGACTGTGAACCTAGTGAGAAGGGTGAAGATCAACTTCTTGGTCCAAAGCACAATGTTCAAAGAGTGTGACTGAGCTCAGACATGCTCTGGACTGGGTGGGGATTTGAGTGGCAAGTTAGCAAGTAGACAAGGCAGCCAGTGTCTAAGCCCCAAGCAATACCAGTAAGAGTCTGATGGGAGGAACACTGTGGTTCTGGGTTATCATTCTATTCACAGCTCCGCAGCAGCCAGAGGCCAAGATAATAAGCAGGGCCCACTCCCACCTCCACCCAAACTTGGATCAGTAGGACTAAGGCAGACTGGTAATCATAGGATAAGTACACTAAGGGGGAGAACTGCAGCTAAAGACCAGTTGTACAAAATGAGCCAGGGTTCATACCTGACCTATTCAATACCAGGTCTAATTCTCAGCCCTACCTACCCCTGGAGGTGAGGTAGCCTGCCCCTAAATTGATTAGGATTTGGTTCCGAACTGAACAGAGCTTTGCCTTTGGTTTGATGGTATAACACTAATAATAGTTATAATTTATGAGTGATTTATGAGTGTCCCAGGATTTTCTCTTCCCACCTCATATAACAATCCTTGGAGGTGGGAAATTTTTTTTTTTTTTTCAAAGAAGGAAATTGAGTTCCAGAGAGATACAGCAACTTGTCTAAAATTATACAGTTGAAAAGTGGTAGGGGAAAGTGGTGAAGCTCAGTGGTTGAGCACCTGCTTCGCATGTACAAGGTCCCATGTTCAATCCCTGGTACCTCCTAAAAAAAAAAAAATAGGTAGGACCAGAAGTTTGACAAATTCTAAAGTTTGCCTGCTGATGAAAAGAAGAGGTTTTAATTGTTGGGAACGCAAAGAAATTCCTAAGAAGGAGTTTTCTAATATTGCAAGAGATCCCTTACAAGCACAATATAGCTCCTAGAATCTTGATAAGCAGCCCAGTTTCAAACCTTTGATACTTTTACCAGATACTCTTATAACAGAGGTTTCAGCCTTGTTGAATACTTTCACAGGAAACATCTGCCCAAATATTTTGAAGGTTGAAAAGTGTCCCAAGAGGGAGAGGGAAAAGCACAAGGCCAATCACAAGCATGGTGATAAGTCCAGGTACCAGGTGGACTGAAGCACAGAGAAAACGCAGGCTTCCTGCTTTCCACCCCCTCTGGAAGCCTGCTGTGGTAAAATAAACTCTTTCCAAGACTCAGGTTCCCAGGTTAGTGATCTGGTTTTCTTCTAATAGGAAATGAATTCTTGTTCAATCAGAGGGTGAGGGAAGGGGAGATTATTTCTAATTACACTAAATACATCGGCGGGAAGGTTCAGACAGGTCATGTCTTCACAATCAAGAGATCTCCACTTTCTTCTTGGAGTCAGTCACAGCCCAGCCACAGGATAGACATTCTTTCTTTGAGTGTTTACAAGAGAATAAGAATCAATTAAAAACAGATTTTAAAAATCCTTTTCTGTTTAAAGAAACTGACATAATAGAAGCAAGATTGAGTCCCTGTCGAGAAAAGGCTCTCTGAACCTTCCTGAGTTCAAATCAAAAGCACTTTTAAGGTCTCTCAATAAACCAAGTCACTGGCCCCAAATAGAAAATTGCTCCCATGAAAGAAGAATTTTATTCAAAAATTTTTAATGAGATGTCTTTGAGTCGAATTAGTCTGTAATTGCCCTAAACGTATTCTTCAGACTCATTGTTCTTTATATTTCTACTTCTCATGCAGCCACTGAAAACCACTCCCATGTGCCAGGCACCGTTCTAGGTACTGTGAGAAGCCTTATTCTCTAATGGCTTCCAGTCTGGGGAGGGGATGGACAGGCACTCATTGATGGTACAAGGGAGTTGTGGCAGTTTGAAATTATTTTATGAACCCCAAAAAGAGAAATACTATGTTTTAAACTAATCCATTCCTGTGGGTGCGAGGCCCATTTGACTGGATTATGCCAGTGGGGTGTGATTCATGTTGTCTCCACCCTCTTGCTCGGTCTAATATAAAGGGAGACACAGAGGAAAAGAGGAGCCAGCATTTTTGATTCTGCAGTGTGAGAGAGAGGATTGCTTAAGCATGAAGCCCCCAAGAGGCTGGGCCTGTGGAGCAGCTCAAGAAGAGACAGTGAACCCAGAGAGAAGGCAGAAACCCAGGCAGAGATCGGCGGCCATATTGCTTCACCACGAGGCAACAAGCCAGGATCAACGGCAGCTAACTTTGGTGAGAAAGCATCTCTGATGGTGCTTCAGTTTGGACTTTTCACAGTCTTGGGAACTGTAAGGTTTTACCCTAAATAAATAGTCTTTATAAAAGCCAAAACATTTCTAGTACTTTGCATTGGCAGCCCCTTGCCAAACTAAAACAGGAGTGAAGAAAAGGATGGGACAAGAAGGAAGTTCTCAAGGGGACTGAGCATAGAACACCCAGTTTGTGGGTTCTAAATTGGAATTGGGATTTTGGGGTCCCTGAGTGGGAAGGACAGCCCAGTGATGGGCTGGGGGGAGGGGGGAGAATCCTCCTTTGTTTAGGGAAAGAAGGGTTTTCCCCTGTTTTTCTTCTCCTGTGTCTTTGCTTTAGCCTCTGCCATGCTGCCTATCTGTCCATTCATTCAACCAGCATTTACTACTGCCAAGGGCTAGGAACTTTCTGTTTTCTCATTCAACCCTCACAATAACCCTGTGAAGGTGGAAGTCTTGCTCCTTGGAAAAGCAGAAGGCAAAGAAAGTTAAGTAACTTACTCAAGGTCACACCACTAATATATGGTTCAACTAATATTTTCCCTTAATCTGTCTCTGAAAGACTGTGCACTTTCCACTATACTCAAAAGCCAGATTTCTTAGAGCTGAGTTAGATAAGACCCCTGCCCTTGAGCAACTCACAGTTCAGTGGAGAAGACATGAATAGTTTGTTCACTCATTCAGCCATTCAACAACATTTATTGAGTGCCTACCATGTGCTGGGTGTTGAATCAGACATAGTTCCCTGCCTTCAAGGAATTTATGATCGCAGGAAGAGCAGACCAATACACAGAATATTGTAATCCAGATAAATAACAATATCATATGATATATCCTCTAAGAAAAGGCATCATAGGGCTTCAGGGAAGAAGAAAGAGAGGAATTCTCCCTGGGATGGCTGGAAATGGTTCCACAAAGGAGGGGGTACCTCTTTGAGTGTAGATGTAAAGAATGCATAGGAATTTGCCATGACTTGCCTCTGAGCCTTTACACATGCTGTTCGTCTACATAGACCAGCCTCCCTGTTCCCCTTCCTCACCTGGTTAACACCACACACCCTTCTGGTATCACCTTGAGTGACACTTTTTCCTGGAAGCCTTCCTTTATTTGCCTTTTCTCCATCCCACCTCCCAGACTACAGACTTACTGATATATTAGCTCTCTTGTTTGTTGTGTGAGGAGCAGTGAGAAGTTCAGTGTGATTGAAGCACACAAGCACATGTCTCACAAGAAATATTTATGGAATGGATGAATGAAAGAACTGTAATTTCACCCAGAAAAGTAGGCTTTAACCGTACTATCAAATCTCACCTAAATTCACACCACTGGTTATTTGATTGGCCCTCATCACATTTTCCCTCTCTCTACGTGATTACCTCCTACTCATTTTTCCTAATTTCTCATTATCCTGGAATCCTTTCCTGATGCCTCCAGTCTAGGTCATGTGCTTACCACTCTCTATTGTGCCTTTCTGGAATCAGAAATGTCAGGCAGAGAGATCTGGGGTGCTAATACTGCTGATTTCCAGATTAAAGTCCACCGGTTGGAGCCCCAATCCTGAGTAACAGGTCCCAAATTGGAGGTAACTTTGAGGGTTATCTCTTCCCCCATTGGAAACTGGTCTGTTCTTGAGCCTCCCAGCTTCTAGGATCTTGTTTGTTACTCCACAGAGGGCTTTGATGGGGAGGACGACAATGTCACTGACCCCAGCCTGAATCTCTTCACCTGGATAACTCATGCGCACCCCGAATTCTACTTATCCAAAACTGAAATACTAGAAAGCACTTGAGTTTGGGAATCAAACAGACCTGGATTTGGGTCTGCATTTTGACACATGAACTTTGGGCAAGGTATTTCACCTCTCTGAACCTCAGTTTCCTCAACTGAAAGCCTGGAGGTTTTGGAACAGGTTTTGGATTGCAACGATCTGGTTCATGTTTTAGAAAGATCCCTCTTGCAGCTGTGTGGGGGATGGGCTAGAGGAGAGAAACCAGAGGCAGTTCAGAGGCTGCTGAACAGAAGTGTTTCCAATTACCAGTCAGGCTGGCCTGGGCAGCACACTCTCCACTGTGACCCTGGAGTCAACCTCATGCTGTTGCCTAGCAACTCACCTGCATCACCCAGGGATCTGAAGCTGGGGCCCCACCGAGGAAGGGGAAATGATCAGTTTAATTACAAAGTCTCAGGGGAATCGTGCATCAGCTCTTTCCTCACTCACTGGACTCTCACCAAGTGCCAGGCCCTGTGCTAGGTACTGGGAATTTAAACATGAATAAAACACTGCTTCACTCCTCAAGAAACTCTCACATGTAGCAGGATGGACAGATATCTTTATTTATTCATTGAGTGCTCATAGACAATAGGATGGATAAGTTTGTAGTAGTATATTCACACAAATCAATAGTATACACACAGCATTAAAATTAACAACATACAGCCGCACAAAAAAGTATGGAATATTGATGAGTGAAACATATGAGTGAAAGAAGCTAAACAGAAAAGAGTACATTCTATATGATCCCATTTAGATCAAGCAAAAACAGGCGACACTAATCTATGCTGTTAGGAGTCAGGACTGGAGGCAGGGGAGATAGTGCGGGAAGTGGGGGGTGTGGAAGGGTTTCTGAAGCCCTGGGAATGTTCTGTTCATGGATCTGGGTTGAGGTTACATGGTGTGTTCTGTTTGTGAAAATTTATCAATGCTGTGCACTTGTGATATCTTTGCTGCATGCATAGTATACGTTGATAAAAAGTTTTTAAAAAAAGAAATATTTATTGAACATTTACGGCTGGTGTTCTAGACAGACACTTAAAGAAAAATTTATAATGGATCTGAAGAGCACAGAAAAAGGACTCCGGATCAATTGCACGCTATGTGTGGCAAGGGGACAGAAGCAGGGCTTTCCAAAGGAGGGGCTTGAATCAAGTGGGGGTCTACAAGGCAGGGAGAGGATGCACCCGAAACAGGGAGGAAGAGGCAGGATGCAAAGCATGGGACCCAAACACTTCTGGAGGGCCTGGAATAACACTAACAATACCTAAGTATGTGTGATGTGCCAGGTACTGTTTGAAATACTTTACATGTTTTAAATCACTTAATCCACCAACCACACAATGAGGTAAGCACTGTTATTAACCCCATTTTACAGATAAGGAAATGGAGGCACAGAGGCATTCATTAACTGGCTTAAGACAGTGAATGGCAGAATTGGGTTGAACACCCTGACAGGTCCCTGCAGAGGCTGTGACCTTGACTTCTGCATTGCTCTGCGCAGGTTATGTGGTCACAGACTAAGTTAAGGGAAGGGTAATTAAACTAGGGGGTAACAGATTAACATAATCAGAATTCTGTATTACAAAGATTATTTTGGATGCTCTGTGAAAAATGGACTGGAAGGGGTAAGGGTGGAGGCAGGGAGACCAAGGAGAAAGCCACTCCAGGAGTCCAGGTCAGAGACACTGAGGCTTAGACGAAAGTGGAGGCCAAGGAGAGGAGGGAGTTTTAGAAGTAAGTGACAGAATCTATCTGCTTTGCATTTTACACACACTGCTAGAAACAAAATCAATGAAAAGCACAAATTAGAGTATTTTATTTTATTTCATCTTACGTTTTATGGTAATTTTTTTTCCAGCTTCAGGTGCAGAGTTGAGTTAAACATATTCCTCAGTTCATGGGACGCTGTTAGGTTTGGCCTCGAAATACCTCTCTCTTGTTTTATTTATTTATTTATTCTTTTTTACAAACTTTCCCTCACCACTACTATAGGTAACTCTTCTATTATGTCTATCGTGTAACCATTTCTATTGTTCTAGCAAAATGTGCATTTTCATTTTGTGTGCACATATTTTGCATTTATGTAAGTGGTGCCGAGCTCTGTGTCTCATCCTGTGTGGCACTTTGCACACCATACTACATTTTTCAGTATCTATCTCTGCTGCGATGTGTATGTTTAGTTTGTTGTTTCTAATTGTCCCCTAGGAGTATGAAATTGGTTGACAATATAATGCTGTAGAACAGGGGTTCTTTACCAGGGGTCCGCGGAACCCCAAGGGGTTCAGGGGCTCTGTGAGCTTGAGTAGAAAATTTAAAAAAACATTAGTCTTGGAAATGGATATGGCTCAAGCATTTGAGCGCCTGCCTCCTGTATGGGAAGTCCCAGGTTCAGTTCCCTGTGCCTTCTGAAAAAACAAAACAAACAACAAGAAACAAACTATAAAATCAACTCAGGGAAGCTGATGTAGCTCAGTGGTTGAGTTTCGGCTTCCCACATACAAGGTCCCAAGTTCAATCCCCAGCCCCTGGTACTTCAAAAACAAAACAAAACAACAACAACAAAAAGACACACCATTATTCTTGTGGGGAAGTGTTGGTGCAGGTGTGAGGTATTTATTAAATAATACACAGTATAGCATGAACTTAGTAAGGGGTCTGTAGTTTTCACTGGGAACAAAAATGGGTAAGAATCCTTGCTGTAGAAAGTGGTGCTACAGGGTGTATTCGCCAAATGCAATGAACAGGGTGTATCCGCCAAATGCAATGAACGTTCCTTACTGATGAAAGGGGACGTTGATGTGGGAGGAGCGTGGGGTGCGTGGGGTGGGGTGGGGTGGGCAGTGAGGTATACAGGAACCTCATGTTTTTTAACGTAATGTTTTGTGTAATCTATTTATTTTTCTCAAAAAAAGACAATTTAAAAAAAAGAATCTCTTTTGTAGAAAGTGCACTACCTTTAGCCCTATAACCTCTGCCTCTCTACTAACTTACAGTATGAACTTGGGCAAGTCCCTTCTCCTATTTGGGTCTCAGCTTCTTAATTTGTAATTCAGAGGTGCCTTCCGTGCATTTAACCTCCCTATTTTAGATACAGGAAATTCTAGTCCAGAGAGGAGGAGTGACTTGATCATGGTCACATAACAGTTATCAAGAGTTCAATTCAATTTAGCCCACATTTTTCGAGTGCCAGGTATGGCACTAAGTACTTTGAATTCTTAAATAAGTAATCCATGATGCAGCTCCTCCTGCCCCCCAGGGCATCCAAACAGAGCTGTGTTAATTTTCCAAGACCAGGTGCTAAGATAGCCTATAAGTACCTGTCAGATGCAGTAATGATGAGGCGAGATAGAACAGGGACCTGAGGAGGAGGGACAGAAAACCCCAAGTCCCAATTCTCGGAACAAAAACATCCTTATCAGAAAGCAACTTGCAACATTTTCATGCAGCATAAAGAAGGAAAATCAGGAAAGGCCCCCACCACCCACCTACCTTCATAAATATCTCACACAATAAACATGCAGCAGGGCTTGTGGACAGTGGACAGAAGCCAATCACTGCCAGTTAACGTGTCCTGCAGACCTCATGGACAGCAACCAACCACCGCCAAACAATGCTCCCTAGAAACCAAACCACTCAATGAGTTCCCCTGCTTTGTCTTAAATACACCAATCATCACAGACCCTAATTTCCTATGACAACCAATAAAACCAGAAAACCCTAGAGGGAGGGTATGTCTTTTCCTTGAACACACCCACACTCATGTCCTTGAGTGAGTACTTTCTCCTCTTTAAATTATTTTCTAACTTTTTAAAAAATATTTATTTCTCCCCCCCCCCCCCATTGTCTGCTCTCTGTGTCCATTCCCTGTGTGTTCTTCTGTGTCTGCTTGTATTCTCATTAGGCAGCTCCGACAACTGATCCCAGGACCTTCCAGAGTGGGAGAGAGGTGATTACCCTACTGCACCACCTCAGCTCCCTGATCCACTACATCTTCTTATTTTCTCTCCTCTGTGTCTCTTGTTGCGTCATCTTGCTGCATCAGCTCTCAGCATTGGCTAGCACTCCTGTGCAGGGCAGCTGTCCCGTACTGGGTGCCATTCTCACACAGGGGGGCACTCCTGCATGGGGCAGCATTCCAGCAGGGGCTGGCCACTCTGCGTAGACCAGCCTGCCCTTTCCAGGAGGCCCTGAGCATCAAACCCTGGACCTCCTATATGGTGGACAGGAGCCCAATTGGTTGAGCCACATCCATTTCCCTTTCGAACTTTTTTATAACTGTAGTGCATTTCTGAATTCTTTCTCATGACATGACCAAGAACCTGGAAATCAGCTCTAGCAACATATCTTTTGGCAAGCCAGCCAGGAGATAGTCTCTAGTAATTCTCTCTTCCACCCAATAAGACTGGTGAGTTTTTGGCTTCCAACCAAAGCCTGTCTATACATTTCTCTCTCTCTCTTTGCCATTCCAAATGGATCCCTGGCCCTGCTCCCAAAGGACATAATCTAGGTTTACTCAGAGTTCTCCAGCTTCTTCTTCAGAGGTGCTAGGGGCCAGCCCCCATGCCATGCTGATCCAAGGAGGCTCTGGGCAATGGTGACACTAAAGCAGTTTAGTATAGGTAAAGAGGGAAGGCAGCTGAGATCCAGCAGAAAACATGGCTGGCAGAGAACATGGCCACAAGACCCTGTCCAGAAACCTCTTGAGCGGAAGGCTGCTACTAAAGAACATCGCTGGAAAGACCCTGCAAGACCCAGTCATGAGATCCCATTTGGAAGTCTTTCTAGGGGTCAAAGAGATGCCCTAGATACCTCCTAACAACAGACCTGCCCATTGGCCCCCTGAGAGTTAACAGGTGGGGCAAACAATCAGAACAGCGAACAGCTGGGTCCTCTCCCCAACATTAGGAAAGGGGAGGAGTAAAGGTCTTTTTTAAAAAAGATTTATTTTTTATTTATTTCTTCCCACCCCCTCGTTGTTTGTATTTGCTGTGTCTGTTCATTGTGTGTATGTCTTCCTTTTAGCAAGCACTGGGAACAAAATCTGGGACCTCCCATGTGGGAGGGAGGCACCTAATCATTTGAGCAACCTCCACTCCCTGCTTTGTTGAGTCTCTCATTATGTTTTCCTCCTTGTGTCCCTTGTTGCATCATCTTGTTGTGTCAGCTTGCTGCACCAGCTCCCTATCTTGTTCATCTTCTTTAGAAGGCACCAGGAACTGAACCTGGGACCTCCTATGTGGTAGGCAGGAGCTCAATTGCTTGAGCCACTCCCAGTTCCCAAGTAAATGTCTTTCTTTAAAACTTTTAAAAGATTTATTTATTTAAAATTTAATTCTCTCCCCTTTCCACCCCCGCAGTTGTCTGCTTTCTGTGCCCATTTGCTGTGTGTTCTTCTGTGTCTGCTTGGATTCTTGTCAATGGCACCAGGAATCTCTATCTCTTTTTGTTGCATCATATTGCTGTGTCAGCTCCCTGTGTGTACAGCCCCACTCCTAGGCAGGCTGCACTTTTTTCACACAGGGCAGATCTCCTTATGGGGCACACTACTTGCACATGGAGCTCTCCTATGTGGGGGACACCCCAGCGTGGTATGGCACTCCTTGCGTGCATCAGCACTGGGCATTGGCCAGCTTCACCACAAAGGTCAGGAGGCCGGGGGTTCGAACCTTGAACCTCACATGTGGTAGGTGGATGCTCTCTCTATCCATTGAGTCAAATCCGCTTCCTGTAAATGTTTTAAAAGGGTCTAACCTAGAGCACCATTCATCGTGCAGCATGCCCACAATCTATGTCCCAGATTGTGTACTCTTTTCTTGTTTCTTTAACTCTTTACTCCCTTTACTTCCTTGCCTACCCTATGGCTTGTCCTTAAATTATTTATTTTATGCTACATAAGCCAAGAACCTAGAAGCCCAGAACCCAGAGCATTCTGCTAACATATTTGGCGAGCCAGGCAGGAAAAAAAGAAGAAGTAATAATGCTCCTCAAGCCCCACCGAAGACTGGTGAGTTTTTAATTAAAGACTGGCTGTGCCCCTGAGACTCTCACCCTAGGCTGTGTTCAGAGGTTTGAGATTCCAGGAGGCCCTGAGATTCCTGTTAATCCATTACCTCCAGGACCCCCATGGCTGTTTGCCTGTAAGTCACAGATGATTCTCTGCTTTTAACATGCCTTTTAATGTCCGGTTTAACTGCAAACTCAGTCTCTGGCAGTGGTCTCTCTCACGGCCAACCTTTCTAAGGCCTCTACAAGAGTAGGCCAAAAGAAAGGTTGCAAGTCAGCCCCTCTTCTAGGAAAGGAAGTTCACCTTGGTAGCTTTTGTCTGGAACCTAGTTCTGGACATATCCCAAGTCCTAGTTCACCCTGGGAACACCCAAGTGCATGATCTCTGTGATTTCTGAGATGCTGGGAACCAGAGAAGCAACTCCAAACACCCCCCAGGACTTAAGTGGCTTGGGCACTTCAGTCAGGAGGCTAAAAGTTCAGTCAGGCCAGGACCCGGAATGCCGGATCAGCTGACAGATTAATTTTCCATTTCTCTGTAGAACAATGCTTCTCTAGCATTCCTGCAGACTCTCCGTTGGGGTGCCTTATCAGGAATTATCAGGAATCAGGACAACCTGCCTACTGACAGTCTAAGAAGGAAGAGGTTAACCTTTTCCTGCCACACTGTGTGGCGACAGTATGGCCAAGAATGGCCTCTGTATGGGACCCCGAATTCCAGCTTCTTTGTGTAAGAGAGAAGGAAAGGACAGAGAGATCTGAGGGCCAGAGGCCACACGGTCCTGTCTTCTTAAAGAGATGAGGAAATACACTACCAAACTGGTCAGTTATAAGCTCAGGGAAATTACTCAGAGGCAGAATCTAGAAACACAGTCTGCCTCCAAAATCTGTAGGAAGCTGCAGAAACTTTCCCTGGGCCCCCAAACTTCCATTAACTCCCTTTTAGAGACAGCCTTCTCAGTTTTCAGCAATCAAGACCATGCCGCCAAGGTGGAGATGGCCAGGAGCAGCAGGCACAGGGTCCGGGACAGGATCACCTTTTAATTGCCACCATTAAAGGCACCGTCACATCAGTGCCACCTGAATCCAGGCTCCTTGTCAGCAGCAACCTGACCCCAAGCTGCCTCACCGTGAAGACTGCTGAGGGAAGATGGAGGGGGGCTGAAGCCACACGTGAACCATCAGCCAGGTGGAGCCTCAGGTGACCCTTGACATGGCAGTAAGTTAATTTCTTAATTAACATGAGAACCAAGTACTTGGTCCTGGCCTGCACTCTGGACTTCTCAAGCCTCGGTTGTGCCTAATAAGGGGAATAAATGGGGAGTCAAGATCTATGCCCTCTACTAGACCTCTCTCCTGCAGAATAAGGAGCCGCCTCATAAGCCATCAGTTAGGATTAAAAAGTTCCTGGAGAAGGGCTTCCCTCAGATCTTTCCCTACGCTAAGTACATAAAATTCTCTCTTGTTCTAATCTGTGCTCACTTTAACTTTGTTAGTCTGCTCATGCCTACAAACTCATAAATCAGATTTGGGGTTTGCCCTTTACAAATTAGATAACCGGAAAGTAACCTAAAATGAGCCTTCAAATGTCAATACTATATTGCAATTAGATTTGATATATAATTCACAAGTGGAATTAGAAGAGCAGGAAAATTCAGCAATATTAATGTTACTAATAAAATAGTTTTAATTGCTTAGCTAATAACCAAAAGTGGCCAATTTGTTTTAAACTGAAAACTTACTAGAAACTGTAACTAAGAGTTAGGATCATTATACAGATGCTTTTATATTATAAAATAGCATAAGGATAATATCTGAAATTGCTATAACTAGGTGGATTTAGGCTAGACCTACTATTGTCATGGTAATCCTAGAATAATTTACCTTTGTTTATGGTTACTTCAGGTCTAGCCTCATCCTTGCTTATGCTTCCTTTAGTAATGGCAATTATAAACTGATCTTATCTTTGATTATGGTTATTTTGAGACTAGCTTCTCTCCTAGACCTACTATAGTGATGGTAATTCTAAACTAAACTTACATTTATTTATGGTTACTTCAAGTCAAGCCTCATCCTTGCATATGCTTGCTGCTGTGATGGTTATTCTAGGCTGAGTTCACTTTTGTTTCTGGTGATTTCAGGGTTGGCCTCACCTTTGTAGTGGTAACTACTCTATTCTCCCACTTGTAGCATCGCAACTTCTGCCCCCTATGGCTCAGGGAAGGCAAATTTGAGACACCCCATCTCCTGTACTTCCACTGGTGTTAATAGCCCTGCTTTCTCTATGTTTATTCAGGTGTGGATTCCAATTTGCCTACTCTAGGCAGGAGCCCAGAGGGATCCCATGACCTTTGAGGAAGTCTCTGCATGGTGGAAATCCTTGGCCCTCTGGGTTGGAGGTCCACGCTTCCAGTCTAGTGGTCACCGGAGTCCTGTTATCTCTGAAGAATGGGGAGCGCGAGGACCTCCCACCTTGAGCGTCGAGAATTATGAAAGCAGCAAGTCATGAGAAAAAACAATTTTCCTTGAGACTTCAATGATCCCAGTGAGTGTGTACTGGAATTAGTGTTGCTCATTCAAGGTCTATCCAAGTCAAAATGGGAAATAAGCAAAGTTCTGAAGTAAAGGGAAATGTTGTAGATTGCGTTTTAAAGAATTAGGAACAATTAACTAAAGGGACAAAATTCTTGCGCAAAACTGCATGTTCACAGTGTAGATAAGAATACTTAGAAATAGCCTTCAAAGAGATCTTTTGAATGTTATTATACAGTTAAACTTATTTTGTAAAAGAATGAAAGTTATAAGGAACATCAGTGAGTTGTATGTTTCTGTGTCTAACTCTATTTGTGTCCATTTGTTCAGTGTATATATTTATTTTTTTAATTAATTTAATTTATTTCTCCTCCCACTCCCATTGTTTGTGCTTGTTGTGTCTGCTTGCTGCGTGCTCATCTTCCTTTCTTAGGAGGCACCAGGAACCAAAACCAGGACCTCCCATGTGGGAGGGAGGCACCTAATTGCTTGAGCCACCTCTGCTCCCTGCTTTGTTGTGTCTTTCCTTATGTTTTTCTCCTTGCATCTCTCATTGTATTATCTTGTTGCATCAGTTCATTGCACCAGCCCATCGTGTCAGCTTGCTGTCTTGCTCATCTTCTTTAGGAGGCATGAGGAACTGAACCCAGGACCTCCCGTGTGGTAGGCGGGAGCTCAATCACTTGAGCCACATCTGCTTCCAGAGCATATATTATCATACATCAGGATGGGAATATCAAATTAACAAATGAAAATTCTTAAAAGAGCTCCATTCAAATTGTTAAAAATTAAATAAGTGCTTATTAGGTTGGGGAATTAAGAATCGTGGTTTGTCCTGTAATTCTCCAATTTAAACCTTTTAACAGATTTAAAATGAGAGTAATTATTGGTCCAATTGTCAAATTTCAGTAAGTAAAGGAAAAGTCCTTGAAAGCTATGAAAAGATCTTTTCTAAATTATGTTAAAAAAAACAACAACAACTATAATATATTCCAGGACCTAGAAGCCAGTATACTTTTAATTTTATTCAGTTTGAGTTTTATTAAAGAAAAGAAGTTTTAGCCTCCTGTGAAGGAAGGAAAAATAACATTCCTTGCATAAATTATGGTTTCAATTTTATTCAGCTTGGGTGTTATCTCCCTAGGTTTATAGGATACTAATGAAATAAATTAGCATTATATGTACTAAATCTTTAAGATGATGAAAATTTTAAGTTCGTGTTTAATAAAATATAGATCAGGCAAGGCCTTCTCCCCTAACAAACAGAAAGCAGCTCCAGAAGAATGACCATCACCCTTCAGATCCCCCTAAGAATAAGGGTGTAAACTCTCTGAGGGGGAAGTTGAGGCAGGTTAGGATAGGGAAAGAGGGAAGGGGGCTGAAAGCCTCCAGAGAAAGTGGCTGGCAGAGAACACGGCCATGGCACCCTGCTTGGAAACCTCCTGAGGGGAAGGCAGCTGCTAAAGAACAAAGCCAGAAAGACCCACAAGACCTCAACCATGAGATCTCATTTGGAAATCTTTCCTGGATCAAAGAGAAGCCCTGGATACCTCCAAACAACAGGCCTCCCCACTGGCCCCCTGAGAGCCAGCAGGTGGGGCAAACAATCAGAACAGCACGCAGCTGGGCCCCTCCTCAACATTAGGAAAGGGGAGGAGTGAAGGTCTTAAAAAGGCCTAACCTGGGGCCCCATGTACGTCTCACGCTGCAGCAGGCCTGGAATCTATGTCTCAGATTGCGTACTCTTTTCTTGATTCTTAATAAATTCTTTACTCCCTTGCTTACCCTACCCTATGGCGTGTCCTTAATTCTTTTATGCGACATAAACCAAGAACCCAGAAGCACAGAACCCAGAGCATTCTACTAACAACATTGTCCTTGAAACCTGACTGGGGACATTCCCTGAGTCGTGAGGGAATCCAATAGGAGCACAGAAGTCCAGGATACGCTTCTTATCTTAAAATTACTTGAAGTTACTTTTCTGCTCTCCACCTTTGCCTCCACTCAAGTGAGACAAGGAATCACGTGCCACCACATTCTCTTTCCCAGTTACTTCTGACTCTCCATCTATGTCACTTTATCTCCACTCTAATTCTGATTATTTCCTCTTTCTGAGCCTTCCACAACTCTCAAAGTGGTCATTACAGCATCGCTTTTTCTGTCCCTGGCCCTCTTGCAGCAGTCCCTTCTGTCCCCAGTGTGAGGACGTGGGTTTGTAAGTATAATAATCTAAGCTGATTCCTCAGGTCTGGCTCAGAACTCAGTCCCCACCCTCTCCCCCAGGAAATAATAAAACCAATTCTAGGTCATTATCTTGGATGCCCCAGGAATTGGGTGCAAACTTCAGTGGACAGACAGTAGATCCTAGTTACTTAAATATTTATTTTACTTGGGTGCTATAAGGAGTCTATGAAAGAGTTGATGTTTTGCTATTGGCCAGTTCCCCAATCTCCAGTCACTAGCTCTTAGGACAATAATTAAGCTTCTTCCCCCAGACAGCATCAGGCAGGGAACAATGGTGTTAATGCAAACCTTTCCAAAGCAGTGTAGTCAGTTTTGGAGCCTCATTCTGGATGCTAGCACCAGATGTCCCCCAAGACCTAAGGAGCCCTGGGGACACCCGGCTGCATGGCCTCTGTGTTCTCAGAACACTGGGAACCAGAGCAGTAGCCCAAATGTCTCACAGGGCCATAGAAACTTGGGAGCCTCAGTTTAGAGACTAAAACTTCAGTAAGGCCAAAGTCTGGGATGGCAGATTGACTGACCAACTCTTCTCCATTTCTCTCTAGAACAATGGGCGTGGCCTCTAGTATACCAGCAGACTCCCCACTGGGATGCATCCTCAAGAACTGGATGAATTTGTCTACCGAGGGATAAAGAAAAAGAAACTTATATTCTTCTATAATACCACATGGCCACAATATCACCTCAAGGACAGCTAACAATGGCCTGCCCGCAGCACCCTAAATTACAACTCAATTTTGCAGCTAGACCTTTTATGTAAAAGGGAAAGAAAATGGTCAGAGACTCCCTATGTACAACTTTACATGACCTTATATCAAAATGCAGATTTAAAAGGATTGTGCAGGTTGTGTTATGTGAAGGAGGACCCACCCCAAAATAAAAAAGAGCCTGGAGGGGAAGATGATATTTTAGATGGTCCTCTCCTTAGTCCCCTCCACACCCACATACGCACGGACTATAATCCAGGTCCAGACCCTGAGGTTCCCTTGGCCCCGCCCTCACCAATGACTTCTGCATCACCGTCCTATGTGCCTGGAACTAGTCCCACAGAACATACTGGGGGGGAGGGGGGCTTCTTTTCACCCAATCAAGAAGTCTGAAAGCAGCCTCTAGCCTATAAGGGAAGTGGCACATGGAGAAGAGGACAATTAGAGTCTGTGTCCTCTTCTCCATGACAGTTTTAGCTCAATGTTAGAAAAAAAGCAAACAAAAAAAAAATGGTTAGGCAATTCAACCCAGCTAAGCTTCTGAGGAATTCCAACACCTAGCTTCAGCTTTTGAGCTAATCTGGGAGGATGTGCACATTATCCTGACCACATACTGCATGCAGGATTTTGGGCAGAGGCCTAGGGACATGCGGCGGCTTGCTCGGTCGGTAGAGGTGGGGTCTGGCTGCGGACGAGGGGTCGGTCCAGCTTTGGACGAGGGGTCGGTCCCGCTTGGGACGAGGGGTCGGTCCGGCAGCAGACGAGGGGTCGGTCTCACAGGGGTTGTGCGGTTCGGCTGACGGGGTCGCCCGGTGAAGCCGGCGACGAGGGAGTCACCCGGAGAAGCAGGTGACAAACTGGGGACAAGGGAGGCCAGGCCCTTGTCGGGGGCTCTCAGGACTGGAGGGTACACGGCAGAAGAACTACCGCGGAGACAAGGTAAACACAGCAAGTCCAACTTTATTTAGGGAGAGGCAACAGTTTTATAGGGGCTGGGGAAGGCTGATTGGTCAAAGCCACGCCCTGTTCTGATTGGTTGCCGGAGAAAGGTCAGTGGGAGGTACTGGAAGGGGGAGGGGTGGTGATTAGGGATTGGCTGTTGCTGTTGCTGGGGGAAGGGGCAGGGTTTAGGGATTGGTGGCTGCTGTTGCTGGGGTGGAGGGCAGACTTGAGTTTCCCGCCCACGCCTGCCTGTTGCTGCTGTGGGGGGGAGGATAAAGGGCCGACTGGAATTTTCCACCCTGCGCCTGCGCAGGGAGAAAGAAGAAGAAGGGTGTTGCCTCATAAGGCATCGAGTGGCACTATCCGGGAGGAGGGGCGGCCGCGGAAGCATGGCCGCCGAGAAGGGGAGACCCGAGGGCACTCTGCGCCCATGCCGAGCTCCCTTCAGGGGTGGCGGTGAGTCCGACCAGCCACCCTATTATGGGGGCAGCGGCTTGGAATTAGGCCTACCGCGGCCGCTCCCCCGCCGGGCCAGCAAACCACACTTCAGCCTGGGGGGTGACCGCAGGGACATGCTGTTAAAATGGCAGCCCAACAGCCTCAGCAACATGCTACAGGAGCCATGGCAGTCCCAGATTTTGACCCTAACTGGGACTACCAAAGGGGACAAGCAGACCTAAGGAAAAGGGACTACATGTTAGCATGATTATTAAAGGGAATGAGAAAATGTGTCACCAAACTTGTTAACTATAGTAAGTTGCAAGAAATAACCCAGGAGAAAAGGTAAACCCTGCTGTGTTTCAAGGGAGACTACTGGAAGCTATGAAAAAGTATACCCAGGTTAATCCAGACTCACTGGAGGACAGATTATGCTAAAAACCTATTTATCCCCCGGTCAGCTCCAAGTATTAGAAGGAAGCTCCTAAAGCTAGCACTAGGGCCCCAAACCGTTATGAATTCTTAGAATCAACTTTTTCTGTCTTCAACAACTGCAACAAGGCCACTGAGGAGGACAAGGTAAGGAGGGACAGGCAGAAGGCTCGCCTATAGCTGTAGGGCCACCCTGACTCGGGCTCCAAAGGATTGAGATCCTGCTTCCACTGTGGAGAGCTTGGCCAGTGGGAGAAAAACTATCCCAGACCACTGCAGCCCTGCAGGGAGCTCCTGGTCCCTGTCCCTGATGCTGGTAAACAGGCTATTGGTCTCAGGAGTGCTTCAAATCCCAAAGAGGGGGACAGAGCACAACCATGGGTCCTTGCAGCAGTGATCAAGGAGGACTGAGGGGGCCCAGGGCAAAAAGTGGCTCCTTGAACAACTCCGTGGAACATCAAACTGGAGGATCCCCAGATGACCTTTGACGTGGCATGTAAGAATATTAACTTTTTAAGTGATACAGGAGCCAGCTATTCAGTTCTGATCTGTCACTTCAAACCTCCCTCTTCCCAGACCTGTCCAGTAGTGGGAGTTGACAGTAAATCTAAAATTAGATCTTTTACTGAGCCTCTCCTCTGTCAAATAGAAGAGCTAATAGTAAGCCATCAATTTGTATTAATTGTCCCTGAATGCCCTACCCCCTTACTGGGATGAGAGTTACTTGGGGCATGCATCCAACTAGTAGGAATAAACAAAACCTCTAAGATAGCTGTGACCCAGTGCTTAAAAGAAGAATGTGGAGCCTTGTGCTTGGCCATGATTCTAGATAAGGAATTAGATGTCATGTCAACATCTATACCCCAGGAAACAAGTAGTAGAGTAAATCCTATTGTCTGGGAAATTGGGATACACGGGCAGGCTCTCCGAGTTCCCCCAGTTTCCATCTTCTATAATACCCAATTACCATATCCGCGAAGAAAACAATATCCTGTAAAGAAAGCAGCACTGAATGGGCTCCCGCCCATGATAAAATCAGTTTTTAGACATTGGCCTCCTAATTACCTGCCAGTCCCCTGTAATACCCCTACATTCCCAGTAAAGAAGCAGAATGGCACCTACAGGGTAGTTCAGGGCTTAAGAGCAATTAACAATTTTGTAATTCCCATCCTCTGGTAGTACCTAACCCTTATACCCTACTAAATCAAGTCCCGGAAAATACAGCTTGGTTCACTGTTCTAGACTTAAAAATGCCTTTTTCTGTATCCCACTCTATCCACACCCCAGTTCCTTTTAGCCTTTGAATGGTAGGAGTCCAACTTTAAACCTCTAGTACAGCTTACCTGGACTGTGTTGTCCCAAGGATCAAAATCTCAACAAATCTTCCAGGAGCTCAGGAACAAAATCCTCCCTAGCCCCAGTTATGAGTTACCTTTACCTAAAGTCAAAACCAGGATTTACTATGAAAGTAAAAGAGAAAAAAATTAAAAAAAAAAAAAAAAGGCCACTTTGTAAGCCTGCAATTCAATCATGGTTTAACCCTGATAGCAACCAGTTTCTCCTGCCAACTTGCCTCCCAAAAACTGTCAGAAATGTGTGCTTGCAAATGTCTCATACTGTTTCTTACTGAAATACCGATAAAATAGTAAACTAAAGAAAGCATATATTTCTGAAAATTATTCCTTATAAGTTAACAAGTTCTAGTATTGTATGCTACTAAAATGAAAAAAACTTACGTTTGCTTATAACCAAATTGAGTCATTACTCTGACAAGTTTTTTTAATTTTAATGGTAATTGTATGTTGTAGGAGGTTTGCTTGAGACAATTTCCAAAAAACATTTTGGTAACTTAAGTATGTAAGGTATATAGAATGTGTGTTTTTTGTTGTTGTTGTTGTTGTTTTTTATTAAGAAAAAAAAAAAACAATTTGTCCTAAGAAAATGACTGGTTATTAAGAAAGAGGAAAATGTGGGATAAAACTTAAATGAAGGAAACTGGGATGGGGGAAAGGGGAGAAAAATAAATAAAAAATAAATATTAAAAACAAACACCTAAATGAATATAGAAAGTGCAGAAGGTGCACGGAAAAGGAATTTTTGTGGTCAAAGTTGGGTAAGATTTGATGGATCTATCTATAATGGTTTTTTGTTTTGTTTTGTTTTGTTTTGTTTTTAATTTCTCTCCCCTTCTCCTCCCCCCTCCATCCCCCACCCCACCCCAGTGGTCTGCTCTTTGTGTCCATTCACTGTGTGTTCTTCTGTGACCGCTTCTATCCTTATCAGCAGCACCGGGAATCTGTGTTGCTTTTTGTTGCGGCATCTTGTGTCAGCTCTCCATGTGTACGGCACCATTCTTGGGCAGGCTGCACTTTCTTTCACGCTGGGCAGATCTCCTTATGGGGCACACTTCTTGCGCGTGGGGCTCCCCTAAGGGGGGGACACTCCTGCATGGCAGGGCACTCCTTGTGTGCATCAGTACTGTGCATCAGCACTGTGCATGGGCCAGCTCCACACGGGTCAAGGAGGCCCGGGGTTTGAACCACAGACCTCCCAAGTGGTAGGTGGATGCCCTATCCCTTAGGCCAAGTCCGCTTCCCTGTATAATGTTTTAAAAGCCTTAATATGAAGTAGTATACTGATGCAAAACTAAAATTTAGTTCTCTGTTAATGTAACAAACTTTCTTAAAGCATTAGTTTGTTTTAGTAGAAGGTTACAAAGAGTTTGTTTTATCAAAATAGCTTCTTGTACTTTAACCTTATTGTGTCCTTGGCGTTTAAGAAAAACAAATCTTTCCATTCTTAAAGAACAATGTTTAAACCTAGCAAATTTTAACATTTTGCTTTCTCAAAGTAACATCCTGAAAAGTATCTTTTTATTTCAAGCTACTGCAAAAAGATTTGTTCTTTCACCTTGTAAGAAGTGAAGTACTAAAAATAAAGTTCGTTTGGTAATTTATAAGTTGAATAAAAAATTAGAAGAGAAGGACTTCAGTGTTGTCAGACTCTCTTGGGCATTTAAACCAGGTCCCCAACACTGTGTATGGTAGCTTTCCATTTGAGTTACTGGCTAGATTGGTCACTACAACCCCTAAAACAATCAAAGTATCTGCCACATCTGGGCATGCTCCTGAAGTAGATGGAACTAAGTTGTTTTGGAATCCTGCGGCTCTGCCGGCAGGGGATGGCTCAACATTGCCTCCAGGCTAGATCTGTTTCATAGTGCTGGAGGTGCTATGCACCAAGTTTGTGGAACAATGGAGTCTCTACAATATGCAAAATATGAAGGATATACCGAATGGAGCAATAATTGCAAGAGTATTGTGCATAGAACTTTAAAAAATACAATTAGTTTTAAGGCCTGCTCCCACGGAGCTACAACATGTATGGTATTGCAAACCTGGAGCTTAGATATATTAATTGCAGCTCAAAGAGAATGTGCATTGATTAGTATTAAGTGCTATACCTGCATATCCGATAAATATTGTAATATTTTCTCTACACTGGATCATATATAAAGGGATATTGAGCATGTTAAGAGTGTTGGCAAACTTGATTCATTTTCTAATTAATGAACTTACCTATGGGATTTTTTTAAAATGGCTTTCTTAAGTAGTGCATTTATTTCTTTCTTGTCATA
The DNA here is from genome assembly GCF_030445035.2 of Dasypus novemcinctus. NCBI lineage: Eukaryota > Metazoa > Chordata > Mammalia > Cingulata > Dasypodidae > Dasypus > Dasypus novemcinctus. Next base: position 79,885,351 of record NC_080681.1, on the reverse strand, counting down.
TGCTTGTCCTGAAGAAAATTATTTTCTATTGCAGTATTGCTTGGCCTAAGTATAAATTAGATAACAGTAAAAGTAACCTAAAAATGAGTCTTTAAATTTCAATACTATCTTACAATTGACTTTGTTTTGTAAAAGAAATCACAAATGGAATTAGTTTAACTGCTGAATTTGTACCAGCCAGTACTTCACCACTACAGTGTGGCCCACTAACACCTCCTACTGGGGCACTGCTAACCTTTCCCTAATGCCAATTCTCAGTCATCACGAACCTTGGAGTTGCTACTCCTGGGACCCCCTAACCAATTTCCTAGGAGCCCTTCCCTTTATTTTAGAACAACTAAAGCGTCACCAACCCACTTCACCTTGGATTATAGGGGCCGTCCATACCCAAGTCACCATATCTCCTAATTACACTTTTCCAATCGGCATGTTGTCCAGCCAAACCCATGGTCCCCTCCTTGGGAAACTCCACACACAGCTCTGTCAATATATAATCCATCTTACCCCAAATGGTCACTCCTGAAACCTGGAAGTGTCCAGTACTGGCATCAGTGACAACAAAAGTAAGGCACAAGGAAACCCAAGGGTAGGGAGCCCAACCCAGTGTTTAAACCCTAGCAACTTTTTAGAAGCCATCATAGATGAAGCCAAAGTCAAGTTTTTAAATAAATCCCCTAGCAGCTACTCAAATAGTGCCCAGTTTTGCAAAGATAGGCCTAACCCTAAGTTCTTTTCAAAAAAACACAACTCAGCAAGGCCAGTGTTGCAAGGTCCTCTCTGGCCTGACTGGTCCTTTTGTCAATCTAACCTGGCAGCCTGATAAACCCCCAGGTATTTTATTTCATGAAGACAGCAGGGCCCCCATCACTGCAGCCCAAATGACCCTATCTGAAATTCAATTATTGGCCCTGACCCCAAAGGCAGGTGTAGGCACCTGCAGCATAACAGGGAACAAAGATTGTATAACCTCCATCTGTGGTCCTCTAGCCTCCCTCTTGCTCACAGTCACTCTCAAACCTGAGAAGGGATAGTTCTTTGTCTCTGGAAATAAAACCTAACACAGTTGATCTCTTCCAGGGTCAATCAGAACAAACTTCTGATCATATGTGGATTTCACCCAGAACACTCCTCCTCCTCACCCAAGTAATTTAGCTAGAAAGTTTCACACCCTGTTAGGCAAAGACTACAATCCCTAATCAGCAGGAAGCAGATACAAAAGAATGACCCTCACCCTGCAGCTCCCCCTTAAGATTAAGGATACAATTCTTTTGGGGGGAGGCGGGGGGAGGGGGGGAGCAGGACACAACAGGGACCTGAGGAGGAGGGAAAGAAAATTCTAAGCATCAATTCTCATGACATAAACATCCTTATTGGAATGCAACTTGCAACATTTTCACTCCGCAGAAAGAAGGAAGATAGGAAGGCTTCCCACCACCCACCTACTTTCCTAAACACTTCACACAGTAAACATGCAGCAGAGCTTGTGGACAATGGCTAGAGGCCAATTACCACTGGTCAATGCACCCTGCAGAGCTTGTGGACAGCAACCAGAAGCCAATCATCACCAAACAACACAACCCTAAAAACCAAACCACCCAATGAGTTTTCCCTGCTTTGTCTTAAATACACCAATCAGTGCAGACCCTACCCTCCTATATCAGTAAAACCAGAAAGCCCTAGAGAGGGGCCATTATAATCCAGCAATGAGTGCAGTTCTGGCTGCACTTTAGAATCACCTGGGAGACTTAAAAAAAAAAACACAAAAAAACTAATGCCCCAGATCTTATCCCCAGACTTCCTGATTAAATTGGTCTGGGGTGGGGCCTGGACATTAATATGGTTTAAAAAGGTCCTCAGGTGATTCTAATGTGCAACCAGGATTGATGATTACTACCAAATAGCATAAATGCTATTTTAAAGGAAAACATAGAATAAGGGCACCTATCTACCTAAAGGTATTGAGAGAGAAGGTGCCTGTTGAGTTGGGTTTGTATGATATCTTCAATTTAGCCCTTTAAATTCACTCTCTGCCCCCACTGTGCACCCAGTAGAATGTACAGCCGATGGACTCCTTGGCTCCTTGGCTTCCACTTGGGCCAATAGGACATTCTAACTGGAGATTGGTGAGAGGAGGAGAGGGAGGGCTGGGTAATTATCTCCCTGGCTATTTGCCTAAAAGATTACCTTGGGCTGGCTCTGAAAGTCCTCCAAAGATGACCATCCCTATCAAGATGGCTTTATATACAAGACTCCTCCAGCTTCTGTAATCTCTTCTCCCTCTGCCTGCCCCTGAATTAAGGTCAAGAGACATTAACAGCTCAGGTTTCTGAACTATCCTTTATTATTCCCTTACACCTCACTCACATGTTTGAAATTAACCCCTTTGTAAATAACACTCCCTCCCAAATTATCCTAATCTGAGAGTGTAGCAGTTTGATATAATTGATGAATTCCAAAAAGAAATTTTGGATTCTGTTTGTAATCTGTCTGTACCTGCTCACGATTGAGTTATCATTAGGGTGTTGAGTCCCCACCCAGTCCCCACCCCTTGGTGGGTGGGGACTCACAGATAAAAGGCAAGGCAAAGAACAGAGCTGAGGGGTTTCTGATGTTAGAGTTTTGATGTTGAAGTTTGATGCTGAAGACTTAACCTGGAGCCCCAGGAAGTCAGCACACAGAGGAAAGAGAAGCAAGCCCCTGGAAGAAAGGAATCTTGAACCCAGAGAAAAGCAAGCCCCAGGAACATAGGAACCCAGGAAGCCTGAACCCTTGCAGACATCGGGAGCCATCTCGCTCCAAATAGACTTTGGTGAGGGAAGTAACTTATGCTTGGCCTGGTATCTGTAAGCTCCTACCCCAAATAAATATCCTTTATAAAAACCAACCAATTTCTGGTATTTCACATCAGTACCCTTTGGCTGACTAATACAGAGAGTGTCATCGTTTCCTATTGATGTCCTGACTGATAAAGCCCGGAAGCAGGATGGGAGCTTGCTATATGAATAAAGAAGGGGAAAAAAAAATTCAGGCTAGGGAGCAGCAAAAATGGTCCAAAAACGGAAGTACTGTAGTTTTGTTTAATTCTCTTTATTGGTTGAAGAACGAATTGCTAAATCCAATGTTCAGTTCTGAGTACTCATCTTACTAGACTTAGCAGCATTTGACCAAGTTAACTGATCTCACCTTCTTGGAACATATTCTTCACTTGGCCTCCAGGACACTCTTTTGGGTTTTGTCCTTCCTCTGGTTACTCCTGTTCAGACAACTTTTCTTGTTCCTCCTCATTTCTCTGATATCCTCATGTTCCTAATGCTGAAATGTTGGAGTCCCCAGGGCTGTCTTTGGTTGTCCTATACCCCATCCTCCTCATCATCGGTACCTTGGCTTTAAATAAACACTCTGTCCTTTCCCGAATTTGTATATCTGGCCTAGATCTCTCACCCAATTCCACTCTCATAAATCCAATTGCCTACTCAAAATCTCTAGCTGTAGTCTAATAGACAGTAGTATCTGGGGCCAGTGCCTAGAACCAATTGTTACATTTTCAGGAATTTTGTAAGCCTTTTGTTAAATACTGCTATTACTCAAAAGTTAAATTATATAAACTTAAAATTAAATAAATTACAGTAAAATCAAAGGTAATATCAAAAACTCATCACTTACTAATTATTCTATGTTTTATTTTCTAAACTGCTGGGGTTATTTGTGCCTATTGTATCTATATTGTAGAAATATTATAAAATAGTATGCAACTGCACATCTCTTCCTAATTCCATTCAGTGATATCACATTGGGAGCTAAAAACTCTCTACAGTGGAAATATGGGAGTATTACACTATGGAAATTGGCAAATGCTAGCAATCAGGGTTTGATTTGTTGTTTTGCTGATTGCCTAGACTTAAGAAAGTGATGGAGAAAATGTTAATAATGCAGATTAAACTTATAGCATATTGTGTCTGTAGCCAGTATATTGTGAATAGGACAAAAAATTGAATAAATATTCTTACAGTATTTGAAAGTTATTAGAGTCAACAAAGAAGTTACCAGAAGGTTTAAGAAAAATGGGTATTATTGAACATCTAGTGTATGCCACCAGGACACAGAGATGACTCAGATACAGGCTTGCCTGTCCTCAAGGAGCTCACAATCTGAATGGGGGAGATGGGGAGAGAGGGATGGACGGGGATGGACAGCGATGGAAACAGATATCTACACTATACTAGCATCAGCCCATAACAGAAAAATGTACTAGGTACAAAGGCTACCAAGAGGAGGAAGTGATTAATAGGAATAGGGAAGAGGTGTTATCCAAACTGGGTTTTGAAACATGAATAGGGAAGAAGGGAAGGACCCAGGAGAGAAAATTACATTTAAGAAATATTTTACCATTATTTTTTTCCCTGCTACCTATTGCTTCCTATTTGGATTTTAACAGCAAATATATTGGCTAAGCTTGCAAAATTCCAAGTTGTATGGATCAGAATTTGAAAACTCCTACTTACTATGACACGTAAGAAAAGGCTGAGTGAAAGGGACAGGTGACAAGAAAGGAAGCCGACAACTTCACAGAAGCAGAGCAGGGAAGAGACCATTTAAAAACCAGAGAGGAAGTGGAAGTGGCTCAACTGATAGAGCATCCGTCTACTATATAGGAAGTCCAGGGTTTGGTACCCAGGGCCTCCTGACCTGTGTGGTGAGCTGGCCCATGCACAGTGCTGATGTGCACAAGGAGCGCCATGCCACGCAGGGGTGTCCCCCATATAGGAGAGCCCAATGTGCAGGAGTGCACCCCACAAAGAGAGTCATCCCATGCAAAAAAAGCTCAATCCGCCCAGGAGGGTGCCACATGCACAGAGAACTGACTCAGCAAGATGATACAACAAGGGGAGACACAGATTCCTGGCGTCACCTAACAGGAATGCAGGTGAACACGGAGGAGCACACAGAAAATGGACACGGAGAGCCGACGGGGGTGGGGGTGGGGGTTGAGGGAGGGGAGAGAAATAAATAAAAATAAATCTTAAAAAAAATAAAAATAAAAAACCATAGGACCCATCTCAGGCTCAAGACTTCCACAGGAGTGGGGGAGAAAGGAGTATAGGAAGGGCAGAGGCCTGGGGTCTTTGTTTATGCCTTGACTCTCAAGCACCCTTTTTCCTGTTCTTGACCTCTTTTAATAATCTTGTCTGCTCCTGAGATGAGAGGCTAGTTTGATGGTTCAGAAAGATCCCATGCTCTGAAGCCTGAAGACATGCGTTCAATTCTTTTATTTAAAAAAATTTATTTATTTATTTATTTCTCTCCCCACCCCCACCCCGGTTGTCTGTTCTCTGTGTCTATTTGCTGCGTCTTCTTTGTCCACTTCTGTTGTTGTCAGCAGCACAGGAAACTGTTTCTTTTTGTTGTGTCATCTTGTTGTGTCAGCGGCACCATTCCTGGGCAGGCTGCTCTTTCTTTCGCGCTGGGCGGCTCTCCTTATGGGTGCACTCCTTGCGCGTGGGGCTCCCCTACACGGGGGACAGCCCTGCGTGGCAGGGCACTCCTTTTGCGCATCAGCACTGCGCATGGGCCAGCTCCACACCGGTCAAGGAGGCCCGGGGTTTGAACCACGGACCTCCCATGTGGTAGACGGACGCCCTAACCACTGGGCCAAGTCTGCCGCCAAGTCTTATTAACTATATGATCTGTGTCCAGCTTGAAAGTCTTTGCTTAATGCAACCTAGAGAGTGAAGTCCAAGTGCCTCGGCTTGGCATTCAAAGCCATTTGGCCCCTTCTGACTCCTCACATACTCCATACCCTTGTTTCCCCAAACAGCCAAGCACTTCTCTCAGACTTCGGTGCCTTCACAAACACTGTCCTTGGATCTGCATGGAGCTCTTGGATTCTCCCTGTGCCCACGCCTACTTCTCTCCCTCCCTCCCTAGTAAACATCCTGTACTCCATCTTAGAATCTGCTTCAGGGGAACCCAACCTGCAACAGGCCCTAGGTTTTCTCTTTCCTCCCTCCTAGATTTCCCTTTCGGGGCACATTCATTCATTCATTCGCCTAATGTTCCTGTGCATCATTCAGTGATGGGTCCAGGACACTACAGCTGACAACGTTTTCACACCTACTTTTTCATTAACCCGTTCTATACTATAGGTGGGCCAGGAAGAGAGGCTAGCCACAGAGAACAGATGGCTAACCTGGAGTGGTGGTGTGACTGGCCCAAAGCCACGAGCTAACTGGAAGCTGAGCTCTGAGGCCCAGATCTTCGCCTCCCTTTCCCTACCAAGCGCGGCTCCCCGGTACGCGAGGGAGCCTCACTGGAGCGAATCCCGCTCTTGGTGGTCAGCATCTAGGAACCATAGCTTTGGGGCCCGGGAAAGGAAACTGGGGCCCCGAGCCTGGCGCTGCCCGGCGGAAGAGGAGGAGAGGCGGGCGCGTCCTGCCTCGCCGGCCGCGCCGAGGCCGCCTCTTCCCGCCGCGGCGCCGCGGCCCCCCTGCTCGTCTTCGCCCTCGCTGCGCCGCTGGCTCGGGAGCAAGTCATGGTGGTGACAGTGGCGGTGGCGTGGCTGCTGCTCTCGGCCGCAGCCTCGGTGCAGCCGGAGCAGGACTTCTACGGCTTCAAGGCGATCAACATCCGGGGAAAGCTGGTGTCGCTGGACAAGTACCGCGGCTCGGTGAGCACCGCGCGCCGGGGGCCCCGCGCGCCCGGGCCCCGCGCCCCGCGGCCGGGTCTAGGGGGGCGGGGGTCTCTCCCTGGTGCCCGGCGGGATCCGCCGCCGGGTGTGGCTCCAAGGGTCCCGGCTGCCTGCAACCCTGCCCCGGCCCCTCACCCCGACCCAGAGATCCCCGCCGGGGTGCGGCACCCCCAGACCCTGCGCCGGGTCTCTCGCCTGACTACGTGGCGCGGCCCGAGAGCTCAGGGAAACCCGAAACCTCAGCCCGTGCGGAACGGACTCCGCTCCTGGTGTCTCCGGGCAACGGAGTCAGTACCTCGCCGGGAGGCTGGATACCTGGGCCCAGCCTTTGCCGCGCATGGGTGGAAAAGGTAACCCTAGCATCTTACGGCCTTGGCCTCTCCCATCACCATTTTCCGCATCTGGATCAGAGTCCATTGAGAACATTGTGGAGCTGAATGTACAGTCCTAAGGGACTGAACATTTTAGATGCCCTGGGATCTTACAGGGATGATCCTTTAGAGAAAACACTAAGGCCCAGAAAGGGAAGGCATTTTGCACAAGGTCACACAGCGCTGGAAAGTAACAGCCTGGAGGAGAACCACGTGTCCGCTTGTGGTCTGCTTCTGGGCAAACTCCTAAATGGCAACTCAGGAGGCCATATGAGAATCATCCAGGCAAAACACTGCCTCCTTCCGGAGAGGGAATTTCAGCCCAGAGAGGACTTCAGAGAGAAAGTATGTCTGGAGTGTCTTTGAAACAAGAGTCTATTTTAGCAAGATTAAGAAGAGCATTCCAGGCAGAGAACTGTCTATGTTAAGGCTCAGAAGCAAATAGCCTGGAGGGTACCAGAGGGCTGGAGCAGACTTTAAGAAGTTATACATGAAGTATAACTGGTGCGGCAGAGAGTGGTGAAAGACGAGGTGGGGAGGGAGTGTAAGGGGCCTTGCCGGCCACAGTCCGAGGCCTAGATGCAACACTGTAATGAGAGCCCTCCAGTCTACTTCTCAGGCTGGACCTGGGTCACGCGGTGTAGGAAAGGTGGGCAGTGAGCCCAGCATCCAGATTTTAATGGACCCTGCAAAAATGGTTGCCAGCATTCTTCTGCAGGGAACAGGGCCATCTGTAGTGAAGAAATCCTTTCTAGGCTTGGTAGCCTTAATTATGCTGGGAGTCAGAGGTCCTAGGAACAGCAGTCCCTGTCCTCACTGCCCCCAGACAACAGTGAGTTTTGAATGAAATAGTGTGGAAGCACTGGGTAAACTGTAGAGTACTCTGTACCTGTGTTTGGTGGACTCCAGCAAACCTCATCTAGGACTCAGGGCAAAGAGTCAAAAAGGGCAGGGCTCATTCCCAGTCAGGCCTCCCCCCACCCTCTAGCCCAGTTCACCAGAGAGCCCGAGGTTGAGTGCCTAACTAGCTGAGCATCTACTATATACCAAGTACTGGGCCAGGCCCTGGGGATACATTGATGAACAAAACAGATAAGGTTACACTTTAATAGTGCTTATATGGGATGGAAGGTGAAGATGGAAGAAGAGATACAATAAACAAGGAGCACAGAAATGAACAAGATCATTTCCAGTAGTACTGAGTGCTAAGAGGAAAATAGAACAAGGTCACGAGGTAAAGTTAGGATTTGAACCCAAGCAGTCCAACTCCAGAATCCAAGCCCTTAATTACAATTCTAAAAGTACTTCTTCTCACCTTTTGGGAGGGAAACCACATTCAGTCCATGGAAGATGTAAATGTTGGTATGGGTTGCCCTCTTGGGCAACATGCTCATTCATTCACTTACAAATATTTACTGGCTCCTACCACATGCTCGGTGCTAGGTCCAGACCTGGGGACACAGCCATGAGCAAGATTGATATGGTTTGTGACCTCCTGTGAAATTGACAAACTAGCTGGAAAGGCAGTCATTTAGATTAGTCTGGTATATGGATGAATGGATGACCATTTGGGAATGCTCTTGGGTAGTGTGTGGCATTATGTATGTGTAAACCTGAGTGTGGTGTGTGCATGAGAGTGAATGGTTTAGTAGTTTGCTTGCATATGTGTATAAATCTGAGTCTGTATCTATGCTTATACATGCATATATGTAAATTAACTGTATTTGGGTGTGTCTGTCTGTGTTTTGGTCTCTTAAAAGACAGGCCTTTGTTTCCAGGGATGGACCTAGAAGCAAGATTTCTCCCCTTCCAAAGAGTGGACCTTTATGTAGATATCATAGACATACAATATGTAGGTTAAAAATAAACCTACTTTTAATACTCACATTGTATAGGGATACAACAGAGAAGAAAGAGGACTCCTGTTCTCTTTTGCTGCCAAAAGCATATACCATGAAATGTGTTGGCTTTTACAATGGGAATTTATTAGCTTTCAAGCTTACAGTTCTGAGGCTGTGAAAATGTCCAAGTCAAGGCACCATCAAGATGACACCTTCTTCTTGAATACCAGCTGTCAGTGATCCTGGACTACTCTGTCACTGGGCCAGGTACTGTCTACTGATCTCTCCTTTCTCTTCCAGGTTTCATTGCTTCCAGCTTCTTGCTTTCCTGTCTTTTTCTCTCTTTGTCTGAATTTCATTCACTTGTAAAGGACTCCAGTAAGAGATTAAGACCCACCCCAAATGAGGTGGGTCACATCTTAAGATCCTACTCACCAAAAGATCCTACCTACAACATGTTCTCACCCACAGGAATGGGTTAATTTTAAGAACATACTTTTCTGGGGCACGTACAGCTTCAAACCACCACAATCCCTAATGTGGAAAGGCAGTTAAACGTTTCAGTTTCTAACCACCCTAGGCAAAGTATGGCATATGTGGACAGCAAATGGGGGAGGTTGTTTTAACAGCCTATGGAGCCAGGAAATGGGTCTTTGCTCATCTGAAGGGGCAGTATGGGAGAGTTACAGCTCTTTCATCATCTAGCCCGGTAGATCTCAACTGGGGACAATTTTATTCCTCAGGAGATGTTTGGCCATGCTTTAGGACATTTTGATTATCATAATTGGGGATCCGTTGGGTAGAGACTAGAAATGCTGAAAAAACATCCTGCAATAGGCAGGACAGCCACACACAACAAAGAATAATACAAAATGGCAATAGTGCAGAGGATGAGAAACACTGACTTGTCTGAACAGCTTGTGCCTGTGCATGTCCAGTGCCTTGGGCTGCCCTGGGAAGGTCGTCTGGCCTTGTATATGGGACAGCTAGTATATTCCTGACTCTTTCTCAAAAAGTGTCCAGGTAGTTGTGGGTGGGCTGCCCAGGCATGGGGAAGAGTTCAGAATTCTTTTTTTAATTTTTAATTTCTCTCCGCCCCCCCCCAAGTTGTGTGCCCTCTGTGTCCATTCGCTGTGTGTTCTTCTGTGACCGCTTCTATCCTTATCAGTGGGACCAGGAATCTGTATTTCTTTTTGTTGCATCATCTTGTGTCAGCTCTCCGTGTGTGCGGTGCCATTCTTGGGCAGGCTGCACTTTCTTTCAATCTGGGCGGCTCTCCTTACGGGGCACACTCCTTGTGCATGGGGCTCCCCTATGCAGGGGACACCCCTGTGAGGCACAGCACTCCTTGCGTGCATCAGCTCTGTGCAGGGGCCAGCTCCGCACTTGGTCAAGGAGGCCCTGGGTTTGAACCACGGACATCCCATGTGGTAGGCGGACACCCTATCTGCTGGGCCAAGTCCACTTCCCTCAAAATTCTTTAGGAACATATAGCTAGAACTAAAAACACAGTATTGGTGCCAAAATTCTAATTCTGTTATAACCTAGTTGCACTACCTAACTTTATATTCATCACCTGATGCTTTTAATAAATTTAAGAGTCAATCTAGTAGTCAGAGTCTTATTACAAAATGGTATTTATTTGCTAGAGGGAGGGGTACTGTAGACAATTGAATCTTGTTCCGCACAAAAGGAATGTTCAGGTCCCAATCCCTTGTCCTCTGGGTGTGAACCCATTTGTAAATAGTAACTTTGAAGATCTTCTTAGTTCAGGTGTGCCCAAACTCAATGAGGGTGGGATTAATCCAATATGGCAGAAGTTCTTACAAGCAAAGGAAATTAGACACACACAGAGAAGCCACAGGGAGCAGCCAGAAGGTGGAAGTCAACAGAACCCAGAAGAGAAAGGAGAAGATGCCTCCAAGTGCATTGCCATGTGAAAGAAAAGCCAAGGAACCCCAGAGACTACCATACTCACCCTGGGAGGAAGCAAACTTTTTTAGCCTCTCAAACTAAGAGCCAATATATTCCTGTTGTTAAAACCAACCCATTATATTGTATGGTATTTGTTTCAGCAGCTAGGAAACTAAAAAAGTTTTAGTACTGGAAATTGAGGTGCTGCTATCAAAAATATTTAAAATGTGAAAATGGGGAAGTAGTGTGGCTCAACTGATAGAGTGTCCACCTACCATATGGAGGGTCCAGGGTTCGATACCCAGGGCCCCCTGACCCATATGTTAAGTTGGCCCAGGTGCAGTGCTGCCATGTGCAAGGAGTGCTGTGCCATTGCAGGGGTGTCCTCCATGTAGAGGTGCTCCACGTGCAAGGAGTGCACCCCACAAGGAGAGCTGCCCCACACGAAAACAGCGCAGCCCACCCAGGAGTGGCTTCTCACACATGGAGAGCTAATGCAGCAAGATAATGCAACAACAACAAAAAAAGCGACAGTTTCCTGGTGCCATATGACAAGAATGCAAGAAGACACAGAAGAACACGCAATGAATGGACACAGAGAGCAGACAATTGGGGGGAAGGGGAGAGAAATAAATAAAATAATAAAAAAAATAGAAAAAATAAAATGTGAAAATGGTTTTGAAATTGGGTAATATAAAGAGGCTGGAAGAATTGTGACAGCTCAAAAATGAGTGAGAGCTGAAAAGAAAGTTTGTATTGTCTTAGAGAATGCATAATTCATCATGAACACAATGGTGGTAGAAATATAAACATTAAAGATACTTCTGGCAAGGCCTTAGAAGGAAATGGTGAATGTGTCTTTGGAAGTTGGAAGAAAGGTGATCCTTGGGATAAAGTAGCAAAGAACTTGGCAAAATTGAGTTCCAGTGTCAGGTGCAAGGCAGAACTTTCAAGCAATGAACTAGAATATTTAACTGAGGAGATTTCCAAGCTAAGTATGGATGGTGCAGGCTGGTTTTTCCTTGCAGCTAATAGTGAAATGAGAGAGGAAAGAGATAAACTGACGATTGAACTCATAAGCACGAGGAAACCAGCAACTGATCATTTAGAAAAATCTTGACCTATCCAGATAGTGTTCTCTGCGAGTAGGGCCAGAAGTGGCTCTATCACGGACCTCCCTGAGCTTCCAAGAAGTGAGTCCCCAGAGAACAGGGCTCATGTGAGGATTTAACTGAACCGAATAACCCTCTGCTAAAGAGGGTGTGGCTGAACATATGGATCCAGTCAGCTATTTCAGTGGAAGTCAATATTAGAAATGCAGTTATCCAGGGAGGGTCTATGGGAAGTTATTTTGTCTGATGATTTGCATGCAAATCCAACAAGTTTTTTGGGAAATTTGTATGAATGGAAGCAATGCCTGAAAGGGACAGAAAAGGGATGAATTGAAGGAAGAATGACTTCAAGGGCAGGACCATGGAAGCAAAGGTCTGGACTGAAAAGATCTCCTTGGGCCAAGAGAGTCAGCCCACCCATGTGTGTGGAGAGGCAGATCTGCCTCTACCCGTGGAGGGGGCGGACCATCTGCCTTACATTTAGAGGGGGTGGGCCTTTGTTCAAGGAGATTGCTGTCACCCCAGTTCTCACAGAGGGTGCGATCTATACCTCAGTGCTTGGGGAGAGCATGGCCTCTGTGCAAGCTCTTGGGAGGGGTGGGGCTGCCACTCTATCAGGCCCACCAGACAAAACATTTATCTTTAGGTGACACTCAGACCTAAAAAGCTAATGGAATTTGCCCTGCTGGAACCCCTGTTTTCCTTCCAATTTCTCCCTTCTAGAATGGGAATGTTTATCCCATGCCTGTCTCACCATTGTATATTGGAAGCAAATAACTTGTTGTCTAGATTTCACAGGTCCATAGATGAAGAGGAATTTTGCCCCAAGATGCACCATATCCATAAATGATTTTCATGAGACTTTGTACTTAGCATTGTTATTGAAATGACTTATGGCTTTGGAATATTGTGATAGAATCGATGTATTTTGCTTGTGAGAAGAACATGTCTTTTTGAGGTCCAGAAGGTGAGCTGTCGGGGGATGAGTTATGTCCTCCACAAAAGGCATGTTCAGGTCCCGACCCCTGGTCCTGTGGATCTGAACTCATTTGTAAGCAGGACCTTTGAAGATGTTAATTAAGGTGTACCCAAAACTGATTGAGGGTGTCTCTTAATCCCATATGGATTAAGTCCTTAAAAGCAAAGGGAATTAGACACAGAGAGAAAAACCTCAAAGAGCAACTAGAAGCTGAATGTTAACAGAATCTGGAAAAGAAAGGAAGAAGACACTGCCATGTCCCTTATCATGTGACGGAAAAGCCAAGGAACCCCAAAGATTGATAGCCAGCCAGAAGAGACTGACCTTCTACCTCTGAAACCGTGAGCCAATAAATTCCTGTTATTAAGCCAACCCATTAGATGCTATTTGTTTTAGCAGCCAGGAAACTAAAACAGGGGCAAAGAGGGGTTATCCTGGGGGGTCCTTTTATCAAGAAATCCCAACCTCTATGTAGCTATGCAGGTATTTGAATCTGTGTGCACACTGTTTAATCATTCAGCAGACACTGAGACTTTTTCATACTCTGGGCTCTGAGATGAAATGGACATAGCTCCTGCCTTTAGGGGACTCACATTCTAGAAGGGACACCCACATATGTACAGTCAACTACTATATAGAATGATGCATACAAGTTGGCTGATTCAGAAATGAACCCAAGTCTGCCTTTCCACTTTCCCACATTACCTCCTGATGTGTGCTCACTGGTGAGTGAGCACCTCTCTCTGTGAATGTGTTATGTGTGTTTGTACATACATGGGTGTCTCAATCAATAGATGGATATGAACAATCTGAGTGCATATTGGTGGACATGTGTGATGTGTGTGTATCTTTGTATCATAGGGCATGTGCATACCCATTTGTGTGTTGTATGCTTATGCTCACAAATGGTCATGTATGTGTGTGTGTGCACATGTCTGTAAGCCACTGCACGTTTGATTTCTTAAGGGTATGTGCACACATTTGTGTATATGTTTGGGCATTGCATGCACATCTACATTTGTGTACATTGTGTTTTTGTACCTGAGACAGCATGAATTGTTGGGCACGTACTAGTGCATGCCATTTCCCTAGTTTGGGTATGTGCCTCGGTCTTGATTTGTTTTTGCCATCCAGGTGTCCCTTGTGGTAAATGTGGCCAGTGAGTGTGGCTTCACGGACCAGCACTACCGAGCTCTGCAGCAGCTGCAGAGGGACCTGGGCCCCAACCACTTCAACGTGCTTGCCTTCCCTTGCAACCAGTTTGGCCAGCAGGAGCCTGGCAGCAATAAGGAGATCGAGACCTTTGTTCGCCGCACGTACAGCGTCTCTTTCCCCATGTTTAGCAAGGTCGCGGTCACTGGCAGTGGTGCCCATCCTGCCTTCAAGTACCTGATCCGTGAGTCCTGCTCCCTTCATCCCCCACCTTCCTTTTGCTGGCTGAGGCCTTGGCTCTCTGGTCAGAAGCCACTGGCTGGCGGGTGACCCGGGGCCCCTTCTTGACCCTCTCTCATGGGTTGGAGTTCTGTTCCAGCACTAACCTTTCGGGAGGGTAGAAGCAGTCACGAGCTGGGGAATTCCTGCCTAAGAACAGCACCACTGCTACTGCCTTAAAGTTCTCCCTGAGAGTCACTTCTGGTGGCTTCTCTGGGATCCTGTCTTCACATGCAGGGGCTCCTAGAAGGCGACTAGGCCCTCACATTGTAGTCAGTGTGAATTAGTTCCGCTTAGGAACTCGTATAGAGAAGCCCAGGCACAGACAGGGGAAGCCGCGGGCCCTGAGAAGGCTGACCAAGATGAGTGACAGGGATCTCCTGCCGTCAGTCAGAGGCAAAGTCTATAGACTTCCGGAGGAAAACCTCCTGAATTAAAATATGAAGTCTTAATTTCAGAAACCAGCCCCTTCTCCTGCCCCAGAAGCATCAGAACCATAACATGGGGTCATAGGCCAAGCTTGTCTTTATGGTCCTGACTCCTGACTAAGACCTTTCTCCACTTTTGGGGCTTCCTTTTTGTCTTCTCCCACACAAGGCTCCTGGTTGCCACGGTGCCTCTTAGCAGCACCCCCAACCCGTTCACCGGGAGGAGAATGCAAGAACAGTTTAGCAAGGTCCCTTACTGGGACAGATTTGCATTTTGCTCTGTGGTTCAATCTTAATGTTTGCTTTTTTTTTCCTGTATGTTTTTGTATTAGTGCCTTCCTGGTTCCCATAGTTATAGATCCAAAATGGCCATGCTTTAGAAACACCAGGGAAGGAACCTGCTTATTTTATATATCCCTTCCAAGTGATTCTGATGCAACCAGTCCATGAACCAACATTTGGAAACCTGTAAGACTCAGAGAGTGAGGTGTAGCCTATGCAGTGCCTTGAGGTTATTAATAAAGGGGATCTGATGCTGTTTTACCAAGCACCTCACAGAATCCTGAAGCAGTCGTTGTGCAGCTTAACTTTGCCTGCACATTGGAATCTCCTGGTGAGCTTTTATAAAATATGAGTGCCTGAGTCTTACCCCAGAGCTTCTGATTTAAGTGGTGTAATTTGTGACCTGGGTATCAGGATTGTAAAAAGTTCCTCAGGTAGTTTTAACTGAGAACCACTGCCTCAAGAGAAGGGTAAACACTGGTATTGGAATTCCAGGTGAGGGTACACAGGGAAGTACACTTAGTTCTTCCTTCTTCTTTTTTTTATCTAGAGACTTCTGGGAAGGAGCCCACCTGGAACTTCTGGAAGTACCTAGTGGCCCCGGATGGGAAGGTGGCAGGGGCTTGGGATGCAACTGTGTCTGTGGAAGAGATCAGGCCCCAGGTCACAGCACTTGTGAGAAAACTCATCCTGCAAAAGCGGGAAGATTTATAACCATTCACCCTCTTCTCCTGTCTTCCCTATCCTGCCCAATGCACCCATCCTGTGCATGGGTGACCAAAGCAAACTCAAATGGTGCTTCAAAAGGAGAAACCCCTGACTCTCCTCTCCCTTCTTTCACCCCTTATCTCACCTATCCCATCCGTCCTGTGGGGGAAAAATACCAATATTTTTATCATTTGAATCTTAAAAAAACCAATAGGAAATCCTGGCCAATGAGTTGCCAGCCAATTAGAACCACTAACCAATGAAGACATGTGGCAAAGAGAAGTCTATCGAGCAGTAAGAACTCAGTAAAATGGGAGCCAATTCCTTCCTACCTCACAGGGCTGTTGTGAGGGTTAAAATGCAAAAGCTTTAAATGTGCCTAGGACAGGACCAGCTAAATAGGAAGCAGTCAATAAATTTCTTTTTGCATATAAACCAAAAAATAACTTGTGATTAATAAAAGCTTGCACCCAACATTAATTTCCAGCCAATGAGAACCCAGGCTAAACATTAT
Source organism: Dasypus novemcinctus (assembly GCF_030445035.2). Lineage (NCBI taxonomy): Eukaryota > Metazoa > Chordata > Mammalia > Cingulata > Dasypodidae > Dasypus > Dasypus novemcinctus. The sequence continues at coordinate 79,869,086 of NC_080681.1, read as the reverse complement.
TTGTTGTTGTTGTTGTTTCCACTGTATTACTATTGTTTTTAAAGAATTATTTATTTATCCTTCCCCCTCCCCCCCCATCATTGTTTGCGCTTGCTCTCTGCTCTCTGTGTCTGCTCGTTATGTATTCTCTGTGTCTGCTCCTTTTAGGAGGCACCAGGAACCAAACCTGGGACCTCTCATGTGGGAGGGAAGCACCAATTGATTGAGCCACATCTGCTCCCTGCTTGTCATGTCTCTCATTGTGTCTCCTCATTGAATCATCTCATTGTGACATCTTGTTGTGTCATCTCATTGCATCAACTCACCACGTTGGCCTGTCATGCCAGCTCACTGCCTTGCTTGTCTTCTTTAGGAGGCCCTGGGAACTGAACCTGGGACCTCCCATGTGGGACGCAGGCACCCAACTGTTTGAGCCACATCTGGTCCTCCAATGTATTATTTTTTAAGAGTCTCATGCTCTACCGACTGAGCTAGCCAAACAACTTATTTTTTAATTACAAAACTGATGCAGGGTAGCAGATGTAGCTCAAGTGGTTGACTGCCTCCTTCCCATGTACAAGGTCCTAGGTTCAATCCCCGGTACTTCCTAAAGCAAACAACAACAAAAAAACCCTAATGCAAGTTCACTGTAAAAGCACAAATAATACAGAATAACATAAAATAAAAAATGTAAGTATCCCTCTCGTTTCCTATACTCTTACTTCCTGGAGGTAAACACTGTTAGCAATTTGGTGCATATGCTTTGCTTCCAGGCCTTTTTTATCAGGCCAATCATTATTATCCAAAAAGAATTTACTCACTCAAAATGTACTATAATAGCAAATAGGCAAGGAATATGAATAGGTAATTCATAAAGAACGTAAATGGATAATAAGCATGAAAATATACTCAACCTTATTCAAATTAGAAAGATTTTTAAAATGGTAGGTAAATTGTTGGTAGATAATTTAGTAAAATGGTGGGGTAAAATGGAAAATTGGTAAATTGGAAAGGTTTTTAAAATGGTAAGTAAATTGTTGGTAAGGGTGTGGGAAATGGGCATTTGCATATACTGTTAGGAGGACAATAAACCAGAGCAAGTTTTTTGGACAGTGTGAAGGGTGGGGGGAGTCAGCAGATGATGGATTCCTCTAAGTTCTTGGCTGAACCTGCAGAGAGAGAGATTTGGCTTGTGCGGTTACCTTTATTAAGCTATTAGTTATTCCTCCCTCGCTAACTTTTGGGGGAGGGGCCCAGCTGCCTGCTGTTCTGATCACCCCACCCCTCAGTTCCCCCGGGGACCCAATGGTGAGGCCCCTTGAGGGGTATCCGGGGATTTCCCTTGACCCGGGACGAGATCTCCTTCCAAACAGGGTTTTCGTGGGGTCCTTCTGGCAGCCCTCTTGGTGGTGGTCTTTCCCCCGGGGGGCTTCCAGGCAGGGTTCCATGGGCACGTGTTTTGCGACCATGTTCTTCTGCCAGGTCTTAGACTCATCCTTCCTTTCCCTGAACTAACCTGCCTCAGGTCATTTTAAAACAAAATCCTCGTCAACTCTGAGCTATCATTTCCCCTTCTTGAAGACTCCCAAACTGCAATATATATGTACAATCACATGTATGTACACTGTTCATAATAATAAAATTTTGAGGTTACTAATAATGGTATAAATTCAAATGTTAAACCAATTCAGTTATTAAAATGAATGAATTTGATCTCTATGTACTACGATGGAAAGTTCTCCAAAAGAGAAAAAAATGGCAAGTTGTGAAACAGTATAACATTTTTTATAAAAAACATTTGCAATAACAATGCTAAGCAAGCAAGAGAGATGTAAAACAGAAGAATATATACAAAACTGTTAATGGTGGTTGTCCTTGAGGGGGTCGTGTGTTGCGATACAGGAGCCATTCACTTTCTTTGTTATGCCTTTCTATAATGTTTGAATTTTGTGTATAGAATATTACTTCTTTTTTTAACTTTTTAGAAAACAATATTTTATCTAAAACTATCAACAATACAAACTGTAGCCACTCTCCAGCCTCCTATTTCATTTTTATATAAATAGAAAAAGAAATAGTTAAAAACTGGTATGGTGGACAAAGCTTACTGACCGGTAATAAATTGGCAAATAAGAATTTGATGTTGGGAAACGGACTTTGGCCCAGTGGTTGGGGCGTCCGTCTACCACATGGGAGGTCCGCGGTTCAGGCCCCGGGCCTCCTTGACCCGTGTGGAGCTGGCCCATGCGCAGTGCTGATGCGCGCAGGGAGTGCCGCGCCACGCAGGGTGTCCCCCGCATAGGGGAGCCCCGCGCGCAAGGAGTGCACCCATGAGGAGAGCCGCCCAGCGCGGGGGAGGGAGCAGCCTGCCCAGGAATGGCGCCGCCCACACTTCCCGTGCCGCTGACGACAACAGAAGCGGACAAAGAAACAAGAAACAAGATGCAGCAAGAAGACACAGAGAGCAGACAACCGGGGGAGGGGAGGGGAATTAAATAAATAAAAATAAATCTTTAAAAAAAAAAAAAAAAAAAAAAGAATTTGATGTCTTCTTCTTCCAGGGTCACTGTTCTAGAAGGCCAGAGGCTCATTCAAGTCCTGGCTGTGCCCCTGACTTGCAAACTGAGCGAACTGATCCCTTTTTGCTGCCCTTCGTTTTCCCACTGAATCAATGAGGGTTGATCCTTGTGCTACAGTCCTCACAGTCTCCCTTAGTATTGCTTCTCAAAGCTTACCAGGATAAAATGAAGGCTGATGATGGGCTGACCACAAGCCCCTGCTATGGTGGTATCCAGCCTGCCTTTACATACTCTACTCCAAGCTCCAGCTCAGCATCTGCGCACGTGCACACACACACGCATAATGAAACTGAGCCATCAGAATTTTTTAAGATGGACATCTGGAAACCACATTCTCCTGAAGCTTCCTCCCTCCCTCTGTACCCACTATCTCTACCTTCTCCATATTCATTCTTTAATTTACTGCATTCCCCAGAGCCATCACTGAGCTCCTTGTTGTTATATCCAAAGGCCATTTCTCTGACTTTTATCCTACTTCGTCTCTCAGCCACATCTGACATTGCTAACTATGCTCTTCTCCCTGACACTTCCCCTTCCCCCGGCTTTCATGCCACTGCATCATTTTAATTTGCCTCCTACCTCTCTGGTTACTTTCTTTCTCAGTCTCTGTTGATGGCACTTCATCCTCTGCCCAGCCCTTAACCACTGCTCTTCCTTAGGGGTCTAGGTTGGTCCCTCTTTTCACTCCATATACTCTTGCTCAGCCATCTCAATTTTTCTCACAGTTTTGACTGCCATCTGTGTCCTAATGACACCCAGATCCCTACTTGGTATCTATATTGGACTCATATCTTTCTGCCTACTGTGCATCTCTAAAGACACCTCAAACTCAACATGTCCAGAATGAACTCATCACCTCTCTCTGACATACCTGCTCCCCCTTCCTCCCAGCCTTCATGAACCTCCCCATGTCTTCCTTTTCACATACCACTCACTCACTTACCACACTCCCATTATTTATGGAACTGCCTCCTCCCCTCCCCCAACCCTAGCACAGTGCCTGGTCCTTAGCAGATTAAGTTGAATTTTGAGAAAAGCCATTTTTGAGCGCCAGCTCCTTGCCTGTCTCCAACTAGACCCTCTCTGAAAACCAAAGATGTGCAAATACAATTTCCCCCAGAAGCTTAGAATCTAGCTGAGAACTTAACACTCCCAATTAGATCTGCATTCCTATAGTCTTTATCAGCTTTCCACTGTTCTCAAGTCCCCTCTAAAGTGCAAAGTTCCCTAGGAAAAATCTCAATTTAAATCCTTATCACCTGTCACCTTAGTTGTTGGTTAACCAGTATAATCCCTTCTTTATCAGCTAACACTTGAGTAGTTAATATTTGGTTATCTCCTAACACCTTCATTATCTTCTGACACCTTACTTATAAACCAAATACTTTATTAGGCTACATTTTAGCATTTAGTAATTTACCTATTTGGTACACCTTAATTAGTAATCAGTATTTTTTTCAAAGATTTTTAAATTTCTGTCCCCCACCCCCGCCCCCCCGCCTGCCCGCCTGCCCGCCTGCCCGCCCGCCCCAGTTGTCTGGTCTCTCTGTTTATTTGCTGTGTGTTCTTTCTTTGTCCACTTCTGTTGTTGTCAGTGTTGTTGTCAGCGGCAGGGGAATCTGTTTCTTTTTATTGTGTCATCTTGTTGTGTCAGTTCTCCGCGTGTGCGGCACCATTCCTGGGCAGGCTGCACTTTCTTTCGCGCTGGATGGCTCTCCCTATGGAGCACACTCCTTGCGCGTGGGGTTCCCCTATGCAGGGGACACCCCTGCCTAGCATGGCACTCCTTGTGGGCATCAGCACTGCGCATGGGCCAGCTCCACACGGGTCAAGGAGGCCCGGGGTTTGAACCGCGGACCTCCCATGTGGTAGACGGACACCCTAACCACTGGGCCAAGTCTGCTTCCCAGTAATTCCCAGTATTTTACTTACCCGCTCAAATGTAATTACTGTCTCCTTTGCTCTCTGCAAATAGTGTAAAGTTGGTTAGCAGACCAGAGTCTACAGGTAGGTTTGGACAGGGATCAGTCCTGGCTGTGGATATAATAAAGTCCTTTGTCTTTTGCTGAGCTCTACTTTTTAAATGTGTTTATACACACACACACACACACATACACACATCCATATCCATGTTTTTGAGGTACTGGGGACGAGAATTTGAATCTGGAACCTAGTATGTGGGAGGCCAGCCCACAACCACTAAGCAACATCGCCTCCCCTAAATTGATTGCTTTGTTCGTCTGCTTATTGTTTGTCCTTGTTTCCAGGAGGCACCAGGAATCAAACCGGGACCTCCCACATAGGGAGCAAACGCCCAACCGCTTGAGCCACATCTGCTCCCTATATATTTTTTTAATGAGAGAAGTTGTAGGCGCTCAGAGCGAGCGTAAGACTCGTTGGCGTCCTTCCTTGGTTTTTCCAGCTGTGGTGACCTGCGAGCCGGCAGCGCAGCCGGGCCGAGGAGGCAGGCGGGGAGCGGCGGGCGGAGAGGCGAGGGTGTGGGCTTGTGAGTGCCGCTGTCGTGCCCACGCCGCCGGGGAGGGGGCTCTGAGCGCGCGCAGCCGGGAGCAGGGAGAAGAGGCGAGGGAGAGGGCTCTTCTCGTCCTGCCACGTCCAGAGTTCAGGGACCCGTCGCAGACCGCCGGCCCGGAGGGCGGAAAAGGTTACTAGCACTGCGGGTTTTGCCCGGCGACAGCCTTGGTTCCTGCGGTCTCTGAGCAGCGAGGGAACAATTCTCTGTGGACACTCCCTGAAGGGATGGGCCTGGAGCTGGGAGTCCGGGGGCTCTCGGAGCAGTGCCAGGCTGCCGGGAATTGCGCTGCAGGAGTTTCCAGTTACGGTTCGCTCGGTACCAGGCTTCACCGCTCCTGCATCTCCAGTCATCTTCACGCCGAGAGGAAAAGAGAGCTGCCTGCGGTCACACAGCAGCTGGCTGGAATTTATTATTTGTATGGTGTTGGGGAAGTTACTTAACCTCTCTGGGTCTCAGTTTTCCTATCCATAAAGGAGTTTCCATAAAGTGGGTACATAGCGTTGTTTCTGTGTATCTGAAGACTCCATACCAATATATTAGTAGATTATTTCTATATGGTGAGATTATACATGAGTTTTATTATTTCTCTTGGTTCATCTGCATTTTCTAATTTGTTGTTTTAAGATGAATATATATTTTTTATTTAAAAATTTTTTTCTATTTAAATACTACATGGGGGTAGTTGTGAGGATTAACGAAGGTAATGAAAAGCACACAGAACTTCTAGTTTACAGTGTGTGCTCCACAAATGTGATCTCCCTGCCTACTATACTCTTCTTCCCTTGTGGTGTTAGGAACTCTGGTCCTCAGTCTTCAGTTGGGAAGGTGAGATGGGACTCTGACCATTATGGCTGTGTGATTTTGGGTAAATCACTTAACCTCCCTGAGTCTCAATTACCTTGTCTGTAAAATGGGAAGAATAGCACCTACCTCAAAGGAAGTTTTCAAAGACAACATGATACACAGAATGGGAAACTGTCTGGCACATAGTAGGTTCACAATAAATATCTGCAGGTGTGCCTAATGTAGGAATATATGCACATAATAAAGAAGCAAGCATTGGAATAGAAGCTAAACAAGAGGAGCTTGAGGATTCTAAGGTAGGATTGACTGAGGCCAAGGAGTCCATGGCGAGAGTTCAGGGCGGGGCACAGTCTCGGATGGAGAAAAATCTACATCCTTTTCACTAAAGTCTACCTGAAATTTACAGTTTCCTTTTAGTATGCATACAGGCAACAAACCATGGTAGTATCCGCAGTGCCTGACTTTGTCACTAATAGAAATCACACATATTTTCGTACTGCTTTACAGTAGAGATATCTTGAAATGCTTTACACTTAAGCACCGCTAAAATGACAATAGTTAATCGACCTTTGTGGTGGTTTGAAGCTCTATGTACCCCAGAAAAAAAGCATGTTCTTAAATTTAATCCATTCCTGTGGATGTAAATCCATTGTAAACAGGACCTTTTATGAAACTACTTCATTCAGGAGGGTCTGAATCCTATTACTGGGGTCCTTTATAAACAGAATGAATACAGAGAAAGAAAAAGCCACAGAATCAAGAAGCTGAAATCAACGAAGCCAGAAGAAAAGGAAGAGACCAGTAGATGCCACCGTGTGCCTTGCTATGTGGCAGAGGAGCCAGGAATCACCAGCATCTGGTCTTTGGGATGAGAGCATTGCCTTGATTATGCCTTGATTCTCTTGGCCTCAAAACTGTAAACTAATAAATCCCCGTTGGTTCAAGCTGAACCATTTTGCAGTATTTGCTTTAAGCAGCCTAGGAAATGAAAACAGATCTTGAAATACTGTTTACACTTACTTACTACCTCAATATTAAAATAGTTAATAGACCCACCTCTAGATTTTATTTAACATATTAAAAAGTGACTAAATCATTTATGATATTTATGATATTTATTATCATAAATATTTTGATAATTATTTGATATAACTGGTATTCTTTGTGATCCTAAGTAATTATTTTTTTATTTTTTTTATTTTTTTGCAGTTTATAAACACTATTCTGAATAGGGGTCCATAGGCTTCATCAGATGACCAAAGTGGACCCTTGGGGAGGTGGCTAGATGGCCGTGGATATTAGTCCTGCCTGACTCTTGGCCCCTGTGTGACATTGGGCTGGTTTTTTCTCTCAGAGGCACAAACAATGCTCCCTGGTTGGCTTACTCCACAGAGTTGTTTGGAGGAGCAGCTTAATTCTGAAAAGGAGCTTTGGAAACTGCCAACAACTCCTCCATTTTGCTAAAAAGCCTCCCAGCTGATCTCCAGGCCTCCAGGAAGCCTTATTCCTTTCCACAGGGCCCCCTCCCCCACTTTATTCTCCATCTGTTAAATAAAGAGACCGAAGTGCACCTCCATTACAGTACGCCATCCAGCTCCCAGGTTGCAGGGAGCCACAGCTCTAGGGTAAGATTTTCTCAGGGATAACAATTCCATCTCACAGTTTCCTTGAGGCAGGTTTTATTACCTTCAAGTTTCAGGTGATCCTTTTGTAACTCTCTCCTGCTTCCCCAGGGAGTGCTCCTCTGTGCCCAGAATCCCTGCTTTCCTCCTTTTGCCTTACTGTCCTGTGAGGGTCCAATGTGTCTGACTCCCCCACTACACTGTGTGTTTCTCAAAGGCAGACCCAGGTCTGACCCCTCTCAGGGGCCACAGCCCAGGTCAAGGCATAGTGCTGTGTCTGTGGCACATCAACACCCTGAAGAAGACAAGGAACATGAAGCAAACAGGAAGAGTCAGGAAGGGCCAGGGCTGGGGCTTACACCCAGATCATCTGATGCCTATGATCCATCCCTCATACTCCAAAGCAAGAGGTGGAGAAATTAGGGATGGGCCTATATTCACAGTATTTCCTACTCTACTCACTGCTGTGGAAAATGCAGACAGCTAAAAAATTTGTGATCTTGAGCTAAACTTTTTCTCCATCTGTACAACGGGAAGTGTCACATTCAGTGGATTTCAAACCTTTTTGATTTGACCCAAACTAAGAAATGCATTTTATACCATCATATGGTACATACTACATACACACATATGTAAAAGAAACGAACATTCTATGAAGGAATACATAACTTTTCTTATTCCATTTAATTTTTTAAAAAAATATTGGTTCTGACTCGATAGCTGATTATACGACCCACAAGTCGTTTTCAGCCCCAACACTCTGATTGGCTGAATGGTGTCCCTATCCAGACTCACTGTGATTGGGCCAAGCCACACCCCTCTCAGGGCCTCAGATTCCCCAATGTACCCTGAGAGGACATACAGGTAATCTCTTAAGGACTTCATACAGTTCCAGACTGATCTTAATGAGAACACTGCCCTTGTAATGTGGAAATAACTTCTGAGAATGGAGGGGTGCGCTGGCTTTGCTCCCTGGGGGGTCCACACCTCTGCCCACGCTGGCCTCCGGGCCCCCGGCCAGCGGGGGGAGGGTGAATATGCCAGCGTGCCAGTGCCTGAGCTAGCTGCTCAGGGAAGGGAAGACACAGGCAAGAAGGCCAGAGGATGAGGTCATTTAAGAAGTCCTCTGGAAAAGAGGCACAGTGTGGGTAGGAGAAAGGCAAGCGCTTCAGAACTAAACGGAAAGGTTGAAATTCCACATGTGGGCCGAGGGGCTGGAGAAATGAACTCTCTCTGGCCCTCGGAGGAATTTGAAAATCCCTCCTCCTCTGGGCTGTTGTGACGGTTGTGTGAGGCAGAGTGTTATGCAGCCCCCTTCTGACCCTACTGTGTGGTGGCAGCCTGGTCGCTACGAGCTTGTGTGGCTCCCGCACCCGTTGGAACTCCCCAGCGATTTCCAGCTGCCAGCACAGTGTCGAGCAGGGGCCAGGCGCTCGACGCACGTGGCTGCGAATTCCTGCCCTGCTTCCTTAGACCTGGGTGGTTTCCCTGAGCCCCAGCGCCCTCGTGCATAAACTTGGAAGGCAAAAATTGGGTCGGGTGGAGACAGAGTGGGCAGAGACGGGCGCCCGGTTGGCGGGAGTGGGGGGGGGCGTGCCCCTGCTCTCGGCTCCGCGGGTCACCCTCTCCCCCGCGCCCCTGCGCGCGCGGGCTCCGGCTCCCGCCCGCCTCGCCGCCTCCCCGCCCCTCCCCTCCCCTGCGCGGCTTCGCGGCCCTCCTCCCCGCCGCGCTCTTCCCCGCGCACCGCCCCTCCGCGGCGCCCTGCCCGCGTGCCTGCTCGCCCCTCTCCGGGCTCTGCGTCTCGGCCGGCTCCGCCCCTCTCGCTGTGCTTTCTGTCTCTGCCTGTCTTCATCTCGTTCTCTGTCTCGCGGCTTATCTCTGCCTCTCTGTTTCTAGCTCTCTGTCCCTTGGGCTCAGCTGTCTCGCCCTCCCCGCCCTCCCTCTACGCTTGCCCGTGCCCTGCTCTCGAGGGCCGTCCGGCGGCCCGAGGTGGCGGCGGCTGCCGGCCCGGAGCGGGGCGCGATGCGCGGCGCCTGCACCAGCTACGTGAGCGCCGAGCGCGAGGAGGTGCGCGGCTTCAGCTGCCCGCCGCCCGGGGGCGAGGCGGCCGCGGTCTTCTGCTGCGGCTTCCGCGATCACAAGTACTGCTGCGACGACCCGCACAGCTTCTTCCCCTACGAGCACAGCTACGTGTGGTGGCTCAGGTACCGGCCCTGGCCGTAACCCCACCTTCCCTGACCTCCAGTCCCAGCCGCCTCACCCCAGCCTGAGCACAGCCCATGATAAACCTTCCACCCTCGTCCGCGCACTTACCCTCTTGCAGCCACTACTGACCCCTGCTCTCACCCTCTCACCAACCCAACCCCCTCACCCATCTCAGCTCCATTTTCACATTCTGAGCCCGCTCCTTATCCAAATCCATACCTGAAACTCACCCCAGCTCCTCCCCAAAACCCTCACTCCATTCCCACTCCAAACGACCACCCTCCACCCAACCCACATCCAACCCCTCCCATGCCAACCCTTCACCCTATCAGCAGACTCTCAACTTCCCAGTTTCACAAGCAACCCAAGCCCTGCTCCAACCATTATCCAAGTGCCCACCAAGGTTCCCTGTCCTAATATCAACACCAACCTCACCCCTGCCCTTATCCACCCCCCAATACTGACCTTAGCCCTTACTCTATCGCCAGCCCTCCCTTCTCAGCCCTCCCTGCACCCCCATGTCAGTTCTCGTCCCATATCCTGACTCCAGTTATCCAGCCCTACATTCAAACCTCAGCACCAAGCCCTAACTCTCACCCACAGCTACATCCCTGCCCAACCCCAGCCTCAGCCCAGGCTCATCCTTTGACTTCTCCCTCATATTTAGTCATACATTCAGGCACCCTTTAATGAGCACTTACCAATGTGCTAGGCCCTGTGATAATTGCTGGGGATATCTCCCACTTCTAAGCTAAGGCAGAAAACCCAGGCATCAGAGCTGACTCCAAGTTCATCATGAATCAATGACATAATGCCGGAGCTGGAACCAGCTCAGACTAAACAGTAGTGATGGAAGTGCAGTTTGGGTGAATCCCCACTGACAGGAACTCAGTTTCCCCGCTTGTTCCAGGAAGGGGTTGGCTAGGCCAGTCTTAAAATTCTTGGAACCTAGAGTGGGGCTGAGAAGGCAGGACGTCTCAATCCCTCTGAGTCTCCAAGGCCTTGCCCAGAGAACAGGACCTGATTCTGAGCCTGCTTTGGGAAATAGGCATCAACAAAAATGGAGTGGTCCATCTCAGTAGGGAGTGAGCTTCATGTCCCTGGAGGTATGTGAGTAGAGGCCTCATGCTCTCTGGGTGGGAAAGGATGGTATTATATGCCACTAAACCCTCCCTGAGTCTCTGTTTTTTCCTCTTGCAAATGGGGAGGATGACCAACTGCTGCCCTGATTTCTGTGGCAAGGATCAAAAGTGTTAACGGAGATGAAATCAACTTGGCATGTACCCATGACAGTTACAGATATATTGCTTTTCCTAGACTGTTCAATCTATAATTCTAAAGGATTTTTAGATGGCAAGTTTTCAGACCCTGTAAAATCAAGCTGTTATCTGTAACCCAGGGAACTATATTAATTTTTGTTCTGTTCAGCCATATATTCATTCATTCATTATAGTCTTTGCTTTGTGCCAGGCACTGCATTGGGCCCTGGAGGCACCGAAATCAATTATTTCCTGCTCCTGGAAGGCTCACAGTTTATTTAGAGAACTAGGCTATGCACCAACAAACAATGGAGTATTTGTTGAAGATCCACTAGGTACTTAGTACTGAGCTAGGTGCTGAAATATGATGGTGCTGACCTCCCTTTGAGGTACAGAAGCAGTGTGGAGCTTTGGGGCTGGTCAGAACTGGTCCACATCTTGGCTCTGTCATGAGTGGTATGGATTTGGGCAAGATATTTAATCTCTGAGTCTCTTTTCTCACCTTTCAAGTGGTGTTAGTAATACCTGTCTCATGGAATTGTTGTGAGGATTAGGTGAAATAATGCATGTCAAAGTGACTAGTGTATATAGTAGGTGATCAATAAAAATGAGGTTCATAGGTGAGGGAAATGAAGCTCAGAGAATGAAAATGATTTGTCCAAGATCTTCCAGCAATGTCATAGCAGACTGAGATTCAAGAAACATCACCTAAAACCATTTAAGTGCTAGATGCTTCCACAAATTCACAATCCTGGCATATCTTCTCTCCATTTTAGATAAGAAAACTTGAGAGAGGTTACATTACCCTCTGGAAGTCCCCCAGTGAGAAGTGGCAGAGCTGGGATGAGAACTCAGGTTTGTCTGAACCAAGCCTGGGCTTGTCCATTCTATGACTATCTAAATCTAAGCTGGTTCTTTTATAACCTGTTCTACTCAGACTGTTTGAAAAACTCTCACTGACTCTCTACTCTGTTCTGGGCACTGTGCTGGCCTTTGGAGATATGGAGATGAATAACCCCCCACAGCACCCAGCCAGGACCCATCCCTCTTCCACCACCCCCTTTTCTACATAGAGTTATATCTTTTCTGGTCCCTTCTGTTGCCTGGAAACCCTCTAGAGCTGTGGAGTGCTTTAGTGGTTCAGACAATGGGGTAGAATGTTGGATGGGATGACCTCTAAGGTGACATCCCTAGTCAATGAGCTCCTATTATACGACCCAAAGGGCAGCTGGAAGGTCCCAGCATACAGGACTGACTTTTCCTGGCACAGATATAACATAGTCCATAAACATTTCAGACAATTGCAAAGGGGAACTGAGGGCCTTTGGGACATCTGGGTAGTCTGTGTTCTCCAAACCCTGAAACAATTCTGGTATTTTTCTGACAGAGCTCCACTCTTGAAACATGGAGGCTTTGTTTTACTCTAGACTCTATTTGCCCTTTTCATGAAAACCTGTCCTTAAAAAAATAAAAATATCCGGCTAAGCTCTGTTTCCTTGGAGAGAGTGTGTGCTCAAAGGGAATTGCTGTCTTTAAAAGCAAGTCTCAGAAAGTGAAGACTCCCCGTGGAGAAGCAGCTGGCGCTATCACATCATCTTGTCCAGTTCTGTTTTTTATTTTTTACCAGGATATGAGCCATAAGGTAGCAGCCTTGCGAAAGGGACAGTTGGTGGTCAAGCATTGTATATACATTATCTCATTAAATCTCTATGAACAGCTAGTGAGAGAGGAACCTCTACAAATGAAGAAAATAAAGTTCATAGGTAAAGTGATTTTTCAGCTTCTATGTGGCAGAACCTGGATTTGAATTTAGAACTTCCTGACTCCAAAGCCCTTGTTAGGCTACCTTTCTGATTCTTTCTTAGGGGTCATAGTAGGTTTTCTATCTTTCAAAGTCACAGGTCTTTGAAATCATAGAAGGCTGGAGGCTCTTCAGTTCAATCTCCCACCCAAGGCAGGAATCTAACTTCCTTGAAAGGTGAACTCATCCAGGTGTTCTGCACAAATCTCCCCAGGGAACTCACCACCCCTTAAGGCAGTGCATGGGACAACTCTGATCATTTGAATTTCCTCTTATACACTAAGACAGACTTGCCCCCCTTGGAGCCTCCACTGTTGTTTCCAGCTCTGTCCTTGGAGGCCTGTTCCTCTGTCCCAAGACGGACCAGCAGAGACAGTGGATAGAGACAGTGTCCACCAACTGTCCTCCAGTCTGTGTCATACCCTCCAGCTCTCCTGCCCACTCCCCAAAGGACCTCATTTTAACACCCCTTCCTATCCAGGTGCCCACAGATAGCCCTCTGAAAGGCTGGTGTCGCAAGCTGAGCACAGGCCTCCCAGATAACAGCCCTAGAAACAATAAGTATATCTTGAAAGAAAACAATGCTTAATTCAATTAATTAACATACTTAAAATAACTAAAAAGTCCATATGCTCAACGTGGAATATGGGGAAAGGATGGGACAAATGAAAAGGAAAAGAAATCTGGGTAATCCATTGGCTTTGTTTGGGTTCCCCAGAAGAAAACTGTGAGGTTTGAAGGGGAGGGCAGGTAGTTTATTTGAAAGGTGATCCCAGAAAACACTGGTAGGGCGTAGAAAAGTAACACATGGAAGGGAAGGGCAACGAAGGGTGTGTGACCAAGCAAGTCACCACCAAGGGTGACTGGAGCCTAAACCTGCTGCACTCTGCCAGCCAGTGTGGAAGATGCACCTCAGAGTTTTTCCATCTGAGGACAGGAAGCTGGGGTATTTACATACCAACTCTGTCCTTCATTCTTGTGGGTTGCTGGGGAGAGGGAGGCATTCGTTTTCCTGTACTTCTGACCTGTCCAGTGTGCAGGCAGAGCCACTTTGGCCTTAAGAAAGCCTTCAGGCACAGATGCGCAGGCGCTGGCAGTTGAACCGCTGGGTAGAATATTCCACAAGGAGAAGACCCAAGGGGACATGGACAGGGTAGCCATATCCTGTGCTTCACCCAGAGACTATTAGCATTCTGGTATATTTCCTTCCAATCTTACACACACACACATCTATGTATATATTTATGTTTATTTAAGTTGGGGTTGTGTTACATATTCATTAGTGCCTCTTGCTCTTTTTGCTTAACATTATGTCATAAGAATTTATCCATGATAAATATTTGAAAACATGTTTTTAAAGGCTCTATACTATTCCATTGCAGAGGTGTACCATAATTTGTTTAGTCCCATGAGAATGCAGACTCTAGTGTAAATTAGACGTCATCTAGCCGAGAGTGAAATCCTACAGAAGTGGCAAGGGCAGGAATCTGAGGCTGAAGCATGGGGGAGGAGGGCAGAAAAGCTGGGGAATGGGTAGTGGGCAGGGAGGGTACATAAATAAAGCCTGGTGTCTATCTCTCTCTATTGGGAGAGAATCCCACAGTGCCTGACACATAATAGGTATTTGATAGTATTTACTAATTGCCTACTATGTGTCAGACCCTGTATAAGAGGAGAAAAAGCTGATTAAACATGGTCTAACTCTGCCTTGAAGGAACAAGTAAGGAATATGTTGAACACCTACTATGTGTCAAGCATATTACATATGTCATTTATCCTCACAACCACCTGTGAATCACTATGTTCTGATCATTCTCATTTTTCTTCAGATGAGGAAACTGAGGCTCAAAGAGGTTAAATAACTTCATCAAGATCTCACAGTGAGTTAGTTACAGAGCTGGGTCCCAACCCAGGTAGGTCTGCTTCCCAAGCCCTTTGCTTTTTCCCTACCATATTGGACCACCTCACCAAGTGGGAAGTGCTAAAGGCCCTGAGTAGAGTGTCCTGGGTGCACTTGTCTGGCATGGGGCAAAGGGAGGGGAGAGAAGGATGATCAAGGAAAGTATTATTGAAGAGGGAACATTTGAGATGGGCCTCCAAGGATAAGTAAGATTCGGACATGGGAAGATGAGGAGATGGGCCATGTGAAACCGGAAAGAAGACAGAGGGCCTCCAAGTGAGCCGGGAGGCAGTTGTCTAGAGCCTGAGTGGCCAAGGCCTGACTTGGGCAGAGAAAGTGCGGTCAGAGGGTGAGAGACCAGCAGTGAGAATAGGTATTTCAGACATGGGGTTCATAGGGCCTGGTGATGCAGGGGAGGTTGGGCAGAGATTACTGCAAGGCTTGAAGACAACTGGTTTTTACTGAAAACTGTATGTCTTGATTTTAAAAACCAGCACTGTTGGGGGGCCTTTAAGGTAATTTCCAGCTCGCTGGGGTGGGAGCAAGTTGAAGAAAAGAGAGAAGGAGGGGAGAAGAAAGGAACCACACATACAGTCCTGGCTACGTGGTGGAAATGGAGTGATGTCATGTAATGTATGGGTGAGTAGCTGGCAGCTAGCTGATGTTCTTCCCCTGCTTAGGCACGGAAAGCCTGTTTAAGACAGGCAGGGACAGAACAAAAGCTGAAGCTAGCTTCTCCTGCAACACCTACAACACTTCTACTATATCACACAGCCTGCCAAGTCCTTTCCTGACCCTCGGCTCCTGTATGGTCTGTCTCTCCCCAGTATCGGCGCTCTCGTGGGGCTGTCCATAGCAGCAGTGGTCCTCCTGGCCTTCATTGTCACTGCCTTTGTACTTTGTTATCTGTTCATCAGCTCCAAGCCCAACACAAAGTTGGACCCAGGCTTAAGCTTACAGGCTACAGGTAAGAAAGAGGCCACTACCTGATGTCCTTGGTGTTTTCGGCAGGCTAGCCCTTTTACAATAGGGAGATATTGAAAAATTGTATCTTACCTGACAGATGTTCCTAGAATATTCAGAAGCAGCAGCACTTTTCTCAGACATTCACTATCTGAACATATCCATGCCAAACTCATGTGTTCAGTGTTTGTTGCAGTACTTTGATGTAATTAGCACTCCATTTGTCACACAAAGATTGATCCATGTTTTAGCTCTTCCAAGATAATGTTTTTTTTGTTTTTTTTTTTTAAAGATTTATTTATTTATTTAATTCCCCCCCCTCCCCTGGTTGTCTGTTCTTGGTGTCTATTTGCTGCGTCTTGTTGCTTTTGTCCGCTTCTGTTGTCGTCAGCGGCACGGGAAGTGTGGGCGGCGCCATTCCTGGGCAGGCTGCACTTTCTTTTCACGCTGGGCGGCTTTCCTCACGGGCGCACTCCTTGGGCGTGGGACTCCCCCACGCAGGGGACACCCTTGCGTGGCACGGCACTCCTTGCGCGCATCAGCACTGCGCATGGCCAGCTCCACACGGGTCAAGGAGGCCCGGGGCTTGAACCGCGGGCCTCCCATGTGGTAGACGGACGCCCTAACCACTGGGCCAAAGTCCGTTTCCCCCAAGATAATGTTTTAATCCTAACCTAGTGAGTACTTAGGGAATACAAACTTATTTTAATATTATCCCAAACAAAATAGAATTAATAAGAAAAATCTGCTGCTCCCCAAACTCACAATCAATTTAGAAACTAAATAGAGATATTTTTTGATAACCTGATGTTTTGCAGTAAGTACCCATTCCCTTATTAGCATAGGCTAGCAAGAGCTTCTATGGACCCCAAAAACTGCAGATTGTTTTGTCAGAGGTCTTTATTGCATACTTAACATTTTATAACCTCCTGTAAGACACTGTGAAAGATACAAGTCCTTATTGGCAAAAGATTTTCAGTATAGTTTGGTAGACCGGACTCAAAATGGGTATTATTATATCCATTTTACAGACAAGAAAATCAAGGCTGAGAGAGGTTAGATGACTTGCTTAAGGTGTCACAGCTAGTAAAAGGCAGGGATGGAACTCAGTCCCTCTCTTCCTGCCTTGAGTCATGCCCTTTCCTATGCCCACTACACTGGATCTGTGTAAGTATCTAATTAAGCACACAAATTTGTCAAAGACAAGGGTAAAGAAGGTTGCATTCTGGAAGAAAGCAAATAATGGGTAAAGGTGCATGGGCAGGCATGAGTGAGACTATGCAGTGACAGTGTCAATCGCACTGGAATCCCACAGGTAATAAGATCAGCAAGATGGGGTACTTTCAGCTAAGCATAAGGAGCAAGGGTGGCAACCATCTGAGAGGTAAAAGAGGCAGGGTGGTCACTAAGCCTCAGAGGAAGAGAGGACAGAATGCTATCATTTGTAAGAGGAATTTTGTAACTTAGTAATAAGAATGCAAAAAGCAACAATACAAGAACCTTTCTCAGATTCTGGTGACTGCTGTGGCTGAGCAGCGAAAGCAGGAGGAATGGCTTTTGAGGATAGAAGGATTCTGCCTGCTCCCCTTGGAGTCACGAAGACCTGGGCACAGTGGTTAGAGAAACAGGAAAAAAGCCTGAGCATAGATTCAGCCTGAGAGACGAGAAATAGCCCAGGCTTCAACTTTTAGAAAGAAAAACCATAAAGGTTACTGAAATATGTAAAAAGACTCTGACTGCATAGTGAGATATGGCATGTGCATGGATGGGAAGGCTCAATATCTTAGAGACATCAGTTTTTCCCAAATTAATCTATAAATAAAATCTCAACAAAATGTGTTATGTAATTAGTCAAGTTAACTCCAAAATTACTCTAGAAGAGTAAAGGTATAAGAGTGATAAAACAATTTTGAAAAAGAAAGCAGACAGACTTGCTCCATCAGATAACAGGATTTTTATTTAAAAATTAAGAATTTATTAGAGTGATATTGACACAGAAATTGAAAGATAGAATTGGGCCATGCTGTGTTCTCAACTAGGTGCAAATTTGCTCCCTAGGGACATTTAGCAACATCTGGAAATATTTTTGGTTGTCACAACTGCAAGAAGGGGTGTTACTGCTATCTAGTGGATAGAGGCTGAGGATCCTGCTAAACATCCTACAATATTTAAGAGAACCTCTCACAACAAAGAATTATCTGGCTCTAAATATTAGTAGTACCAGAGTTGTGAAATCCTAAAATAGAGAGACTCCAGAAAGACACTAATTAAAATAAAAAAATTTGGGAAAACGGACTTGGCCCAGTGGTTAGGGCGTCCGTCTACCACATGGGAGGTCCGCGGTTCAAACCCCAGGCCTCCTTGACCCGTGTGGAGCTGGCCCATGCGCAGTGCTGATGCGCGCAAGGAGTACCCTGCCACGCAGGGGTGTCCCCTGCGTAGGGGAGCCCCACGCGCAAGGAGTGCGCCCCATAAGGAGAGCCGCCCAGCGCGAAAGAAAGGGCAGCCTGCCCAGGAATGGCGCCGCCCACACTTCCGGTGCTGCTGAAGCGGACAAAGAAACGACGCAGCAAATAGATACAGAGAACAGACAACTGGGGGAGGGGGAGAGTTAAATAAATAAATAAATCTTTAAAAATAAATAAAGAAATTTAATTAATGATAATGGTAGTATTTCATATCAGTAGGAAAGGGACAGACTATCAATAAATCGTGTTGGAACAATTGGTATCCATATAGAAAAATATAAAATTGGATATCTTTTCTCATACCATACACAAAAATAAAATCCAGAAAGGTTAAAAAGATAAATGTAAAAAATTTTAAAAATCACATACAGAAGCACATATATAAATTATTAGAAAGAAATATGAATGTTTTTTATGACTTCAGCATAAGGAAGAAATTATTTATGAAGATTCAAAAATTAAAGTAAAACATAAAAAACTTTTGCTTCAGATACAACCCCCAGATATTGGTTCCTTTGAGGGCTAAAGAGACCCATGGGAGTTATGGTCATGGCCGATGGGGTTAACTACCAGGGCAGATGGCCCCTCTTTGGAACTGGTGTTTATGTGTGATGAATCTGGACTCAGATGGGATCTCCCTTCATAAGACTTTCATGCTAATGTGCTGGAGGTGCAGTTAATGTTGGGGTTTAAGATATATTTAGGGGATTTGAATCTCTGGACTGACAATGTGATAGCCAGGTCCTGAGCCTCAAGAGACTCCAGCACCTACAATCTGATCTATTGGACTTACCACACTCAGCTAAGATGGAGTTGAAGAAGGACAACCACCACACCATGGAGCCTAGAGTGATTACAACTGAAAATGGGAGGATTGCATCCAGCATCCATGTGGAATCTGAGCCTCCTCTTGACATAGAGGTGCAATGGACACAACCAATCCAATGTCCACATAGAAGAGGTGGCATTGGATTGGGAAAAGTGGACATGGTGGACGATGGGTATGGGGAAAGGCAGGAAGAGATGAGAGGTGGAGGCGTCTTTGGGACATGGAGCTGCCCTGGATGGTGCTTCAGAGGTAATCACCGGACATTGTAAATCCTCACAGGGCCCACTGGATGGAATGGAGGAGAGTATGGGCCATGATGTGAACCATTGTCTATGAGGTGCAGAGGTGCCCAAAGATGTACTTACCAAATCCAATGGATGTGTCATGATGATGGGAACGAGTGTTGTTGGGGGGGGGGGGGGTTGAATGGGACCTCACATATATATTTTTAATGTAATATTATTACAAAGTCAATAAAAAAAAAACGAAAAAAAAAAAACAAAAAAACTTTTGCTTCCAGGAAGAGGGAATAGATGTGTTTCCACCCATGAAGTACAACTAAAAGCCCTAGACATTGTATGTAAAACAAATATATGAAGACTATAAAAGGTAGAGAGGGGAAGCAGACTGGATTGAAACTTGAGGCCCAAGGAATGACAGGAGGGGGGTTTTCTTTTTGTCTCATATATCCCATACTTGAAGTGAACAATTCAGAAATGCCAATGGGTGTGGATGAACAAAGCCCAACAAAAGCCTCTTCACTCTAACCAAAGAGCCAAGAATGGGCCAGACTAACAAGAATGAAAACTTTTACATGATAACTGCCATACTCCTGCCAAACACAACAGAAAGAACTGTGGCTTCACTTCTACCCATGCTTTCAGAGGCCAAATGGGGAGTCTAGATTACCACCCTTCCTAGGCTACAGTGAGACATCCCAAATACCCCCCGTCCCCTTGCTGAGGTGGTGTAAGAGTAGGGCACTTGGACTTTTGTCCTTGCCCAGTAGTAATGGAGCCATCCTCCCCTCTTGTCTAAGTGAAGAGCATGTGGGGATCAATAACAAGGCACTCCTGTGCCTCTTAGCCAAAGAAGTATCAGCAGAAGCCAGAAGGGAGCCAGAATTCCTGATCCCCTCCAGTAGTAACTGTGAGTCCTCCCCACAATGGATGTCAACAGAGACCAAGAGGAGCCCTGAACTTTTCTTCCACTTGGCAGTAAAGAGGCAGCACCCCTCACTCAATTCTTCTACCAGAGCTGAGTCAGAAGAAGCCTTGAACATAAGGTTTAAATAAGATCCAGAGTCATATAAGATTCAAGATATCCAAGGTCTGATAGAAAATCACTTGTTACACCAAAAACCAGGGAAACCAAAATTTTAATAGAAAAGACAATCAATAGTAGCCAACACAAGATGAGAGGATATTAGAATTGTCTGACAAAGACTTTAAAGCAGCCATCATAAAAATGCTTCCACAAGCACTACAGACATGCTTGAAACTAGAAAATCTCAGCAAAGAAATAGAAAACATAAAGAACAAAATGTAAAGTTTAGAACTGGAAAATACAATAACTGAAAGAATTAATGGGTTGGGCTCAACATCAGAATGGAAGGACAGGAAAGAATCAATGAACTGGAAGATAGAACAATAGAAATTTATCTAGTCTGGATAACAGAAAGAAAATAGAGTGGAAAACAATGAACATAGCCTCAGGGACCTGTGGACTGTAACAAAAGAACTAATATTTGTGTCACTGGAGTCCCAGAAGGAGAGAGAAAAGGGGGCAGGGTTGAAAAAGTACAAAGAAACACTGACTCTGAAAACTTTCCAAATTTGGCAAAATATGTAAACCTACAGATTCAAGAGGATGAGTGAAACAGGGTAAACTCAAAGAAATAAACACCAAGGTATATCATAGTTAAACTTTTGAAAACTAAAGACAAATGAAAAACTTCAAAAATAGTAGGATAGAAACAACACCTTACTAATAAGGGTAAAACAATTCTAATCACAATAGATTTCTCATCAGAAACCATGAAGGCCAGAAGGAAGTGACACAATATTTTTCAAACATGAAAAGAAAGAACTGTCAACTCAGAATTCTCTATTTAGCAAAAATATTCTTTGGGAATGAAAGAGAAATCAAAATACTCTCAAATGAAGAGAATATGTTTCCAAAAGGTCTATTGTAAAAGAACAGCTAAAGGAATTTCTCTAAACAGAAGGGAAACATTAAAAGAAGGAATTCTGAGATATCAGAAGACAGAAAGAACAACAGAAAGAAAAATATAGACAGATACAATACATATACTTCTCCTTTTGAGTTTTCTAAATAATTTTTGAGCACTTAAGCAAAAATTATAACACTGTATGGTGTTCTAAATATATGTAGAGGAAATATTTAAGCCAATGATATAAGCCTGGGAGGGTAATCAGAAGTAAGTTTTCTACACTTCACTCAAACTGGCAAAATGTCAAAACTAATGGATTGTGGTAAGTTATGTATATATAATGTAATAGCTAAGCAACCACTTGAAGTTACACAATACACTTAAAAACACTAGATAAATCAGAAATTCTTTTAAAAAATGCTCAAGTAACCCTCAGAGAGACAGGGAAAAAAAAGAGAGAAATGAAAAATAGAGAATATAAACAGAAAACAAAAATTTAAATGGCAAGTGTAAGTCCTAACATAGCAATAATTACAGTAAATGTAAATGATCTAAATACAACTATTTAAAGATTCATACTGCCAGAATGGATTGAGAAAACATGACCCAACCTATGCTGTCTCAAGAAATTCACATAAAATATAACAATATTGGCATGTTGAAAGTATAAGGGTGGAAAAAGATTTATTGTACAAACATTAGTCAAAAGAAAACAGGAGTATATATATTAATATCAGGTGAAGTCCATGACAGAGTAAAGAAAATTACCAGAGACAGCAAAGGACATTATGCAATAATGAAAGTGTCAGTCCACCCCCAAAAGAGCAATTCTAAATTTGTATGCACCACACAGCAGAGCTGCACAATATGTGAAGCAAAACTGACAGAACTCAAATGAGAAATAGACAAACCCAGAGTTATACTTGGGAACTTCAACAACCCTCTCTCAACAGTTAATAGAACAACTAGACAGAAGATCAATGAGGACATAAAAAGAACTTAATACTATCAGCCAATAAAATCAAATTGACATTTATAGAACACTCCATTCAACACCAGAAGAATACACATTCTTCTCAAGTGCCTATTGATTACATACCAAGATAGGTCATATCCTGGACCATAAAAAAAGCCTCAATAAATTTAAAAGAATTAAAATCATACAGATATCGATAGGTGAAGAAAACATCATTGACAAAATGCAACACCCATTCATAATAAAAATTCTCAGAAAAAAATGGAAATAGAGGAGAATTTCTCCAACTTGATAAAAAAACATCTCCAAAAAACCTACAGCTAATATTATACTTAATGGTGAAAGACTAAATGCTTTCCCCCTAAGATTGAAAAAAAGTCAAGGTTTTCTGCTCTCACCCCTGTTATTTAATATACTGGTGGAATTTCTTACCAATGCAATAAGACAAATAGGCTCCTTGGTGACCCTAATAACATGGCCCAATCAAAGCCCTAATCATAACTTAATCATGCTCAGGTACAGACCAGTTTACAAACATAATCCAGTATCTATTTTTGGAATTCATAACTATATCAAACTGCTACAATAAGTGACCCAGTTTCTCTGCATTTTCACCAGCATTTAGTGTTGTCCCTATTTTTAATTTTAGTTATCATAATAGATGTATAGTTTTTTTTTTAATTTACATTTATTTTATTAGAAACAGTGTAGGTTTACAGAAAAATCATGCATGTAATACAGAGTTCCCATATACCACCACCCTATTATTAATGCCTTGTATTAATATGGTACATTTGTTGCAATTCATGAAAGCCCTTATAATTGTACTATTAACTATACTCCGTTGTTTACCATAGTGTTCACTGTGTTGTACAATTATGATTTTTTAAAAAATTATTCTAGTAATTGATAATTTTTTATTTTCATTTCCCTTAAAGCTAATGGTGTTGTGTATCTTTTCATGTACTTATTTACCATCTGTATATCCTGTAGACTATCAGGTGAATGGCTGTCTCTCTCCCTGGGATTTCTGCCATGTCTAAGGAGCCATCTCTATTCCTCTGTGTTCTTCTCCTGGCTCAAGTCCTCTCTTCCTGGGATTTGCTTCTCTTTCTTCTGTGTGCTTTCTTCCTGGGGCTCCAGCTTAAGACTTCAGCATCAAACTCCAACATCAAAACCCCAACATCAATAACCCTCAACTCTGTCCTTTGCCATGCCTTTTATCTCGGAGTCCCTACCCACCAAGGGGCGGGGACCCAACACCCTACTGTTGTCTTTATTGTCGAGGGCTGATGCCATTAATTTGTGACTCTTGCAAATGATTCTTGCTTCCAATCAGGGAATGGAAAGGAAAAAAAGAAAGAAAAAAAAAATAGGCCATGCTTCTTTAGGACTCTTCTGCTACTTTTGCCTCAGGGGTTTGGAGCAATGGCTGCCTTTAGAGGTGGACCCCCAGCAATCTGAAGTATCTAATTAAAAGCAGTGATTAGTGATCAGACCACCTCTGCCCCACCCCCTGGATTTTGAAGGACTAGGTCCTTAGAGCCCACCCTGGCACCGGCAAGCTACATCGCTGCTGCTGCCTGGCATGTGGCTGGGGCTTGGGATGGTAGACACCGTAGAGCAGATGAAATTAACCAATATTTACCACAGTTTGCCAGCCTCTTTCTCCAGCTCTTCTCTGAATGCTGTACAGTGTTCCACTTGATTCTAGGATTTCAAACTAGTTGACTCAGACAATTCCTGCCAGTTCAATAGTTTTGGTGGAGGGACTGATTCCTGGAGCTTCCTACTCTGCTATTTTCCTACAATCCTCCTTCTGTGTATTATGTCTTGTAACTGCATGTGAGTCTATAATTATCTGAAAATAAAAAGCCTAATATAAAAAATAAAGGAAAAATTGACAAATTTGCCTACATTAAATACGTATTTTGTCTGTCTCTAATAAAAAAGAAACTATATGTAAAGTTATAAAACAAGTGGTAGTCAGTACAGATACTATATATAGAGAGAAAAACATGATTGATATCCAGAATATGTGAGTGTACTTTTAAGCAAATGATAGAAAGTAAATGCACAAAAGAAAAAATACAAATGATCAATACATATGAAAAGATGTTCAACCTCATTATTAATCAGAGGGATGCAATTTAACAATGATATACCTTTTTTAACAACCATGGCAAAAATTGATCATATTAAGAATGAGCAGATTGGGGGAAATGGATGTTCTCATATACTGCTGGTAAGATTGTAAATTGGTATAGCCACTCTGTAGAGCAATTTGGGAATATCTATTTAAACTAAAAATGTGGGCGGTGGACTTGGCCCAGTGGTTAGGGCATCCATCTACCACATGGGAGGTCCGTGGTTCAAACCCCGGGCCTCCTTGACCCGTGTGGAGCTGGCCCATGCGCAGTGCTGATGCACGCAAGGAGTGCCCTGCCATGCAGGGGTGTCCCCTGCGTAGGGGAGCCCCACGCACAAGGAGTACGCTCCGTAAGGAGAGCTGCCTAGTACGAAAAGAAGTGCAGCCTGCCCAGGAATGGTGCTGCACACATGGAGAACTGACACAAGATGATGCAACAAAAAGAAACACAGATTCCCATGCCGCTGACAACAACAGAAGCAGACAAGATGCAGCAAATAGACACAGAGAACAGACAACTGGGGTCGGGGGGTGGGGGAAGGGGAGATAAATAAATAAATAAAATCTTTTTAAAAAAATGTGTATACCCTATGACTCACTAATTCCACTTCTAATAGGCTCTAGAGAAATAATTGCTCTTGGAGATGATATTTAAGATGTATATCATGGCATTGCCTGTTATATTGGAAACAGACTAAATGTCCATCAGTAGAGGAATGGGTATATAAAATGTGATATTGTATAATAATGAAATACTATGCAGCAGTTTAAAGGGAATTAACTAACTCTAAATATATCATCTTTTTTTTACTCTTCACAATAACTGGGCAGGATAGATATTATTACCACCTCCATTTTACAGATGAAGAAACTGAGGCCCAAAGCCATCTAGTGAGTGAGTGGTAAAGCCAATTCCACCTCCTTATCTGTGTTGCTGTGAAAAGGAAGTCCCTACTTACTATGTGCCAGACACTGAAAGTTTATATGCACTCTCTCATCTATTCTTCCTATCTAGTTTCCTTGTAGCTAAAACAAATAACATGCAATGGATTGGCTTAAACAAAGGGAATTTACTGGCTCACAGCTTTGAATTTAGAGGAAGTCCAATATCAAGGCATCATCAAGGCAGTACTTTCTTCCAGAAGACTGTGTTCTGGGGCTGGCTAATAGCAATCTTTGGTCCTTGACTTTTCTGTCATATAGCAATGTGCAAGGTGGCCTCTCCTGGCATTTCTCTTCTCTTCCAGGTTCTGTTGACGTTCAGCTTCTGGTTGTTCCCTCTGCCTTTGTCTTTCAGGGGCCCTCCTTATAAGGCCTTCAGAAAAGGATTAAGACCCATCCTGATTCAGTTGGGCCACACTTTAACTTTTAACTCATCAAAAGATCCTATTTATTAGAATCATACTCACAGGGATACATTAAGTTCAACAACATGTTTTTCTGGGGTACATAGCTCCAAGCCCCCATACTGTCTCAGTGAAGTAGGTATTATTTTCTTCCATTTTACAGACACTTTTACCAAGTGTCAATGAGGGAAGGTGGCTTGCCCAAAGGGCCACAGCTTATAAATTGTGCAGCTGGATTTCCAGCTCATCTTTCTGCCTTCAAAATCCTGCTCTTTTCATCTCACCAGGAGCAATCTGTAGGATGCTTTGGCTTGTGCCCTGCCCCCTTGTGGACCACCCCAGTTCCAGTCTTTCTGGCTCCAAGGGCAGTCCAGACCTCCTTAGTTTTCCAGAGCTGGTATAATAAATACCACACACAAATGGGTTTAAACAACAGGAATTCAGGGGCTTATAGTTTAGGAGACTGGAAGTACAAAATCAAGCTGTCAACAAGGACATGCTTTCTCCTAAGTCTCCAGCATTCTAGTATGCTCCATCACGTGGCTATCTCCTTCTCTGGTTTCTCCTACTTGTGTCTTCTACTTCCATGTCTAGTGCATTTTAGCCACTTAAGAAACATGAATCTTCTGTCTTTATGTCAAAATAGAACTTGGTATATTTGCTTTTAGGGTCCCTTCTCTCCCAGTGTCTCTTGGCTTATGAAACTAGTATTTATTCAAAGATTGGACCCTCCTTTCCAAGGCTTAAGTATCAATGGGTTCCATCATCTGAGGGCCCCAAATATAGCAATGTGGCATTCTTAAGAAAGGTCCTGAGCAAGCTCCACTATTTCAGAGGTTTTACTGGGACCAAGTTGTTTTGCTGTGAGCTACAATGCTATCAGCTTAGGGTGATAACTAGCATGGGCTCTCTCCTGCTGATTAGAACACTTTGTTTAATAAAAAATGCAGAAAAAAATTAGTACTTAATAAATGCAGCCTATTACATAGACAGAACCCTTTAAAACTTGGAATTCAAGGGAAAAGAACTAGAAAAATAAGGCCAGCCCTACATTACTACTCCATGTTATAGAGTGGTAACTGAGTCCTGAGAGGGGTTAGCATCATTATCATCGTAGCAGAATGATTATTTTACCCCAAGGGTTTCTGCAGAGCCTTAGCTGCCTGCTGCTCAGACTCCACAGATTACTGAGGATTTGACCAATCAAGAGATAATCATAGGCAGGTGAACAGGTCAGGTCTAGAAACCAAGTCTTATGAAGATCAGCTGAGGAGCAGGGGGTTGTTTGGCCTAGAACAGAGGAGACTGATGTCTCACAACCTAGGGCCTCAAATCTCTGCAAGGCAGAAGGAGCAGACATTTTGTGGGGAGCTGGAGAGCGGAGTTAGATTCAGTAGGAGAAGCTACAGGGAGGCAGACACTGATTCAATAAGGGTGGAACTTTCTTACAGTGAGAGAGACCTGAAATACTTTTTTTTTTTTAAAGATTTATTTTTATTTATTTCTCTTCCCTTCCCCACCCCCAGTTGTCTGTTCTCTGTGTCCATTTGCTGTGTGTTCTTCTGTGTCCGCTTGTATCCTTGTCAGCAGCACCAGGAATCTGTGTCCCTTAGTTGTTGTTGTATCATCTTCCTGCCTTGGCTCTCTGTGTGTGCAGCGCCACTCCTGGGCAGGCTGCACTTTTTTCGCGCTGGGCAGTTCTTCTTATGGGGCGTGCTCCTTGCACGTGGGGCTCCCCTATGTGGGGGATACCCCTTCGTGGCAGGGCACTCCTGGAGCACATCAGCACGGCACGTGGGTCAGCTCCACACGGGTTAAGGAGGCCCGGGGTTTGAACCGTGTACTTCCCATGTGGTAGGTGGACGCTCTATCTGTTGAGCCAAGTCCGCTTCCCTGAAATACTCTTGTTGTACAATAAAAAGAACCCCCAATCCTAGAGGGTAATCAGAAAAAGGCTAAATATGGAATTCAACTAGGGTGGATTCTTGCATTAAAAGGCAAGTAACCTCTGTACCATTTGGAATGCTTTATTTTTATTTATTTTATTTTATTTTTTTTAAAGATTTATTTATTTAATTTCCCCCCCCTCCCCTGGTTGTCTGTTCTTGGTGTCTATTTGCTGCGTCTTGTTTCTTTGTCCGCTTCTGTTGTCGTCAGCGGCACAGGAAGTGTGGGCGGTGCCATTCCTGGGCAGGCTGCACTTTCTTTCACGCTGGGCGGCTCTCCTTAAGGGGTGCACTCCTTGCGCGTGGGGCTCCCCCACGCGGGGGACACCCTTTGCGAGGCACGGCACTCCTTGCGCGCATCAGCGCTGCGCATGGCCAGCTCCACACGGGTCAAGGAGGCCCGGGGCTTGAACCGCGGACCTCCCGTATGGTAGACTGACGCCCTAACCACTGGGCCAAAGTCCGTTTCCCTGGAATGCTTTAAAATGCAAGCTTAAATAACAAAAGAGCTCAAGGATTCTACAAAACAAACAATCTCTAGAACTAATAATTGAATTTAGAAAAGTCACAGTATATAAATTCACAGCCAAACATCAATTGTATTTACAATTAATGACTGGAAACCAAAACTAAAAGCAATACCATTCATAGTTACTCTAAAAAGAGAGAAAAAGAATTAGATATAAATCTAACAAAACACAAGTAGAAAATAGCAAATGAAAGAAATCATCCAAAATTCCTTCCTAATAAGGGAAATCAAAGAGGACCTAAATAAATGAAAAATACCTTGTTGGTGAATTGGAAGATTCAACATAGTAAAGTAGCCAGTTCTCTTCTATTTTTCAATATATATGTATAACACAATTCTTATAAAAATTGCAGCAGCTTTTTTGTATATTTATATAGAGGCAAAAATTTAAAAATTTATATGGAAATTCAGAGGAGCTAGAATAGCTAAAACAATGTTGAAAAAAAAAAGTTGGAGGAAATCACACTAATCAATTTTAAGACATACAATATAACTATAGTAATCATGACAATGTGGTATTAGAAGAGGGACAGGCATATATTAGACAAGAGAGTCCAGAAATAGGCCCATATCACAAGTTTGTCTAATGGGGTCTTGACAAAGATACAAATCAATTCAATGGAGAAGAACAGTCCTTTTCAATAACTTTTGTTGGAAAAATTGGCTTCTGTAGGTTGATAAAACTTTAAACCTAACATCTTATACAAAAATTAACTTGAAATAAATCATAGATCTAAATGTAGACCATAAAACTATTTTTTTTTTAAGTTTTGGAAGAAAACACAGGAGAAAATCTTTGCGATTTGGCATTAGGCAAAGAGTTCTTAGATAAGATAACAAAAACACAATCCGCAAATGAGAAAATTGACAAAATGATCTTCATCAAAATTTTTTAAAAATTTGTGCTGCAAAACATCCTAAGAGGATGAAAAGACAAGCCAGAACGGAAGAAAATGTGTGCAGAGAACATATCCAACAAAGAAATTTTATCCAGAACAATAAAGAACTTGACTTTAAAAAAACAATCTAATTAGAAAATGAGCAAAAGACTTGAACAGATACCACACAAAAGAGAATATATAAATGGCAAATAAGCGCTTGAAAAATTCAATATCATTAGTCATTGGAGTAATACAAATTAAAGCCACAACAAGGTGATATTATTACATAGCTATCAGAATACTAAAATAAAAACTACAGACAAAAACAAGTGCTGACAAGAATGTGGAACAATTGAGTCTCTTACATATTGCCAGTGGGAATATAAAATAGTGCAGCCCACTTCTGGAGTTTTCTGGAAACAGTTTGGAAGTTTCACATGAAGTTAAACATACACTTACAATGCAAACCAGCAATTGCATTCCTGCATATTTATCCTAGAGAAATAAAACTGTATGTCTGCAGAAAAACCTGTACCTGAATGTTCATAACTTTAAATGACTAACTTATAGTAATGGACAATATATCAGTGATTTCCAGGGTTTAGGACTGGGGAAATGTTCTGAATATAAAAAGGCAGCATGAAGAAGTTTGTGGTGATGGGGCAGTTCTGTATCTTGTTTGTGGCATTGGTTACATAAATCTATACATGTGATAAAATTTCATAGTACATATTCAGGACAGACCCCTAACCAGCAAAAAAATTTTTTTAAAAAGTGTATATAAAACTGGTAAAATTGAAGAGGATCTATAGTTTAGTTAATAGTTTGTTATCTATGTCAATTTTCTAGTTTTGAAAATGTACTATGGTCATATAATATGTTGTCATTGGGGAAAGCTACATGTAGGGAAGAGAGGAACCATTTGTACTATTTTCACATATCTTTTCAAGTTCATTAGAAAAAGATAAACACAAAATACAAAAACTTTCACAATGCAGTGCCACCAGCAGGGTATTAAATTTCCCTTTGTTCTACATCTCACAATCACTTGGTATTTTCAGAAATATTAGCTTTTGCCCATCTGGTAAGTATATAGGTTTATCTTTATGGTTATTTGCATTTCCATCATTATAATGAAATGAGTAATATTTATAAATTTTTTACCATGTAGGTTACTCTCTATTTCTGTCGAGTTGTCATTTTTCTTTTTTTTAAAATAAATGCTCTTCTCCACCCTACCCCGCCTTTCTCCTCCCTCTCCGGGTAACCTTTAATCTGCTTTCTATCTCTGTGGATTTGCTGTTCCTAGTCATCTAAGTGATAACATACAATTTATCCTTATTTGTCTTGCTTATTTCACTGAACATAATATTTTCAAGGTTCTACCATATTGCAGCATGTCTTATAATTTCATTTTTTCTTTTGGTCAAATAATATCCATTGTGTGTATGTACCAAATTTTGTTTATCCATTCATTTGTTGGACACTTGTGTTGTTTCCAGCTTTTGGCTATTGTGAATAATGCTGTTATAAATTTGGTATGTAAACATGTTTGTGATCCAGTTTTCACTTTTTAGGGTTTAATACCTACAAGTGAAATTGCCAGTAATTCTAACTTTTTGTGGACTAGTATATACCACTTTTTGTGGAACAACTACACCATTTTACATTCCCACCAACAATGCACTAACTAGAGTTCCAATTTCTCTGCAGGGTTTCCAACATTCATTCTTTTTCTTTTTTTTTAATAATAGTCATCCTTGTAGGCATGAAGTGGTATCTCATTGTGGTTTTAATTTGCATTTCCCTAATGGCTAATGATGTTGAACATGTTTTCATGTGATTATTGGCCATTTTTATATCTTTTTATGAAATGTCCATTCAAGTCCTTTGCCCATTTTTTTTTTTAATTAGAGAAGTTGTGAGTTTGCCCATTTTTTTAAATTGGCTGTTTGTCTTTTTGTTGTTGCATTGTATAAGTTCTATATATTGTCTGGATATTAAACCCTTATCTGAAATATTACTCAAAACTATTTTCTTCCAATCTGTAGGTTGTCTATTCATTTTTCTTGACAATTTCCTTGGATGCACAAAATTTTTTAATTTTGATGAAATGAAATTTATCTATTCTTTCTTTTGTTTCTTATGCTTTTGGTGTCATATCTAAGAATCCATTGCCAAATCTCAGGTCATTAAGATTTGCCCCTATGTTATCTTCTAGGAGTTTTATAATTTTAGTTCTTTTAGTTAGGTTTTTGATCCATTGTGAGTTGATTTTTGTATGTGGTATATATTTTGTATTATTCTGCATGTGGATATCAAATTTTCCCAAAACATTTTTAAACTGCACTATTTTGTAACACCTTGAATCTCAAGTTATTTCAAAATAAAAGGTTAAATACAAAACGGACAAAACAGGAAACTTACTGGCTCTGTAGGTGAAAACTTCAGAAGTAAGGTGTTCTTTAGGCACGGTGTTAATAGAAGTTCACAATATCCTCAGGCTTGTGACTTCATTTTCTGAGTTTCTCTCAGGTCTCACCTTTACTTTGTGTTGGCTTTGTCCTTTGGCTGACTTTTCTCGTGGTCGTAAGTTGGATGCCAACAGTCCCTTGGACTACATGCTTTCTTGTTCCCTTACAATCAGGAGATGAAAGAAGGTGCTGTCTTTTCCTTCAATAGGAAAAAGTGAAAAAGGCTTGAACTCAACTCTGATTGGCCCAACTTGGATCATGTGTCCACCCTTAAGCCAATCATTGTGCTCAAGGAAATGCTTTGCACTGCTTACCTTACCGCCTATCGGTGTGATAAGGGAGTGAGATTGTCTGATTGGTTCAGATCAATCAGGCCCCATGCCTGGAGCTGGGATGGGGCCAGTTCCACCCAAATATAATTGCTACCATCCAGGTAGAAGTATAATGTCCTTCTTGAAATTCATTCTTCCCTTGTATTGGGGATTGAAACATGTACCTCACAAAAGGCATGCTCAGGTCACAACCCCTGGTTCTATGAATGTGAACTGATCTGTAAATGGGACTTTTGAAGATGTTATTAGTTAAGGTGTGTTCAAACTGAATGAGGGTGGGACTTAATCCAATATGGCTTAAATCATTCTAAGCAAAGGAATTTGGACTCAGAGAGAAACCAAAAAGAGCAGCCAGAAGCTGAAGTCAATGGAACTCAGAAGAGGAAGAAGATGCTACCATGTGCATTGTCATGTGACAGAAAAGCCAAGGAACCCCAAAGATTGCCAGCCAGCCAGAAGATACTAGAAGCAAGCCTTCTAGCCTCTGGAACCATGAGCTAATAAATTCCTGTTGTTAAACCAACCCATTGTATGGTATTTGTTTTGGCAGCCAGAAAACAAATACACCTTGTTTTCAGAAGCACCATCCTTCCTAAATATTTTCCATCCATGTGTCTTAAAGCATAGGACTTTGTTAGGTGGAAAAGGTGTAAAATGACATTCCAGGCAGAAGAAAGAGCACCAACAAAGGCCCAGAGATGTGAAGGCATGGTGTAATTTGGAGAACAATGAGAATTTTGATGTGGCAAAGCATAAAAGAAGAGTGGTTGTGAGGAAGCTAAAGATAATGGATGGTGCCAGTTCATGAAGATCCTTGAATGCCACATCAAGGATCACGGGTGATAGAAAGACAATGAAGGTTTTTGAGAAAGAACATAAAAGGGAGTGACTTGTCCTTAGAAAGATCTCTCTGACTCCATCATGAAGAAAGGACTGGAGAGGGCACAACTAGAGGCCATTCCCATGGTCTTGACAGGAGAAAATGAAGACCTGATCTAAGGCCAGGAGAATGGTGGGACCAGACCTACCATCATTAGGACCTGATGAATTGTTTGATTTTGTGAAGGGGTAGGGGAGAAGATGTGAGGGATGACTCCTGCTTCTGGCTTGAACACTCAATACACTTCTATATCCAAAAAGGCAGGAATGCTCAAAAGCTTCTGAGAAGTCAGATAAGATTTAGAAATGTCCACAGGATTTAATGACAAAAAGTTCTAAAATATTGTGGGGGCAGAGATCAAATAAATTGCAGTGGAATAAATTGTGAAAGGGAGGTGAGGAATGATGAGGACAAGTGTGCTTCCTTTCAAGCTCTGATACAAAAGGAGAAGAGAGAAGAAGGAAATAGAAAAAGAGAGTCATGGAATCTATTCTTTCATTTTTAATTTTTATCCTGGTAAAATACATACAACAAGATTTCCCATTTTACTCACTTTCAAGGATACAGTTCAGTGTTGCCAATTAGTTTGGCAATGTTGTACTACCGTCATCACCATTCATTACCAAACCTTTTCCATCACCCCCCAAAAAACCTCTGTACCAATGAGGCATCAACGCCCCATTCCCCACACCTGCCCTGGCCCCTGGTAACCTGTAATCTAATTTCTGACTCTATGAATTTGAATATGCTAATTATTTCATATCAGAGAATTCATACAATATTTGTCTTCTTGAGATTGACTTATTTCACTGAACATGATATCTTCAGGGTTCATCCATGTTATATCATGCATCAGAATTTCATTCCTTTTAACAACTGAATAATATTCCATTCTATGTATGTATCACATTTTGTTTATCCATTCTTCTGCTGATGGACACTTGGGTTGCTTCCACCTTTTCACTGTTGTGAATAATGCTGCTATGAATATTGGCATATAAGTGAAAATCCTTGCTTTCAGTTCTTTCAGGTGTATTCCTAGAAGTGAGATTGCCAGGTCATAAGGTAATTTTATACTTGGAATCTATTCTTAAAACAAAGGATGAGAGTTAATGTCGTTCAGTGGTTGAGCATCAGTTTCCCACATAAGAGAGCCCAGGTTTAATCCGCGGCTCCCAGTACCTAAAAAATGAACAAACAATCAACTAACAAAAAACAGAGAACAATACATGTTCTTTAAAAATGTCCAGCATGTCTCTGCATACTAGCTGTACGGTAAGCCTGTACCCTCATCTATAAAATGGCTTATGGTGAAAGTTAAGTCTTCATATGTCCTAAAAATTTTGAAATATTTGCTTGTTTATTTTCTTTCTCTCCACTAAACTATAAGTTCCTTGAGGAACATTACCAGTTCCTAGTGAACAGTGTGGTTTGTTGTTAATAAATATTTTTTAAACAAATAATGCATTTTAGACTCTGAGCACAGTGCATTGCAAAAGGTAAGCACTCAGTGACGTTAGCTGGGCATGTGTTCCCCCCAGGGGGGATGGGAGAGGGAGAAAGGGGCTGCAGAAGGAAGCCCCATGTACTCAGCTCGCTGTTTTCCAGGCCCCGAGGAGGTGCTCCCTGACCACCAACGTGGGAACACAGGCCTCCTCTGGAAGTGCCAGGAGTGAAACTTCTTGGGCCAAGTTGCTCCTTCCTGCACCCACGACTTCCCTGCAATGAGGAGCAGGCTACAGACCCCAAGCACATCTTCCTGCACTGCTTCACGGCCCAGTGACTCCAGTGATATTCCGGGCAGCCCTGAGGAGACACCTGTCCTCAACCCAGACCCCCACGGACCAGCCCTGTAAACATCCAATAAATGTCTCTGTACTGTCCTCTTCTAGGGTCTCTATGGTGAAAGGTGAAGGGTGGAGGATGATCAAAGAGGCTTTGGAGCCTAGGGGTAAGTGAGGGCTTTTCCTAGAAAACCTGACCAGGTCCTGCTGGGGACCCAGCTATACTGCTCCACCTGGCCTGTTGTAGGCCAGTGGGAGTCAGACATGGTCTCAGGTCAATGATAACTCCATCTATATAGTCAGGGATGGCAGAGAAGCCTGGGGCCTGTGGGGGCTCAGGGGACCCTCTCACCCAGCGTGGGAGGTCAGAGCAGGTCCATTTAAGAGCCCTTGGGAAGATGATCAGGACTCAAAAAGTGGGCAGTTCTGCCCCATTCCTGGAGTAGGCCTCTGTCCCTATCAAGCAATGGAACAAGGAGTGCAGTATGCACAGGGCCTGGTCATGTTTAATATCATTCAGTTTCTTAGATGAATGAAACAGTGAATGAGTGAGTGGGTGAGAGAATGAATGGTTACTGGACAGCGCACAGGCTCCAGGGTGTGGAGTCGGCCACTTCCCATCCTTGTGTGGCCTTGATAAAGTCCCTCATCTCCCTGAACTTCAGGTCCCTTGCTGGGTTACTGGGCATGTTCTGTTAGGTGATGGATAAGAATTCTATAAATATGAAAGTGTGACAAAGACTGAAAGCAGGGACTCTGGAGCCACATGCCTTGGTTTAGTCCCTGTCCCTGCTATTCTCATCTATATAAGATGAAAGTTTCAACCTCATAGAGTTTAGGGAAGGGCTAAATTACTTACTGCATGTAAAACCCTTAGAATAGTGTCAGCAAATGGCAGGCACTATGTAAGCACTGGTTAATATTACCTTTAAAAAATGTATTATTAAGTTGCTAGCAAAGGAATCTCAGGGCAGGATACCACTGTTACCCCTGTTTTACTCGCCCTAACTTAGGGCTTTAGGCTTTGCCTCGGAAACACAAGACAAGGATCTTAGAGACTCAGTAACTACTGAGTAGCAGCTCTTGACATGTCTGACAGTGACATGACCTGCTGCTGGCGTTGGTAACAGTGGAATGGTCACTCTTAGATATCTACGCGTGGGCCCTGAGCTAGCAAAGGGCAAATGACGGGGTGGCAAGGGAGGTGAGTCACCTTGGAAGTGTCCTGGGCTGATTGTAAGTCAAGGGACCTCAATTCTGGTCTTGCTTCATTTGTTGTCATGTGGGGAAGTGGGGAGTGGAGACACAGGGTGGGGGGTGTATGTGTGTTTTTTTCACCACTCTAAATCCAGCCCCTTTTGTGTGGTCAGTGGGTGTCTATTCTGTGCCAGGACCTATACAGTTGCCAGGGGACAGCAGAGGTGAATCAGACACAGCTTCTGCCCTCAGGGGGCTTGTAAGTGGCAATGAGCCCAGCGGTGGTCCTTCACCCAGCTTGAGCAGGAAGAAGTGATGTCTAAGTTGAATCATCAAAGATGAGTCTTCCCAGGTGAGACAGGGTCAGAAGACATTACAGTCAGAGTACAATCCGTTCTAAGACAGAGAGCCTGGCACAGCCCAGGAACTGCAAGTTTTTTGTGGGTGGGTGGGGTGGGCGATTGGAGGAAGGCTTCATTCACTGAGCTCAGTGTGACTTTGTCACAGGACAGGTCCCCCTCCGTCCTTGGAGTCCTTATCAATAGAGCTCAATTTTTCCCTGATCACACTCAGTGCCTGGCCTTCTGGGCAGTCACAACGAAGAATGGGAAGTGCTCTTGCCTGGAAGCTGCTTCTTGTCTGAGACCCGGAAGTAATCTCTAAAAAACGCCAGAGGCCATTTGTGGCCTCAGGCAATGGTTCTCAAACTTTACAAGTATTTGCATCACCCCATCACTTGGAGGGCATGTTACAGCCTAAAATCGACTGGGGGGCCCCACCCCTGGAAGGTCTGTTTCTAAAGTCCAGAGAATTTGCGTTTCTAACACGTTCTGGGCAATGCTGCTGTTCCGGACCCACCACTGGGAAGAACAAACAATGCCTGACTCAGGGGCAGAGGTTAGGTGGAGACCTGAGTAGGGCCCTGAAGAACTGGTAGCTCTTCAGCTGGAGCCTGTGAGTAAGGGGTGGGGGTGAGGGGAGAAGAGACTGTGCTGTGGCCTTCCCTGAGCCACACATCCCAGGCCTCATAAAATTCCTCCCCCTCCCAAGTTCAGCTTCTCTTGTTTGAATTCAATCCTTCCTCATAGCTGGCTCTTACCAGGGTTGGCTTGACTGGAGTCCTGGGTTAGGAACTAACTGCCCATCCAAAGAAGAGGAGTCCCCTGCCCCCAGGCAGCTGAGGTGGGAGGAAGCTGGGTGGGCTGACGCACGGACAGGAATAGTCTGAGCTCACCACTGCTCCGAAGCACATCGACCGGCAATTATTTCTTGTAAATTGCTTTCCTGGTTATGTTCAGAACATGTGTGTGTGCGCGTGCCTGAGAACGAACACACAGGGTGGGGTTGGCGGGCTGGTGTGTGTGCGTGCAGGGCTCCAGATGGAGGGAAGCCCAAGGCTAAATCTTCTGGTGAGAATTAGAAAATTGTTAAAATCTTGGAAATATTAGAATCTTTCAATCCCCTTTATAGCACTCCTGCCACGTAGTTTTCTAGCCTGTCCTCAACATTTGTTCAACATTTGTTCATGCAACATCAATTGAAGGTGATTCTCTGCCAAGATCTCATCTACATGAGGTCCCAGTCTTTGTCCTTGAGAAGCTTATGGCAATAGAAATCTACAAAAGGCCCCCAAACCAGCCATGGAATTCAGGGAAGGCTTCCTGGAGGAAGTGATGACTGAATTAAGTCTTGAAGGATCCACCAACAGAGGAAAGAGGGTTTGTGCTGCAAGATGGGGAACAGTATTCAGTGCAGAGGAACAGCTCAGAAGTAAGGCCCAGAGGTAAGAAAGCATATGGTGATTTTATGCACAATATTCAGTTTGCACACTGGGGTCATCGTGGGGAATGGTGAGAAATGAAGCTGGTGAGGGAGATGGGCCAAGTTCTGAAAACTTTGACATATGAAGAGGCTTGGGTTTTATCGTGAGGGCAAAGATGAGTCACAAAAATGGGTTTTAAGTATGATAGGGAACTTGGCACTTCGAGCAATAGCTTGCTGTCATGGTCTGTCACCCAGGAGCTCTGCCTCTGGGGCCAATTGAACACCTGCCCCTTTGGTTCCTGAAACCTCAGAAGTCTGGAAGATAATGATGGCTCATGTGCCCATAAGAACTGGCTCAGGACATCTCTCTTCTTGTCAGGAGGAGGAGGCCATTCCACCGCCTGGCCCGTGACACTACTCTTCCTGATCTGGGCCCAGGTAATGCAGGTGCCAGAGCATGGGGCAGCTGAGACCTAGCCACAGATCAGAGCCAGGAGAGCCAAGTACCTCTCTCTGACCCCAAAGTCCTGGATCTTATCTGTACACCTGGAGGCTCTCACAGGGGTGTGGCTGGCTCCCCACATGCCTTCTCCATACCTCACAGGATCAGAGATACTCAAAGTGGATTAATTGTTCAGGAAGTATTGACCGAGGACCTATTGTGGGTCTAGCCTTGTGACAAGCCCTTTGGGTGATCTGAGAAAGGTGAAGTTGCAGCACTGCCCTTAGGGACTTACTCACTAGAGAAGAGAAGTAGTTTTGACTCATGAAACACCAAGAGAGCAGTCAGAAAGAGTTTGTAAGCAAATGGCACCCGATGGGGTAAGACCATAGAGATTCTAAGGCAGGAGGAAAAAAAATAGCATGGAAGCCTTCCTGGAGGAAATAGGGGTTGAAGTTAACCTTAATAGATCATGGTAATATTTGAAGGGTCCCAGTAAGGTAGAGAAGTGTTCTATAAAGTCAATTTTATATATTAAAGAGAGTGCAATTTTTGGCCCAGGGGTCTTGGACAAGTAGATTATTCACTGGCACTCCATAGTCATTTAGTCATTCAACAAACACACATTCGTGTACGAGGCCTTGCCCTGGTCTCTAGAGACAAATGAATCCATCAAAATTCCTGCCCCCAGGGAGGTAGGTAAATAGGCAGTTACAATATAATATGGAAAGTGCTATGATTTCTTTATTTATTCATCAATTGAAAGAACTGTCATATGATTCAGCTATCTTGTTACTAGGAATACATTCAGAAGAATTAAAAGCAAGGACATGGACTGACATTTGCACACTGATGGTCATAGCAGCATTATTCACAATTGCTACAGTATGGAAACAACCTAAGTGTCCATCAACCAAAGAGTGGATAAACAAAATGTAGTCTATACATACAATAGAATACCAGTCAACTGTAAGAAGAAATGAAACTGGGATGCATATAGCAACATGGATGAACTTTGAGGACACTATGTTGAGTGAAATGTTAGACACAAGAGGACAAATATTGTATCGTCTCTGTATTAGTCAGCCAAAAGGGGTGCTGATGCAAAGTACCAGAAACCTATTGGCTTTTTTTTTTTTTAAGATTTATTTATTTATTTCTCTCCCTTCCCCCTCCACCCCAGTTGTCTGTTCTCTGTGTCTATTTGCTGTGTCGTCGTCTTTGTCCGCTTCTGTTGTTGTCAGCAGCATGGGAATCTGTGTTTCTTTTTGTTGCGTCATCTTGTGTCAGCTCTCCATGTGTGCGGTGCCATTCCTGGGCAGGCTGCACTTTCTTTCGCGCTGGGCAGCTCTCCTTACAGAGCGCACTCCTTGCCCGTGGGGCTCCTCTATGCAGGGGACGCCCCTGAGTGGCACAGCACTCCCTGCATGCATCAACACTGCGCATGAGCCAGTTGCTCACCGGTCAAGGAGGCCCGGGGTTTGAACTGTGGACCTCCCATGTGGTAGACGGACGCCCTAACCACTGGGCCAAGTCCGCCACCTCTATTGGCTTTTGTAAAGGGTACTTATTTGGGGGTAAAAGCTTAGAATTACAAGGACCTAAAGAGTCCATCTCAAGGCTGCTTTTGCACCAAAGCCTGTTGCCCATGTGTTGAAGTAAGATGGCAGGCAACCTGCCTCGTCTCTCCATCCTTGTCAGCTGCTCAGCTGCTCTGTTTTCTTCTGCTGCAAACTATCAGGCAAATGGCTCATCTCTCTTCCTGGAGTTTTAGCTGTTTGAGCCTTCTCCTTTCTGCCACATAGAAGGACTGAAATGACCAAGTTATTTCCTTTTCTGTGTCTTCTTCTGTGAGTGTCCTTTCATATCAGCCCAAAGGGGGCAGGGACTCAACCAAGTTATACCCTAGCCCCAATCAGAAGCCCTAAACTGATATACAAGTAAACTTAACCAGAGGGCCCTCACCAAATCTAATACAATCAAAGGGCAGCACACCCAAGGAACAGACCAGTTTACAAACAAAATCCTCTCTTTTTTGGGATTCACAAAAATAATCTCAAACTGCCACAGTCTTTACGTAATACTAACTAAATGATGAGTAAACTCAACAGAGTTTAACTTTGGAGTATAGGTTACTAGGAAATAGTATGTGAGTTGAGAATGGGAGCTGATGCTTAATGTATGTAGCATTTTTATAAGGTTTATTATAAATGTATGGAAATGAATAGAGTTGATGGTAATATATTATAGTGAGCATAACTCATACTATTGATTTATAAATGTGATTGTGGCTGAAAGGGGTAGTGTGTGGATGTAAATGTCAATTGAAAGGAAGCTAGAGAATAATGTAGGGACTCTTAAACAGTGATTTAGGTGGTAGATGAAGATTGTGATTAATAATATAAGAATGTTCTTCCTTTACAAAGTGTTAAGTATATGGTGAT
This sequence comes from Dasypus novemcinctus, assembly GCF_030445035.2. NCBI lineage: Eukaryota > Metazoa > Chordata > Mammalia > Cingulata > Dasypodidae > Dasypus > Dasypus novemcinctus. Next base: position 79,828,827 of record NC_080681.1, on the reverse strand, counting down.
ACATGGGCAAATACAACTAATGTAACTTATGGATTATAGTTAACAGTAATATTGTAATATTTTTGAAGCAATGGCAAAGAAGATATATCAATTCTAAGGGACAAAAATAGTGGGTTTAAGGGGGTATGGGATTTTTCCTTTTGAAGTAATGAAAACATTCTAATATTGACTGAGGTGATGACAGCACAACTCTCTGATGAATATGAGAGCCCCTGAGTGTACACTCTGAATGGATTGTACAAAGCGTGGGACTGTGTAACACAATGAATCCTGTGGTGGAAGATGGACTGTGGTTAACAGAACAAATATAAGAATATTCTCTCATGAATGATAACAAGTATATGATACTAACACAGGGTGTCATTACCTGGGTGGGTTGGGGGAAAAATACACCAAATGTAAAATATTGGCTATAGTTAGTAGCAATGTTTTGACGATGCTCTTTCATAGTTTGTAACTATTGTTTCACAACAACACAAGGTGTTGGTGGTGCGGTAATGTATGGGAGCCCTGTAGGATGATATGCATGTTTCTTTTGTAAAGTCACAACTTATACCATACACTTATTGTTTATGGATGTCCATATATGAATGATAAACTTCAATTTAGAAAGTTTTTTTTTTTTTTTTAAATTGGCTTACCATGAAAATAGTTTATGCTGACCTCAGACACAGTAAGGGCTGTAAGAACAAGAAGGAGGAGAGACTGTTGCTTGGGCTTCAGTTGTCATGCTTTTTCAAAACTTCACCCAATAGTGGTAGAGTGCTGCCATGTGAACAATCTTGGCTAATCTGCTAGAAGAAAACACCATGTGGGGAGGTCCGCGGTTCAAACCCCGGGGCTTCTTGACCCATGTGGAGCTGGCCCACGTGCAGTGCTGATGCGTGCAAGGAGTGCCGTGCCACGCAGGGGTGTCCCCCACGTAGGGGAGCCCCACGCGCAAGGAGTGTGCCTCATAAGGAGAGCCGCCCAGCGTGAAAGAAAGTGCAGCTTGCCCAGAAATGGCGCCGCACACATGGAGAGCTGACACAAGATGACACAACAAAAAGAAACACAGATTCCCATGCTGCTGACAACAACAGAAGCAGACGAAGAAGGCGCAGCAAATAGACACAGAGAACAGACAACCGGGGTGGGGAGAAGGGGAGATAAATAAATAAATAAATAAATCTTTAAAAAAAAAAAAAAAGAAACACCATGTGGAGCAGAGACTGGCCTTCCCAGCTGTGGCCATCCCAGAGCAGCCAGCCCCTGGCTAATTCACTAGCTGATCATAGATGCATGATGAGGTGAGCCAAGGCTAGAAGAACCACCTAAATGAGCTGACCCAAACTGCTGAAATGCAATATTGCAAGCTGACTAAATGGTGGTTTTTTGGTGTTTTAAAGATTTATTTATTTGTTTGTTCTCTGCCCGTTTCCCCTCCTCCTGCCCTGCTGGTTTTTGCTGTCTGTATTGTCTTCTCTTCTCATTTTCTCTTCTCTCCTCTAGGATTCACAGGGATTTGATCCTGGAGACCTCTGATGGGGAGAGAGATTTCTTGTCATTTGCATCACCTCAATTCCTGGTTTCTGCTATGCTTCACCTTGACTCTCCCTTGTCTCTCTTTTGATGTGTCATCATCTTGCTGCATGACTCACTTGCACGGGCACACTTTCTCTTCTTCTTTTTCACCAGGAGACCCCAGGGATTGAACCCCATATAGTAGGCAGAAGCTCTATCACTTGAGCCACATCCGCTTCCCTAACTGGTGGTTTTTTTAAGCCACTAAGTTTTGGCATGGTTTGTTATGCACCAAAGCTAATTGATATTCCCATAATGGGGGGGGGGGGGGAGGCAATCAGGGTCCCAATGTAAGAAGTCAAGAAAGGCAATGGCAGGGAACATTTGACAAGAGCTGAGAACGTTCCCATGTAGAAACCGTCCTTAATATTTCCATCTCCTCCCCACTGCAATGTGAGGGCCATGTCTGTCTTGTAATGGCTGTATGGCCAATGCTTGGCACGTTGTAGGTCCATAATAAATAGTTGTTAGATAAGGAAAAGTCCTCATGACTAAAATTCCTCAATGACCCTTCCCAAACTGGATCCTTTCTCTCATGACCCTCCTCTCCTGCCTCCTCCCACCTCACCCCTATCATAGTCTGAAACGCACCCTAACTTCATCTAATATTTGGGGCCTCCCTATATCTGAATGTGTTGCTCCCTCTCTCTGGAATACCCTTCACACACACACACACACACACACACACACACACCTCACACTCATATTTTCTCTACCCTGTAAATACCCATGCAGCTTTCAAGACCCAGCCCCAGTGTCACCTCCTCTGTGAAGCCTTCCCTGACACTCCCAAACAGAGTTAATTTCCCCTTTCTCTAAGCTCTGAGAGCACTTTTTTTTTTTCATGTATATTCACTCAATCATTTGATTCATTTATTGAGTCCCTTTTCTGAGCCAGACACTGATGGTTTGGTGATAGCTTGTTTGCCGAATCGGCTGCAACAATTCCTCCCATTCCTGTATGCTGCCTCCCTAATGCAATGTAATTTTGCCACTCTTCCCATTAAGCAGTGGAATCTAATTTCCCATCCTTCATTTCTGGGCTTACCTTGTGACTTGCTTGGACAAATAGCAAATGGCAGAATTGGCATTGTGCTATGCTTGAGTTTAGGCTTCAAGAGACCTTGCAGTGTCCTCTCACCCTCTTGGAAGGTGGTGCACTAGGTGAAGAAGCCTAGGCTAGTCCTGTGAAGATGAGACCATGTGGAGCACACGTGAAGCCTGCTTGACCAACCAGTCCCCGGTGAGCTACCAGATGACTGTAACTACATGAGCAATCCCAGGCGAGACCAGCAGAACCACCCAGCTAAGCCCAGCTCCAAGTGCCAACCCACAGAATCATGACCAAATAAACAGTTCTGGTTTTAAGCCACTAAGTTTTGGTGTAGTTTGTTACGCAGGAATAAATTTCTGATACAGTTCTTACTACGTATTTTTCATATATCTATAATTTTAAATGTGCCTGTCTTCTTCATTTGTCTACGAGCTTCTCCTTAGAGGAAAGAAACTGTCTCTTTGTGCTAAATATCTTCTGTTTGCCACTCCAGATCCTCTCTCTTCCCTCTTTGACCCTGCTCCATACCTAGGAGGATGACCCATCCTGGCTCGAGATTCCAGTAATTGTTCCTCCCCTACCACTTTGGGCCTAAGGATAGTAACTAGGGCCCTAATATTACTTGCATGTAAATATTGCTTTATTTCTTGTCCCTGTATTAAACTCTTTTCAAATTACCAGTTTGAGAAAACAATCTATTCCTGAACCCTGAATAATACAATCTTATACCTTAATCTAGTCCCAGCTGCCACCTAGCATATGATATATGTTCAATGAAGACTGTTTGATATGGGAATGAAAATTCTAAGAGAAACTTCTGTTAGAGTTACTAAACTTTGATCAGTGAGACTCTGGGTCTGGATCCTGGCTCTGTGCCTTCTTAGCTCTGTGGCCTCAGGCATATTTCTTCACTTCTCTGAGCCTCTGTTTCCACCTCTGCTAAATTTGGATAACAAATCCCAACCCTGCAGGATTGTTGCTGAAAGTGTAGATGATGTTTGTAAAATGCTTGGCTCACAGTAAATGCCAAATATGATTTTGATGAGGACCTAGGGAAGATTTCATACCCTTTTTCCTGTTTAATCCTCACTAAACCACTATGAAGGTCACTATCCCTGTCTCTTCCTCCCTCCCTCCCTCCCTTCCTTCCTCCTTCCCTCCCTTCCTCCCTTCCTCCCTCCCTTCCTTCCTTTCTTTTTTAAAAGATAACTAAAATAAGGAAAGAAACAATCTCACCAAAGTCACACATTGAGCTGGAAGTAGAGTCAGAATTTGAATCCAGGTCTCTGACTCAGGTCCTGGACTCTTTCTGCCATACTAGGGGAGGTAGCGGCATGACCTTAACACACTTTCTCCTCCAGCAAGTCATCTGGGAAAGAAAAGTAAGCAGGCCCTCTTGGGAAAGGCTGGTAGCAGCCAACTGCCCCACCCACTTCTTCAAAGGAACTTCTAAAATTTTTTTTTCTGGAAAAAAGGTCTTGACCCAGTACACTGCTTTACTCCTCAGGAGGAATCTTCAGAATGAAATCATCTTTCCTGAGACTGGGGAGAGGAGGACAGCCCACTTGGCAGAGAACCCCCAGAACATTTTGTAGGGCACCGCAGACCTATCTGTGCCCTCTTGGGCACCCCAGTTCCTAGCCCTGGGCTTCCTCCTCCAATAAGGCTTTCTGCTTACTCCATCTGCGGCTTCTTCTCTCCAGGATGTGCTGTTTTCTGGAGGTTTCTCTATGTCTTTGTGGCTTTTTTCCTATGTGTCTATGGCTTTTATTCCTCCATTTATAAAGGACTCTAGTAAGAGGATTAAGGCCCACTGTAGGCCACACCCTACTGGAGCAATCTAATCAAGTGGCCCATAATTAATCTAATCTAATCAAAGGATCACAGTAGATTCAATTGAAGAACATAATTTCCTGGGGTCCATATAGAAGACTCAAACCAATACAACTTGAGAGTGGTTAGAACAAATTTTATGTTGTATCTATGTTACCACACTAAAAATTAAAAATAAATAACTTGTGGAACAAAAGCATGAATATGCCTACCCAGATCCATAAATATTCATTTAGCAAATACCAAGTATCCACTCTGTCCCTCACTATTTACTTGGGTTGGGGACCCAGAGACAAATCAGATAATGCCCATGCCTCACCTTCTCATGCTAGTGTCACATGGTCCTTATTTTGATAGTCACCATCTTGTGTGTTTGCTGATAGTTTCACTGAACCCTTTTAGAGCCAGGAGGTCACTCAGGTTCCTTGTGTTAGTCAGCCAAAGGGGCGCTGATGTAAAATACCAGAAATCTGTTGGCTTTTATAAAAGAGTATTTATTTGGAGTAGAAGCTTACCATTACCAGACCATAAAATGTAAGTTATTTCCTTCACCAAAGTCTGTTGCCACATGTTGGAACAAGATGGCTGCTGACATCTGCAGGCTTTCTCTTCTTCTTAAGGCTCCATGGTCCCAGCTTCTTCCAATATCAGCTGTAGGCTGAGAGAAGTCTTGTCATTCTCATGGGACTCATTTCTCTCCCGGCTCAGCTGCTGTGCTCTCTCCACAAGATCAGCTGTAGACTATGAGGCTAACAGCTCGTCTCTCTTCCCGGGGCCTCTGCCATGTCTAATGGAGCCATATTTCTTTCCTCACGTTTCTGCTTCTCTGTGTGTTTACTTTCCAGGGCTCCAACAAAACTCCAACCTCCCTTCTCTGACGTGGCCCAATCAAAGCCCTAATCACAACTTAATCAAGTAAGAGTGAAACTTCTGAATCAAATACAATATAATATGCCCAGAGGAATGGACCAGTTTACAAACATAATCAATATCTAATTTTTGGAATTCATAAACAATACCAAACTGCTATAGTTGTGGTCCTTGCAACTTTTTCAGCACACCAATGGGGAAACAAAGATTCAGCAAGACAACCTTCTGGTCCAGTGAAGAGTACAGATTAGAAGTCAGGAGAGCAGTGATCAAATCTTGGCTCTGCCAGTTGCTGGCAACTCCCATCCTGTCTCTGGGCCTTGGTTTCCCCATCTGTAACATCAGGCAAGAACCACTGCCCCATCCAGTACAGAGTGCTCTTCTAGTCATGGAGGAGGCCTTTCTTGAGGGAGAAGGGAGTTTTCTTTGTGAAGCTCTGGGTTCCCAATCCTTATCTTCTAGCTGCAGTGCGTTACCATGGAGACAGGAAGCCTTTCCCTTCTCTGTTAGCCCTTTTATTAGCAGCACATCTCCCTCAGGGCTGATAAACTCCTGAACTTTCCCAGGGCTGGAATATTATCCCCTTTGAAATAGGGGAAAACTGAGACCCAGAGCCGTGCAAGGATTTGCCCCAAGTTACAGGGACTTACTTTGGGCCGCATCTCCTGCCTTATCCATTGCAGCCAATTACTGGCAGAATCTCCCTTCCCAAGCACAGGTTTCCTCCGCAAACTGCATCCTGGTTCTCACCACAATCACCGATCAGTGTACACAATGAGCTTCTTTCCAGGAAGGCTTGTTTTTCTTTTTCTTTTTCTCCATTTTCTTGGTAGTTTTCTAATAACATCAGTACATGTTCTGACAAAATTTACAATGAAATTCAGTCTTTACATTAGTGATTTAAACTCTATTCTTGGATATGTTACTTGAGTCCTTTGTGAACTGAAAATAGTGCTGGATGATAAAACCTGCCAAAAATCCATGGCAGAGGGAAGAGGACTTGGCTCAAAGGTTAGAGTGTCCGCCTACCACTGGGAGGTCCAAGGTTGAAATCCAGGACCTCCTTGACCCATGTGGAGCTGGCCCATGCACAGTGCTGATGCATGCAAGGAGTGCTTTGCCACACAGGGGTGTCCCCCATGTAGGGGAGCCCCACGCACAAGGAGTGCACCCCATAAGGAGAGCCGCCCAGTGCAAAAGAAAGTCGAGCGTGCCCAGGAGTGGAGCTGCACATACAGAGAACTGATGCAGCAAGATGACACAACAAAAAGACACAGATTCCCGGGCTGCTGACAAGAATAGAAGCGGACACAGAAGAACACACAGCGAATGGACACAGAGAGCAGATGGGGGGAAGGGGAGAGAAATAAATAAATAAATAAATCTTTTTTTAAAATCCATGGCAGAAAGTACCAGCCCTGATTATGCTGATGCAACAAAGATAATCACATTTTTTAGCATTGCATTATGCCAGAATCCATCAAGAAAAACCATACACGACCTTGCAGAATTTACACAACGAACCCTGGAGAAATTGGACACTTTATACCAGTAGTTAACAGTGTTTCTATAACTTTAGAAAATAAGGAGGGACGTGGATGTGGTTCAACTGATAGAGTGTCCACCTACCATATGCAGGGTCCAAGGTTCAATACCCACGGCCTCCTGACCTGTGTGGTAAGCTGGCCCATGCACAGTGCTGCTGCACACAAGGAGTGCCATGCCACACAGGGGCGCCCCTGTGTAGGGATGCCCCATGCACAAGGAGTGTGTCCCACAAGGAGAAGTGCCCCGCATGAAAAAAGTGCAGCCCTCCCAGGAGTGGCACCGCACACATGGAGAGCTGATGCAGCAAAATGACACAACAAAAAAGAGATGCAGTTTCCCAGTGCTGCCTGACAATGCAAGCGGATGCAGAAGTACACACAGTGAATGGACACAGAGAGCAGACAACGGGGGTTATGGGGAGAGAAATAAATAAAATAAATCTTAAAAAAAAAAAAGAAGATAAGGATATCAAAATCTTGGTATATCAGGAGTGGGTGTGGCTCAAGCAGTTGAGCGCCTGCTTCCCACATGGGAGGTCCCAGGTTTGGTTCCCAGTGGCTCCTATAAGCAAAAACAAATAAACAACAAGCAAACAAACAAAAAGACCAACTCAGGGGAGCTGATGTGGCTCAGTGGTTGAGTGCTGGCTTCCTGAATATGACGTCCCAGTTTCAATCTCCGGCCCTGGTACTGCAGAAGAAAAAAATCTTGGTATAAAGAAAACAGAATTTGTCCCACAAGACTGTTCCAGTCCCAGCTGACCCACTTTGATCTTCTATTCATTCCAAAACCAGAAGGTATAATTTCACCTTCTCCTATATGGTGGTTATAAGGATATGAAAGGGCTATGGAAGTTGTGACATGCTCAACAAATGTTATTTATTATTATTAAATAAGGCTTGGATAAGGATCCCCTAATTTTTTCCCCAAGAGCTTCTAATTGTCAGGTTGTTAGTCTGATATTTTTCTATCATTAACATTTGTATGCTAAAAGCCTGTGATTCTAGAATCCTGCACCTGATTTTAATCCCAGAGTGCTGAGTCTGACATTCTCTGATTCCGTGTAGGTGCGAAGGAAAAACCAAAACAGGGAAAACAGGGTGGGGGTCCAGGTCTGCAGGGGAATCCTAGTCCCTGCTATAGTGGACGCTGACTGCTTTTGGCTGCTCAGCATCCGAACACTGCCTCCTGGGAGGAATTACAGGCTATGTGGGAGGCACCCCCTGTGGAAGCTGAAGCAGGTAGCAACTCCTTCCCCTGACCCCTGGGCCAAGCTGGTACCCCACCTGAGCTCCTGGGGAAGAGCAACTGTCCCTGCAGCCCCACTCCTGGGCTCACCAGTGGAGCCACAGCCCAACTCCCATCTGTGGGAAACAAAGGCATGTTGTTTCCATGGAATCAAGTTACTTCCTTGACCACGGAGTCATGCTGTCTCCATAGCTATACGGGCAGGTCATAAATCCAGCAAGCAGATGTGTACATTCAGGTGGAACGAGGACTAGGTAGAACAGGGCAACCTGGGCAACAAGATTCATGGGTGTGCTTTCTTGACAATATAATAGAACATTGAAATTCTGTACTTTGAATTATAATCATAGATTTTGATCCATTGTGTTACACAGGTTGAGGTAATGGGAATAGCTAACTAGAATAGTTGCTGGTTCTCATGATTGCTTGGGGTATATAAAGAAGCCCCTGAGATTAATAAACTAGTCTGATGAGCTTGAGGCTTCAATGCTCTCAGATCCCCTGATCCCAATCTCTCTTTGTCTTTCATTCTCGATACCCTTTGGGTCCGACTCCGACACCCATCAGACCTGCTGTCAGCACACTGTCCTTCCTTCCAGCCAGCCTTGCTCTGGGCCTCATTGCCTGCCTTATCCATATTCATTGCACATTTTCTCCTGTTAAGTCCAATTAGGCCACTTTGCTAACCTTGCAGGAACTAAAACCTCCCTTTATTAGCAGGCCCAGCAGGAGCAGCAGAGAAGGCCAATTTAGGACAGCTCCACCTGTCCCCGCACCTCATCCCATCCCCACCACACCCCTGCACCCCAGGCACCATCCCCACATCCCCTACACTTCCCAGATCAGCGTGGTGGCTGCGATACCACTCCTTTCTGCCAGTTCTCGAACATGGTGTTCCCTCTCTGACAGCTCACAGGGTGCTGCTGACCCACCCCTGCATGATGCAGCGGCATGTGCACGTGTGAGCTCCCGTGTGTGGACACTGTCAGAGCGCCAGCCATGCCTGTGCACTTGAGACCTGGCTCCAGGTCACCGCTGCTTATGGGGTTACCTTGAGTTAGTGCTTTCCTCTCTGTCTAAAAAGAATATTTCAGGTTTGCAGGCCTCATGGGGTTGTTTTGAGGCCGATGAACCAATGTATCAACACTATTGTTCAACAATAGTGTAAAGTGATTTCTAAATACAGAGTATCCTATGACAAGATGAACACTTTCATCTTGTCATAGAGTATTATCTCAGTGGGTGGAGACCCATGCAATATACAAGAAATTATTAACTTCCCATCCTGGGGAGCACTGCTATGTTCTCAATTAGAGGGGCAAGAATCTCTTGAGAACATAAGGCAGTGCCTAATAAAAGAAAACAGACCAATAGGTTAAGCCCTAAAAAATAAATAAATAAATAAACAAATACAAATTACCACTAAGATGTCCATGGTCAGCCCCAAACCAGCACCACTGCCTGGCTGTATGACATCAGGCAGGCCATTGCGCTTCTCTGAACCTTCGTTTCCTTGTATGTGTGTGTGTATGTGTGTGTGTGTGTAGTTCTTTGAGTGCTCCCTCCATACTGGGCACTGTGACTGGCTTGTTACATGGTAGACTCTGTACCAGTTAGGATTCTCGGTTGCAAGCAACAGAAACCATTTCTGGCAAAGTTAAGCAAAAGGAGATTTTATTGGAAAACTATTGGATGGCTCCCAGAATTGATGGGGAAACTGGAGAACTAGACTCAGAAAATGAGCAAGAATTGAGGGCATAGCCAAAGTCCTGCCATAGGAACTGTCTCCTTGGGACAGATGCCTCCTGTGTCCACTTGCTGTTCAGTACTGCTCTGCTGGGCTCTTGTCCCTACTGCAGGCACCTGAAGTAATTACTGACAGTCCCTGCCCTCCTGCCTAATACCTCCCAGACCCAAGGTCTAGACGGGGCTCCAGCAGGGCTGAGCCCAGCACACAAAGGTCAAGGGAAGGAGTTGCTGCCCGCCTCAGCTTCTGCAGGGAGAGGGACCCTGCCTCCCACATAGCTTGGAATTCTTCCAAACCGGCTAAGTTTGGATGCTGGCAGCCAAAACCAGTCAATGTCCACCATGTTCTTCAGCAATCCCTAGTCAGGTAATGCAACATTTGACAGATTAAGAGACTGAGTGTCTGAGAGGTTTATTTACTGGTCACCTCGCTAGTAACTAATTACACTAACACCTACCTCACAAAAAAATGGATGTGGGTAGTCAGCAAAGGTCAGTTCTCTTCCCCCCTCAGTAACAGCTTCTTACAGGCAATGTTTGTTCAACCCTGGGGAAGGCCTCCGAAGAATTGTTCACATGAATTGTAATTCATCCCAAGGGACTGTACTGCCATGCAGACAGAACGTCATCATCATCACATTATCATCGTTTTCCTTTTTGCTTTGAGGCCTCATAAAACCCTGTAAAGGAGGTGTCACCTCAGTTTACCAAATGAGAAAACTGAAGCTCAGAGAGATTTAGTGACTCTCCCAAGCTCACAGAGCGAGTCAGAGCAGAGCCAGAGTCATATGTAGGCATTGTGTCTCCAGAGTCCAGTCTATTTCAAAGGAGCAGGCTGAAAACAAGTCCAGGATTTGACACAGGTACAGAATGTCAAGGCAGGAAAAGACCTCAGCAAACTGCATCTTCCCCCGCCTTACACTGATGGGAAAGCTGAGGACTGGAGAGAGAAAGTACCCTCTGCCCAACCTCATACAACGCCATCCTTGAAGCTTCTGTACTGGAGTCAGGATTTGAATCCAGTTCTCCTGCCACCCAATCTAATGCACATTCTCCATGTTCTCTATTGTCGAGCTCATTTTAAAGCTGAAGTAACTGAGATAGACAGCAGGGAGTAAATGGCCAAGCTAGTTGTTGGCACAAGGGCCTGGCTAATAATGGAATGGACCCAGAATAAAGAACATGGCAGCAGGATGGACAGGAGGTAGGAGGCTATGCACCCTCAGAAAACTATGTTGCCCCCTAGTTTCCTGATTGTTCTCTCACAACCAGGAATTGTTTCCATATGTTAAGAGTAAACTATCCTCTCCTAGTTGGAAATGATGATGGTAACAGACTTCAATTGGTGGACTATTACGATAACCAGGGAGAGGGTCTAAATGCTATTAGACCTTAACAGAGCAAACATGTTCTCCCCAAAGAACTGGACCCTGTGAGCATTAACACCTTGACCTGAGATCCTGAGATCCCCGCCCCTTTCCCACAGATTCCTTCCAAAGTCAACTCAGACAGCAACTCTTCTAGGAAACTTTCCTTGATTCCCAAGCTGGATTGGGAACTCCCAAAGCCCCCCACAACTTTTTTAGGTCTCAGCCCTGACCTCGCTGGGTTGTCATTTTCTATGTGCTTGTCTCCCACATCAGACTATTTTTTTAAAGTACTTGAATTATTTTATTTTTTATTTTTTTATTTCTCTTTCCCCTTCCCCGCCCCTCCCCCTTGCCCTTCTCCCCACTGTTGTCTGCTTTCTGTGTTCATTCGCTGTGTGTTCTTCTGTGTCCGCTTGTATTCTTGTCAGCAGCACCAGGAATCTGTGTCTCTTTTTGTTGCATCATCTTGCTGAGTCAGCTCTCCGTGTGTGTGGCACCACTCCTGGCAGGCTGCACTTTTTTGTGCTGGGTAGATCTTATGGGGCACACTCCTTGCGCATGGGGCTCCCTTACTTGGGAGACACTCCTGCATGGCCCAGCACTCCTCGGGCGCATCAGCACCACACATGGGCCAGCTCACCATACAGGTCAAGGAGGCCCCGGGTTTGAACCTTGGACCTCCCATGTGGTAGGTGGACGCCATATCCGTTGAGCCAAATCTGCTTCCCTCCCATTAGACTATTAACTCTAGGGTTCAGACAGGCCAGTCACAGAGGAGGCCTCAGTAAATGTTAGTGAAATGAAAAAGTGGATGGAGAAAAGCGGGGGAGAATATCCAGGAACCCAGACCTTCTCTATCTACTCCTACTCTGAACTCCTGGCTGGGGGACATGAGTTTCTGTCTTGCACAGCTTCTGGATTTGGCCTTTGGACCAAGGTCCTCTGGTAATGAAGTCTCATTACCACCTAACTCTGACCTGGATCCCCTTCCTTCTGACTAGCCCCAAGGATTTTGAGTTGCTTTCAGCCTAACTCCCCCAGCAGCTGAACTCCGCCTGAGAGCCCCATCAGCAGGCAGCCTTCTGCCAGTAGTTTAGCCAGGCTATCCCGAATGGCCACACCATTAGCATGCCCTCTGGAGCCCAGAGCTTGGCCCTGATGACACAGAAATGGACAAGGTAGTCTACTGAGGTCCTGAGTCTGTCAGGCATTTGAGACAGATTTCAACGGAGAGTGGACAAAGTCAGAAGGTAATATGTGTCTCAGTGTGATGTTCACAGCAACTCAGGAACCAGCCAGGTGCCCATTAGCTAGAGGTTCTGGCAGCCAATTGGGTCTTTACTGGGCTCTTGGAGGGCACTAAGCTAGGGGATATGGGAGATTCAGAGCCTGAATCAGAAGGAGACACAACTCTGAGGTACAACTAAGCAAGGAGGATGCCAGAACATCTGGAAGAAGGTGTTTTAGGGAACCAGTTACAGTAACATCTCAGAATATTGCACTTTGCCCTTCAGTCACATCAATATTCTAACATGCAAATAATGTTCCAGCATAATACATTCTGCCATTTTGCCCTTCCAGTATGGGGGGCATTCTAGCCCACCAAATTCCTCTTTTAGCCATTCCAGTGTTCCAGCCCACCAACATTCCTCCACACCATCACTGTAATATTTTCAAATATCAGAATTTCAACTGCTAAACCTTCAAACTTCCTTCTAACAAAAGCATTTATTTGTTTATTGATTCATTTATCCCAGTGACTCTTAATAGTTGAGGGAATATATACTTCTTTAAGAAACTATTAAAATCCATGGATTCTTCTCCCCAGGAAAAAAAAGTATATATACATAAAATTTGGGATATGATTTCATTTATTCACAGATGTTTGGTGGGGTCTATGGATTGTTTAAACTGTTAAGAGCTGTTTAATTTTACCCTTCCTTGATCCAGAAAGACATTTAAAATAAAACAATTCATTAAGTTTAAGGTGGGGCAAAATAAGATTGGAAAAAATAAACAAGATAGGGACAAAGTGGAGCATGGCCTGCTATTAAGAAAAGATCTTATTTTTTATTTATTTCTCTATTTATCCCTACCCCTCCCCCCATTGTTTGTGCTCACTGTCTGCTCTCTGTGTCCGTTCGTTGTCCACTCATCTTCTCTTTAGGAGGCATGGAGAACCAAACCTGAGACGTCCCATGTGGGAGAGAGGTACTCAATGACATGAGTCACCTCTATTCCCTGCTTTGTTGTGTCTCTCATTGCATTTCCTCTTTGTGTCTCCTTGTTGAATTATCTTGTTGCATCAGCGCACCACACCAGCCAAAAAATATGGAACGCTTAACAAATTTGTGAGTCATCCTTGAGTGGGGGCCATGCTAATCTTCTCTGTAGCGTTCCAATTTTAGTATATATGCTACAAAGCAAGCACAAGAAAGGACTTTAAAAGTAACAAAAGGGAGTTCACCTGGAGAACCAGGTTAGTCTGAGCTGAGCACCTGGTTTGTAACAGAGACCACGATGAGAAGAGAGTTATAAACTAGAATCCCGAGTACTGGGATATGAGGCCCCTACCCAATGGGCTGGAATGTATACTAGTAACAACATCAACAAAACAATTGAAAAAGCATTTGGAATTTTTAGTGACACGGTGGCAGTGAGAACAATGGCAAGAGAAGATTTATTGTCTAGTTCTCTTTCTAACTGCTATTTGGAAGCAGGTCTGCCTCTGTGGTGGATTTATACTGTGTCAATTTAGCTAAATTAAAACTTTGTTCTGAGTTCCCAGTATGGTTATGAGATTGCTTGGGCTACAAGAAACATTTGGTGAGAGATTTGGAAGGCACAGCTAAAGTAGTAGCGGAAAAAAAAAAAAAAAAAAAAGCTGAAAGTATAGAACATAGTGACCTACACAGTTAAATTTGTGTTTCACATATTTAACTCTAAGACTTCCAGTAGCCAAGGCAAAAAGGGAAAACTGTTCACTTAGGGAGTTCACAGTGTTCATGAAATAAAAACAAACCACAGTTCCTTAGGGGATACACAACTATTCTTGGTATGAAGACCAGACAAGAATTTCTTCTGAGTGCCTCATAAAAAATGACATAATGGATTATGGCCTTACCAGGGGCCTCACTATAGATTCTGAGATGTGTTTTGTAGTAGAGTGATCAACTTGTTCCAGGTTGCCTGGTACTTTCCCAGTTTCAAAACTGAAAATCCCACTAATTTCTTTTGTCCCAGGCAAATTGGTCACCCTATTTGTGAGTTACATACAGTTCAGTCAAATTAATCAAGGATGCGGTTCTAAAAGATCATGTGTAATCAAAATTATCCTTGGAAATCCTTTAAATCTCCCATAAAGAATAGAACCATCTCTAAATAGCATCCCTCTAGCAACGGAACTGATTGCTGTTTCTTTGGCAGAGTACATGATAAAGAGATTGGCTTGTTTTGGGGGTAAGACATATCCTTAAACACTGGATCACACTCAGTGTGGTGAGATGACACACACTGTGGATTTTATGAGGCACATAGGAACTGATACCAACAGGGGGACAGAAGATTTATCTCTCCCATGACACACTTAGCATGGGGCTTATGCTGAGTGAGTGAAATATTCAAAATAGATTATTTGTCTTCCTCTTTCCATTTCTTTCTCTTTTTTTTCAAAGCAGGTATAATTGAATTTCTGTTAAATAAAAATAGTACCTATCTCAAAAGGTTGTTGTGAGGATCCAGAGAGTTAGTATTTAGAAAGTACCTGGCATAGAGTAAGCTCTCTCTAAGTGTTTGCCCTTATTGTTACTAAATATAGATATGCTGATACTCCACTGTATTTCCTGCAGTAACCCTGCTGACAAATTGATGGCAATTTGGGGAAAAGACATTCTGTGTCAGGGGTGAGCTCTAGGGCTCCAGCCTTCTGTAGTTGCAACTTCATGCAGGGAAGAAGTTTCAGTGGGAGCTGAGGACCTGCCTGCCTTCACACAGTTCTCCCTAAGCACAGGATCTGAGCTCGAGCTGGCAAGCCTCAGGGCAGTGAAGCAGTGAACACTCCCCGGTGAGGGCCTTATCCTTTTCACTCCTCTCCTTGGCGTAGAAGATTCCCAATCACCACCCAGGGGGCAATAACTTGCTGAGCTCTCCCAAGTGTCCAGACCTCCCCCCACCCCCACCCCACCCTCCACCCCCTCCACACAGTCTGCCCTGGCCTCCTGGGGTGAGCAGCCCTGGCTGGCTGGCTGGGATCTAGCTGGAGGCCCGGCAGGACTGAACTTTTGCCAGGTAGTATGCCCCACAAGCCAGTGAACTACTGAACGTGAAAACACTTTGTACTCTGTGAGGTGCTGTGCAGCCGTGAAACCAAGATTAGTGCACATGGTGCTGAGTTCAGAATCCAGGGAGAAGATGAGACTAGAGCTTGAGCAGTACCATAGGGATGAAAGGAGAGAGCAAATTTGGTTGATATTTTGGGGTAAACCCACAGGACTTGGTGATTAATTTGATGGTGGGGATGAGGAAGAAGGAAAGGGAGAAGTTGGAACAAAGATTCCCCTAGATTCTGGGCTGGGAATCAGGCACCACTGGCTGAGAAGAGGGAGCCCAGGAGGAGGTGCAGGTCTGAGGGAGAGGAATCTGGTTTGGGACTTACCGAATGTGAAGTGTATGTGGGATATTCAGGAGGGACCATCTGGTGAGCAGTGGGTATAGGGGTCTGAGCAGACAGAGAAGTGAGGACTGGGCCAGAAATCAAGATTTGGGAGTCACCAGCCCATGATGATGGCATCAGAAATCTTGGGGGAAGAGTAAGGACAGTTCAAGAAGGATGAGAAGGGAAGAGAGCTTGGACAAGAATCCCAAGGAATGTCAATATTTAAGCTAGGCAGAGGAAGATAACTGGTCAAGAATAGTCAGAGGGAAAGGTAGAGAACCAAAAGAGTGGGTGTCATAGAAGCTAAAGGAAGATGGTATTTGAGGAAGGAGGCAGTGCTTAAGGGTGACTCCTGCTGTGGAAAAGTCTAATAAGAAATGATTCATGGACATTGGATTTTCTTAATATAATTTCTTTTCATTAGAGAAAAATCATGCAGAGAATACAGACTTCCATATATCCGCCCCTCCCCAATTAACACCCTGTATTAGAGTGGGACATTTGTTACAATTGATTAAAGAATATTATTATAATTGTACTTTACCTATAGTGCATAGTTTACATTAGAGTTCACTGTGTTGTACAGTTCTATGGTTTAAAGTTTTTTTATTCTAGTAAAATATATACAACCTAAAATTTCCCCTATAACCACATTCAAATATATAAGTCGATCCTGTTAATTAGGTTCAAAATGTTGTGCTGCCATTATTGCCATCCATCCATTACCATTACTTATTGGTGAATCTGGCAAGAGCTGTTTTGGGGTGAATGAGAATCCAGCCGATTCAAGGGATTGAGGAGAGAATTTGGGGAAGGAAGTGGAACTATAAAGATAACTCCATTAAGAAGAATTTGGAAAAGAGGGAGATGTTGGGTGATAACTGGAGGAAAATGTGAGGTCAAAAAAATTTTTCTAAAATGGTAGAATCTTGAGCATGTTCAAAGACAAGAAAGGAAGAGTGAGCTGCAGATGTAAGAGATGATTGAGGGAGAGGGGGTGGGGGGCAGGACCCAGAGCCTGGTGGCAGGTTCAGCCGTGGACAAGTGAAACCTTCAGAATGAAGGCAGGTTGTGTCACCAAATGTTTGTCAACAAGGGAGTAGAAATTCACTCAGCAAATACTTATGAGTTACTGTGCATCAAAGGCAGGTGATAGGTCTCTTTCACACATCATTTAACTTGACCGTCACAATAATCCTGGCAAGGGAGGGATTATTATTCCTATTTTACAAATAAGAAAATAACCTTGGGAAAATGGACCGCCCAAGGCCCCTCAGCAAGGAAATGTCAGAACTGGGATCCCAACCCAGGTCTGCTTGTGCCTAAAGGTCATGCTCTTTCCATGTTACTGCCCAGAAGATCCTAAGAATCCCTGCCCCGGGAGTACACCATCTCTCTATCATTCAAATATTATCAGGTCATTGGACTCTCATTGGCTTCCCACAGGTTATACCTGCGGACGCCAAAGCACTTAGAGCAGGGGTTCTTCACAAGGGGTCTGTGGGCTTGAACTGAAATTCAAAAAAACATTATTCTTGCAGGGATGTGTTGGTATGGGTATGATATATCTATTAAATAATACACAGTACAGTGTGGACTTAGTAAGGGTCTGTGGTTTTCACTTGACTGGCAAAGGGGTCTGTGGAACAAAAAAGGTTGAGAACCCCTGACTTAGGGTGAGTCTTTACTCTCCTTTTAAAAATTTTTTTTCCACTTGTGGTAAAATACACATAAAATTTACCATTCGTGACGTTTTGTACGTTCACAGTGCAACTACTGCCACTGTCCAGCTCCAGAACGTATGCCTCACCGCCCGCTTCCTTCAGCAGGCGGCTCATTCAGAAGGCCTGGGGTGCGACAATCTTGGTTATGGTAAGGTCAACGGTTGGTAAGAAATCCCAAAGCGCCTGGGTTCCTAATTCCTCCTCTAGCCAAAGCACATGTTTCACAGAGTCATAGAATCTCAGTGCTACAAGAAACAATAATTAATTGCTTGATTTGACAAAAACTTATCAGATGCCTACTCTGGGAGTCAAGGTCACAAAGTCTGACCTAACCACTAAGTCAGGAATCTCCTCAAAATTTCCTTGACTGCTGTACCAGCCAATTCCCAGCTCTACCTCTTACCACTTTTGTAATGTTAGACAAGTCACTAACCCCTTCTAAGGCTCACTTTGCAGGCTGTTAAAAGGGGATAATGTGAAATAATACCTACCTTATAGGATTGGCCTAAGGATTAAATAAAATAATAAACCATTTATATACAGTACCTAGTATATGTCAGACATTGTTCTAAGTGTTTTACCTATGTAAACTCATTTATTCCTCACAACAACCCTGGGAGGTAGGTAGCAGTCTTATCTTCATTTTCCAGATGAGGAAGAGGCACAGAGAGGCCAAGTAACTTGCTCCAGGTCACACAGCTAATGAGTGGTAGAGCCAGGATTGAACCCAGGCAGTCTGGCTCCAGAGCCTTTGCTCTTTTTTTTTTTTTTTTTTTTAATTGACTTTGTAATAATATTACATTAAAAATATATATGTGAGGTCCCATTCAACCCCACCCCCCCACCCCCCCTCTCCCCCCCCAACAACACTCGTTCCCATCATCATGACACATCCACTGGATTTGGTAAGTACATCTTTGGGCACCTTTGCACCTCATAGACAATGGTTCACATCATGGCCCATACTCTCCTCCATTCCATCCAGTGGGCCCTGTGAGGATTTACAATGTCCGGTGATTACCTCTGAAGCACCATCCAGGGCAGCTCCATGTCCCAAAGACGCCTCCACCTCTCATCTCTTCCTGCCTTTCCCCATACCCATCGTCCACCATGTCCACTTTTCCCAATCCAATGCCACCTCTTCTATGTGGACATTGGATTGGTTGTGTCCATTGCACCTCTATGTCAAGAGGAGGCTCAGATTCCACATGGATGCTGGATGCAATCCTCCCATTTTCAGTTGTAATCACTCTAGGCTCCATGGTGTGGTGGTTGTCCTTCTTCAACTCCATCTTAGCTGAGTGTGGTAAGTCCAATAAATCAGATTGTAGGTGCTGGAGTCTGTTGAGGCTCAGGACCTGGCTATCACATTGTCAGTCCAGAGATTCAAATCCCCTAAATATATCTTAAACCCCAACACTAACTGCACCTCCAGCACATTAGCATGAAAGTCTTATGAAGGGAGATCCCATCTGAGTCCAGATTCATCACACATAAACACCATTTCCAAAGAGGGGCCATCTGCCCTGGTAGTTAACCCCATCGGCCATGACCATAACTCCCATGGGTCTCTTTAGCCCTCAAAGGAACCAATATCTGGGGGTTGTATCTGCTTTATCTGTCTCTCTGACTCTGCTCAGTTGTGCATGAGGGCAATCCTTCTGCCAGCCTCCAGACTCTTTTTTAGAAACTCGTAGCCATATAAACTCATTTCTCCTTTCCATTTCCCCCTTACTTTAGGTCAAACAGCATTTTAAAGTCATGGTATTTTATGTAGACATGGATATTCTGCTGATCCGCATTGAACCTTCCATATAAGGTCATTTTCCAGTTGCATCATCAGTTGGTAGTTGATAGTGGTCCCTCGTTGCCAGGGAGGCTCATCCCCGGGTGTCATGTCCCACGCTGGGGGGAAGGCATTGCATTTACATGCTGAGTTTGGCTTCGAGACTGGCCACATTTGAGTAACATGAAGGCTGACAGGAGGAAATTCCCAGGCACAATGTTCAGAGCCTTTGCTCTTGACCACTCTGTTAACCTCCAAAGTTTGAATGACACGTTTAGAACATTTCCAAGCACATGTTAAGCGCTCAGTAGTTGTCAGCTGCCAGTATTATGATTGCATTTTTTAACAGCTTTATTGAGGCTTATTTGACATATTATAACATGCTGTCTGTTAGAAAGTCTTTCTGACACTAAGCTGAAATCCCCCTCAAGTCATGCCCTTCCTCTGGGGCTTCCAGCTCTACCAGCCTGAATTTCCTAAGAGCCGATCTTCACCCTTGCCCCATTACAGTCCCTTAGAGATTTGCAGTCACAGGCCAGACCTGTCTGGTGGGGCTTGCCCCGGCTTCCGTCCTATCTGTTGGTACCTCGGTCATTAGCCCACACGATCGGCAAGCCTCCGACAAGCCCAGGACCACTGACACGCCCCAGGACCAGAGCGGAGCACCAGAATTGACTATGTAAGTTACAGGGTCCATTGTAAAATGAAAATGTGGGATCCCATGTTTAAAACTGAATTTCAATTTTTAAAATTTAATACTGGACTCTGGAGTCCATCAATTAGCTATAAGCTCACCTTGAACTTCACTGTCTATATGACTCAGTCTTCCCACCTCCCACCCTGGCTCCTTTGTCTGAGACAGCCTTTTGGGTTTAGTAGTTAGTGGAACAAACACCAGACTTGTAATTGGGAGCCTATACTACCTTACTAGTCAACCAGAGGTGTGTTTCATGCCTTCTCTGGCTTAATTTCCTTGTCTGTTAAACAAGATGGCTAAATTTAGTATCAAATTAAGTGTACTGTCATTGAGCACCAACAAGGCATGTTCATATCATAACCATATTATTAAACTGGGCACTTATTTGCCAGGCACCATTAAGTACATGTCCATTCTCCCATTTAATCCTCAAGACAATTTTTTAAAGATTTTATTTATTTATTCCCCCCCTCCCCCTCCTGCCCCCCACCCCCACTTTGTTTGCATTTGTTGTGTCTGCTTGTCTTCTTTTCAGGAGGCACTGGAAACCAAACCCAGGACTTCCAATGTGGGAGGGAGGTGCCAATCAGCTGAGCCACCTCCACTCCCTACCTTGCCAGGTATCTTTTTTTTTTAATTAATTAATTAATTTCTCTCCCCTTCCCCCCCACCCTGGTTTTCTGTTCTCTGTGTCTATTTGCTGCGTCTTCTTTGTCCGCTTCTGTTGTTGTCAGAGGCACGGGAATCTATGTTTCTTTTTGTTGCGTCATCTTGTGGTGTCTGCTCTCCGTGGGTGCGGCGCCATTCTTAGGCAGGCTGTACTTTCTGTCGCACTGGGCTGCTCTCTTATGGGGCACACTCCTTGCGCATGGGGCACCCCTACGCGGGGGACACCCCTGCATGGCATGGCACTCCTTGCACGCATCAGCACTGCATGTGGGCCAGCTGCTCATGGGTCAAGGAGACCCGGGGTTTGAACTGTGGACCTCTCATGTGGTAGATGGACACCCTAACCACTGGGCCAAGTCCACCGCCCCTCATTGCCAGGTATCTTACTGTATCCTCTTTGTGTCTCCTGTTGCGTCATCTTGGTGCATCATCTTGCTGCGTCAGCTTGCCACACCCGCCCATAGTGCCAGCTCTGGGTCTCGCTTATCCTCTCTAGGAGGCACTGGGCATCAAACCCGGGACCTACCATGTGGCAGGCAGGAGCCCAATCACTTGAGCCACATCCACTTCCCCTCATGACAGTTTAATGAGGTATTTTTCAGAATTCTAAAACTTAACAAGGGTAGGGATTTTTGTCTGCTTTGTCCACTGATGTATCCTAAACTGCTAAACCAATGCCTGGTACATAATAGGTGCTCAAAAGCTATTTGTGGGATGAATGAATGAGGAAACGGGTCCAGAGAGGCAGTGATATGACTCACCCAAGGCCTTGTCGAGAGAAAATGCCAGAGCCAAGATTCAACTACAGATATGCCTGGCACCAAAGTCTATGCTTATTCTGCTGTGTCGGTATGATTCCCATTTCACAGATGAGGAGACAGCTCAAATGGATGAAGATGCTCTCCAGGGTTTCTACTGCCTCTCAAATCTTGTTTTTCTAAGAGCACAGGGCCCGCTCTGCTGGGGTAACATCACTTTGGAAGGTGATGGCATTGGTCTTCTCTGCCCAGGACTCTTCTGAGGTCTCAAAAGTACTCTTCTGTCCTCACTGGCAGAGGCAGGCCAGACTCAAAGCCCAGCTCTGCCATATATTGCCCCAATTTCCTCATCTGTAAAATGGGTTCCATACCTGCTAGATCTATCTTACAGGAGGTTCCCTCCTCCAGGAACAGCCCTGCACCCAATAGGCCCTTAATGAACGTAGTTGTTACTAACCTACCTCAGAGCAGCTTCAAGGTCAAAACTTGCTGCCACTGACGTCTGGAGCCTGCCAAGGCCTCCTGGAACCTGATCGGAGGCCTGCGGCAGGGAGGAAAGTGGGGTCAACTGTTATTCTTGGAGCTGATGGAACCCAGCCGGGTTTCAGGTTCCCGTGGGGAGCCCTGGTTCAGGCAGCTTGGCTGGTCACGTGCACAGGAAAGCCTGACCTCAGCATGTTCTCCTGAGCCTTCCACATGGCCCCCATTGGAGAGAATCCTGGGGCACAGTGAACACTGCAGAGAGACCATATCGCTCTGCAGCTGACTTCAGCCATTGAATCATTTTCCTTAGCATCTACCAGAAGGTTCCTGGGTGCCGTGTGAAGAGCTCCCTGAGACTGCAAAGAGCCTCCACCTGAATGAGAGGCAGACTTAAGTAGTGGAAAGAGGGTTTGGGGATGGGCAGGCCTAAATTCTAATCCCAGCTGCTCTACTCACTAGCTCTATGTATCTTATTTACAAGCCACTTTCTCTGTCTGAGCCTCAG
Organism: Dasypus novemcinctus; assembly: GCF_030445035.2. Lineage (NCBI taxonomy): Eukaryota > Metazoa > Chordata > Mammalia > Cingulata > Dasypodidae > Dasypus > Dasypus novemcinctus. The sequence continues at coordinate 79,806,319 of NC_080681.1, read as the reverse complement.
TTGCTTTGTCTTAAAAATGGTGAGATTAAAACCTTCCTTAGAGAAAGTTAACAGGAGGAGAGTGGCACATAGTAGATGTTCAATAGATAGATGATCACTATTTGTATTGCGAACTTCTAAATGACAGGGACTCTATCAGATTCAGCCCTGCATCCCCATGCTCAACCTAGAGCCCAGCCAAGAGCAGATTCTCAGTGTTGGTTGAATGAATAATGAATTATGGAGGGCACCGAACTAAAATCCCTAATCCATCTTCCACACTTACCCTGCCCCAATTCTTGTATAGAATCAGTCCTCTTTGCAGCAGCCCCGACAGCTGAGCATCTTCCCTTGGCTTGCACACCTCTGTGAGTGGGAGTTCACCCCCACTCAAGGTTTCTCATTCTACCCAGTAGAAAGTTCTTCCTTCTGTTCAAACCTCCATGAACCAAGACCTGCCTCCTCATAGCTTCCATCCACTGGGCCTAATTCTGCTCTCTGGAGCTGATCGAGCAAGCCCTGGTCCTGAGCCAGGCACCTTGCTTGCTTTGATTTCATTTAGCCCTCACATTAACCCTGAAGAGTAAGCATTATCCCCTCTTGAGAGATGAAAATGAGGCTCAGAGAGGTGACATAACATGCTTGTAAGTGACAGAGACGTGATTCAAACGCAGTTCCTTCTCTAAAGCGCTTTCTTTCCACTGTTCAGTGGATTTATTGGAAGATATAATTGTCCCCAGACAATTCCCTTCCCTTTCCTTCAGTAAATATTTATTAAGTACCCAAAATGTACCAGGTCTTGAGCTATAGGCCCTGGGAATAGAAATGACTAAGACATAGTTCATGCCCTCAAGGCACTCGCAGCCGGTCCCAAACCAGTGTGAAAAGAATGACAAGTGAGGACAAAAGCTGTAGGAACAGGGCTTCCTGGAGGAGGTGATATCTGGTTTTAGTTTTGAAAGCCCATTAAGAGTTCACAGACTTGTGCCAAGGGAGGGAGGTGAGAAAGCAGGGTGTTTGGTGGAACTGCGGCAGAATCCAGATTACAAAGGGGTTGTGGTGCCTAGCTAAGGAGCTGGGACTTTGTGTGCTTAAGAATCCTTTGGCTCAGCAGGATCTCATTGACTGCCAAAGTAAATACTACTTCAAATAGCAGGGATCCTGCAGGCTCTGGAGACACCCAGACACTATAGCCAGAGCAGACAGCTCAAGAGTTTGGTGCTGTGCCAGTGGGTTCTACTTTGGAATTTATGCTCCCAATTGTTACAGAGTTGGACTCAGTTGTGATTTCCCTACACACGGCTCTTCTGCCCCTTCTATTTGAACCAATAGTTAGTACTAGAGTTGATAAGTATACATCCAAGAGACTTAAATTGTTGGGTTGCCCATATACCAGCTGGGTCCTGAATCTCAACAGAGCTGGAACACCTACTCTCCAGTTCATTGGTCTCACCCAGGACAACTAACAAGGGGATGATGATGGACAGCAACCATCCCAAGGAACAGAGAGAGTCTACAATTGCAAGCAAGACAGTCCCATCCATCTGTTCTATGGGATCGAAGCCCCCTCTCAATTAGAGGTGGAGTAGGCATCGCCGTCCAGGAATCCTCAGGACCAGGGAGTGAATGATGGACTAAAGTAGACCTACTGGTATTTTATTATAGACTTATTGTGATTCTAGCAATTTAAGAATTTATATCATTGATGTGAAGGAAGTGCTATACTGGAGGTTATGAGGGCAGGAAGAGGGAAAAAAGGTGTAATATTGGGGCATTTTCATGACTCGGGAATTGTCCTGAATGACATTGTAATTGACAGATAGAGGCCATTATATATCTTGGCCAAAACCTACAAAATTGTGCAGGAGAGAGTGTAAACTACAATGTAAACTATAATCCATGCTTAGTGGCAATGCTCCAAAATGTGTTCAGTTGTAATGAATGTATCACACTAATGAAGGATGTTGTTAATGTGGGAAAATGTGGGAGACATAGGGAACGGGGCATATGGGAATCCCCTATATTTTTTATGTAATATTTATGTAATCTAAGTATCTTTAAAAATAATTTAAAAAATATTTTTTAGAAAAAGAATCCTTTGGGTAGGGAGTGGACACAGCTCAAGTGTTTGAGCACCTGCTTTCCATGTACAAGGTCCTCGGTTCAATCCCTGGTACCTCCCAAAAAGAAAAAGAAAGAGAAAGAGAATCTCTTGGGGTTTGTTTTTTAAAATCTGGACTGTCACTTAGTAGGTCTAAGCTGGTCTCAAGAATCTATTTTAAACAGGTGCTCCAGGAGATTCAGCAGGGGATCCATGGCCCACATTCTGAGAACCACTGTTGCAAAAGACAGAAAGTCTTTGAAGGAGGACAGGGAAGCAGACTTGGCCCAATGGATAGGGTGTCTGCCTACCACATGGGAGGTCCGCGGTTCAAATCCCAGGCCTCCTTGACCTGTGTGGAACTGCCCCATGCACAGTGCTGATGCGCGCAAGGAGTGCTGTGCCATGCAGGGGTGTCCCCCACGTAGGGGAGCCCCATGCACAAAGAGTGTGCCCTGTAAGGAGAGCTGCCCAGCGCAAAAGAAAGTGAAGCCTGCCCAGGAATGACACCCCACACACGGAGAGCTGACGCAGCAAGATGACACAACAAAAAGAAACACAGATTCCTGGTGCTGCTGCTAAGGATAGAAGCAGTCACAGAAGAACAAACAGCAAATGGACATAGAGAGCAGACAACTGAGGATAAGGGTAAGGGGAGAGAAATAAATAAAAATAAATCTTTAAAAAAAAAAAGACAGGAGGACATGGCAGATTTCAGTCTAGAAAGTAATTGACTTTGTAGAGCCACATAGATTAATCAGGGAGACAGACATGAAAACAAGTAATTATGATTATAATATGATGATAGAAGACCATACATTCTTAGTATTCCAAGAAAACTGCGGCATACTTCAATTTGGCATACTTATTCATAAATGTATTAATTAATATCGGTTTGTCAGCACTGATTACTAACAGTTACTGAGCACATACTTTAGGATGCCAGGGTGTCATTTTTCATCATATCATAAAATTTTCTTTTTTGAAGACATTTTCCTGAACAGTGTCCAAAAAAAGAGTACTGGTCCACCATGTGCTTATGCCATGGTAGCTCTGGCTTAGACAAGGCGCTTTCCTTGATCAAGAATTTCAAAAGGAGTCCAGCCCTGCAGATTACTCTAGTTCCCAAATGTGAAGAGGAACCTGGGCCTGGTTTGTCTTGGGATGGCCAGGAAGCTGCAAAGGTGTCACTCTGTGTTGTTCTTCTCAGTCAGCAGCCACTGATGGCCTTGCAGGTGCCCAGACCCATTCTGGGCACTGAGGATAGAGATGAAGCCCACCATGCCCCTGCTCTCCAGGAACTTACGGACTTGTGGGGAGTGGAGACCATAAAAACACAGATGACACAGTGCAATCAGTGATGCGGTGGATGAAAACTCAGGGAGTGAGTGACCAAGAGAAAGCCTATACCCCAGCCTGGAGGGGAGGGAAGGTTTCCTAGAGTCTGAAGAGATGAAGATGAAAGGGAGAAGAAGGGTATTCCAGACCAGCATCAGCAAAAGCAGGGCAGTAATTATTGTTGCCCTGGGTTTTTAAATTTGTGTGTACGTGCAGAGACACGAGCAGCTCCGTGCTGCAGAAGCCCAAGCTGGGAACAAGGAGTGGCGAGATAGGCTAAATATAGAGGCAGGAACCACATGGGGGTGGGGAGACTTGTACGTTGAGCAAGCATTTTGGCCTTTCCCCTTTAGACAGCAGGGAGGCTTGATTTATAAACTGTAATACAATCACCATTCCTCAAGCCTGGGCAGGGCCACCAAATGGGAGTAGTTTCTGCTGGGGGGGGGGGGCTGGGGCCCAGCAGGTGCAAGTCTTCTCAGTGACTCAGAGAAAGGAGGAGGAGGAGGCAGGAGACCTCACCACCCCCACCAGGCCTCCTGCAGCTGTTCCGTGGTGTGGAAACCCCGAGCGAGCCTCACCATCAGCTCCCAGGTTATTACAAGGCAGCGTCTTTGGAAAGCTAGACTCCCTCACAAGCTAACAAAGCCATGTGGAGAGAAAACAAATTATCTAATAGTAAAATCAGATCCCATAAGAACCTTTTTAAAGAAAACATTTATCATTCTGTGGTAAGAACTACTATTCACTTCTCCTAACAATGTTATTAGAAGGCATTATCCCCATCTAAGAGGTGACAAGATTGAGACCCAGAAAGTTAGGAAACTTGCCCACAGTCACACAGTCATTAAAAAGCAAAACCCAGGTTAAAACCTTTAGCTCCAAGAGCTGGAGAGTCTGGTACCCCGCAACCCTAATGCAGAATTCAAAATAAGAAATCTAAAAGGCAAAATGAATGTTAAAAAGAAAAATAAAGTTTTGATTTTTTCCCCCAAAGTGATTACTTGATGTTTCCTAAAAATATAAAATTATTTCTTTAATTTATATTTTCTATTCATTAGGTGCCATAAACACATGCTCAGTGTGCCATTTGATTACTCTAGAATTGCCCAAATCTGTAGGATCAAAAATCTAGGTTTCTTCCCTCTGCCTTTCACAAACAAAATCTTTCAGGCAACTTCATAATCCTTTAACAAATTAAAATCAATTTATTTCTAAATTTCCAAACACCATCAAACAGTTCCAAAAAGTATTGTCCCCATTCCACAGAACCCAAATGAATATGAATGGCTCCCTCTGTACACCCAGTTGCCTAAGGTAGAAGCCTGTTGTTTTCATGCTCTACTTTACCCTCAACCCCCACATTCAATATGCTTAAATGTTTTTTTCTTTAATTATGATACAGGGAAGCAGAAATGGCTCAACAGATAGAGTGTCCATATGTCAACCACATAGGAGGTCCAGGGTTCAAACCCAGGGCTTCCTGACCCGTGTGATGAGCTGGCCCACATGCAGTGCTGATGCACGCAAAGAGTGCCGTGCCATGCAGGGGTGTCCCCCACATAGGGGAGCCCAATGCACAATAGTGCGCTGTGTAAGGAGAGCCGCCCAGTGTAAAAAGAGTGCAGCCTGCCCAGGAGGGGCGCCACACACATGGAGAGCTGATGCAGCAAGATGACACAAGAAAAAGAGACAGATTCCTGGTGCCACTGGCAAGAATAAGCGGACACAGAAGAACATACAGTGGACACAGAGATAAGACAACTCGGGGCGGGGGGTAAGGGGAGAGATAAATTTTTTTTTAAAATTGCGACACCTTTGTTAAAACTGATGAAAGCACCTTTTTATAATTATACCATTAACTATAGTCCATGGTTTAACTTAGGGTTCACTATGTTGTGCATTTTCATGTTTTCCTTTTTTTATTCTAGTATACAACTTAATATTTCCCTTTTTAACATTATTTTTCTGTGCTGTTAACACATTCACAATGTGCTACCACCACCACCATCCATTACCAAAATATTTCCATTTCAAGCCTTAACTCCCTATTTCCTATCCTGATAACCTATATTCGAGATTCTATGAGTTTGCTTATTCTAATTATTTCCTATCACCGAGATCATAAAATATTTGTCCTTTTGTGTCTGGCTTATTTCACTCAACATGATATCTTGAGGTTCATCCAGTTTGTCACATGGATAAGAACTTTGTTACTTTTTACAGCTGAGTTAAGATTCCTTTGTATTTCCACATTTTGTTTATTCATCAGGTGATAGATAATTGGGTTACTTCCATCTTTCAGCAATTGTGAATAATGCCACAATGAAGTTAAGTGTGCATATATCTGTTCGAGTCCCTGCTTTCAATTCTTTTGGGTATATACCTAGAAGTGGGATTCATAAGGTAATTGAAGTGGGGTTATATAGTAACTCTATACTTAACTTTCAAAGAGCAGTCAAACTGTCTTCCACAGCGGCTGAACCATTTTACATTCCCACCAATAACGAAGTCAGCATTCCTATTTCTCCACATCCTCTTCAACATTTAAAAAAAAAAAATTCAGTTTTTAAATAGAAACCATTATAGTGGGTAAGGAATTTTTCTTGTGGTTTTGATCTGAATTTCTTTAATGGTTACTAAAGTTGAGCATCTTTTCATGTGGTTTTTTGGCCATTCATACATCTTCTTTGGAGAGCTATCTATTCAAATTTTTACCCACTTTTTAATTCGGTTTCAACATGGCTAAATTTTGCTTATTTAGCAATCTCCTCAATCTCACCCCTCCTTACTTCTTCAGGCCCAACACTGCCTTAGCTCAGACCCTATAATCTCTCACCTGGACCTTTGTACCAACCTAATTGATCTGTCTCCGGTCTTTCCCCATCCAATCCATTTTCTGCACTGGACTTGGAGCTAGTTTCCAAAAGTGATCATTTCATTCTCTGCCTCAAAACCCTCCAGTAACTCCCCATTGGTCTTAAGATGAAACACAAATCCCTAGATCCACTGGCCTTTCTCTTCCTCTCTGGGACGCTTGATTCCCTCTCACAGCACTGACCATTGTATCATGAGACTTCAGTGAGAATACTAATCAGAGTACAAACCACTAGTCGTTATAATGAATCTTCTTCCTCATTAGATCATTCAGCCCAAGTCTGGCATGGAGGAAAAATGCTGAAAATAACGGCTAATGATGATTCGAATGCCTGCCGGCCAGAAGACATAATGAGGCTTCTTGCCAAGACCAGAGTCTGAAAACCCATGTTCAAACCTTGCCTCAAAGCCTGCACAAAAGTGAGAATCTCATCCATGCTGGCCTCCCACAGTAGCCTGGATATGAAATGGCCTTGGCCACAGTAAATTATTATTCTTTGCATTTTAATAGCTTTTGTGAAATGTAGCATTTTGAAACTCCTAATGCTTATTCCATTGTTCCTAGCCTCATCACATGTGATGTAAGGAAGAATCCCTACCAGGGATTCCAAGCAGGCACTGGTCCACAAAAAAATAACCCAGCACACCACCACCACTGAGTTAACCTAATTCTTCAAAATTACAAAACCCATTATTTAATTGAAAAGATGTGATTAAAAACAACACTGGTGGGCCAAAAAATGTCAGTAGGAGGTGAGAATATTGAAGGGAAATTATTTCTTCCTTCTTCAAGATTTCCATATTGCATATGGGAACATGACTTTTATAATCAAAACCCTCAAATCTTACATTTTTTCAAAAATTTAAATGTTTACAGAGTTCACTTTATTGTAAGTGTAAAAACTACATTTTTTTTCCTTATTGTGGTAAAATAAACATACTTTAAAAAGTACCATTTTAACCATTTTTTGCAGACTTCGCAAGTTTTAAACGAAGTTATCTTTTAAAGCCTCTTCCCTGCTCCTGGGAAAGTCGATCTCTTCTATCAACTTGAGAAGCTGACCAGCTGTGCTTACAGACCTTCAAGGACAGTTGCAAAACTTGATGGAAGCCTGAAACAGTAGACGGTGATATAATGGTTCTGTTATCAGTAGGACTATGACAAGCTCGCCCCCTGGTGACAAACTAGGGAGGATAAGAAAAACATACACTCTTGAGATGTCTAAAGCAAAATGGCATGACCACCAGGGAGAACATGCTATCTTACTGGAATCTGGAGCAAACACTACAAAGAACACAAACTATTAGCTACTGAAAATAGTTTATTTACAGGGACAGTTAAAAAGGTTACAAAGGTTCAGTTCTGAGTGACACATGAGTCAAAGTCCTTGCTCACTAATTCCTAGCTGAAGTTGCCTTGGGAATAATATCTGCTCACTCAGAATGATGGGCAGTGCCAGGTGAGTAGACCGGGGATGTGAATGTCTCCTCTAGAGGAAGGCAAGCTTATAGTTCATCTCTAGCAACCTTGAAACATGACCTTTAACCTTTGTGTTGCATGTTCCTTCTGACCCCTAAGAATTTATTTCAAGATCTTCTTCTAAAGGCAGAAAAGGAAGCCCACATCAATAATTACATAAGTCAGAGGGTGGCAGTCGTGACTATTAAACTGTTCTAGGTTCCTTAAGCCCTCTATTATGTAAATCAAGATACTTTCTTATTTTCAAGCCTTCTCACTTAAAAAAAAAAAGTCTGATTCCTTCAGGCCCTGTGGCCAATAATTTCTCCAACTTCCTGTTATTTATGTCCCTCCCCCCAACCACTCAATTCTCTAGGTCCTCTGTTTGCACAGAGCTCCAAGAGTGTGAAAGCTAAGACCTTCCAAATTTGGGTGTCTTCATAGAACACACCCAGATAAAGGAGTAATGACTGATAAAAACTTTGTAGGCTTCTTCCCAACTGGTGACCTCTGGAGCAACCGTTCTGTGTAACTGATAAAACCCAAGTCTTCTGCTCCAGCAGGCTGACCTCTAAGATCTGCATCACCGGTCTCAGAAAAAATAGGTATCAGCCTCAAGCTGTTTGTTGTCTCAGAGAGTGGGCCACACTAGCCGAACGTTAAGGGCTGGACACTTTTCTGCTGCTCTTTGTGCAGCTGCCGGGCCCGATTTTTTAGCTCCTCAGCTTTGGCCTCGTCCTTATCGACACCATCCCCCAGCCTGTACATGCGGCTGGCATTGGCACAGGCCCAGACATGGCCCAGGTCACAGGCTTTCATGGAGTACTTCAACGCCTGCCTCATGTCCTTGGGGGAGCCGGGGGCACCCTGGAGGAACATGGCACTGAGGTTGAAGCAGCTGCTGGCATAGCTGCCATCACAGGCCCTGGTATAGTAGTCCCTGGCCTTCCCCAGGTCGGGCTGGCCGTCTTCATTGACCTGTCCATCATGTGCCAGGAGACCAACATTGTGACATGCCTCCACAGACTTCTTTCCTGGCTTCTCACATGCCATCAAAAAGCACCTGGAGGCAGCTTTCAAGTCCTGGCTCAGTCCACCTGTAGGAAGGAAAGGAAAGAAAAAAGTAAACCCAAGCAAGTACAGAACCTGAATATCTCAGGCCAAGCTTACAGAAGACTTTCTGAATAAAGTTCATATACTGTGAGATTAGGAAGCACGCAAGAAAGGTTTCCTGGTACAGTGCACAGCCTCCCAGCTTTTTCGGCCATGGAATCTTTTGTTCAAATACTATTTTATGAGGAAGTAGATGAAAATGGGAATGATAAATCTACCTCATGGCATTATAGCAAGTAGCAAGTACATAGCACCTCATAAGCACTAATATAATTAAATGTTCGTTAATCTGAATACATACTGAATGTCTACGATTTGCTAACCACTGTGCTAGATTCTTTGGAATAGATGTTGTCCCTGCCCTTGTGAATCTTACAGTTTAATGAGACAAACAACCACAAAAAAAAATGTATAGTTAAGTGTGAGAAAGTGTGACAAGTGTATGGAACCTGACCTAGACTAGGAGGTAAGGTCAAGGAAGCATCCCTAAGGAAGTGACATTTGGGTTTTAATCTAATGGGAGAAAATAAGGAAAAGAACATGGAGTGGAAGTTGTTCCAAAGAGTGTGAATAGGACACAAAGAGGAAAGACGCCAACATGGTTGGAACCCAGAAATCACTGGGGAAAGGAGGCTGGAGAGACAGGCCAGGGCAAGACTGTGCAAGGTCAGGTGGGCCTTTAAGGACCCTGTACTTAACACTAAAGGCAAAGGGAAATGGCTAATGGGTTATTTTAAGCAGAGTTCATAGCATGGTTTGCACTCTTTTCTAACTTTTTATTTCTGTGGAAAATTTCACACCTCCATGTACAATCACCCATTCTCCAACATTATAAACATTTCAATTCTTTTTAACATTTTTTTGTCCTCCCCCCCAACCCCCGTGGCTTTTTGCTTGCTGTCTGCTTTCTGTGTTCATTTGCTGTGCGTTCTTCAGTGTATTGTATTTTTATTTTATTCCCCCCACCCCTTGCGGCTTGCTTGCTGTCTGCTCTCTGTGTCCATCCGCTGCGCGTTCTTCTGTGGTTTTGCTTGTCTCCATTTTTGTTGCATCACCTTACTGAGTTAGCTCTCTGCAGCGCTTGCGAGTCAGGCAGCACTCCGTGCTGCTTGCGGGCTGGTGGCTCTCCGCAGCGTGCGGGCGAGCCTGCCTTCACAAGGAGGCCCCAGGACGCGAACCCAGGGCCTCCCATATGGTAGACGGGAGCCCAACTGATTGAGCCACAGCTGCTTCCCTTTAACATTATTAGTTTTAAATTTATTTATTTTTAATTTTTTGGAGTTACCAGGGACAGGAATTGAATCTGGGACCTCGTATGTGGGAAGCATAGGTTTCAACCACTGAGCTATACTGCTCCCCTTTTAAAAAATTTTAACACTTTTTTACAGTGAATTTTTGAAGTAAAAGTCACATACTGGAAAATTTTTTTTTTTTTTAAAGATTTATTTATTTATTTAATTTCCCCCCCTCCCCTGGTTGTCTGTTCTTGGTGTCTATTTGTTGCGTCTTGTTTCTTTGTCTGCTTTTGTTTCTTTGTCCGCTTCTGTTGTCGTCAGCGGCACAGGAAGTGTGGGCGGCGCCATTCCTGGGCAGGCTGCACTTTCTTTTCACGCTGGGCGGCTTTCCTCACGGGCGCACTCCTTGCGCGTGGGGGCTCCCCCACGCGGGGGACACCCTTGCGTGGCACGGCACTCCTTGCGCGCATCAGCACTGCGCATGGCCAGCTCCACACGGGTCAAGGAGGCCCGGGGTTTGAACCGCGGACCTCCCATATGGTAGACGGACGCCCTAACCGCTGGGCCAAAGTCCGTTTCCCTGGAAAATTAATCATTAACCATTTTAAAGTATACAATTCGGTGGCATTTAATACATTCACAATGTTGTGTAACCATCACTTTTATGTAGTTCCAAGACATTTCATCACCCCAAAAGGAAACCATGTACCCATTAAAAACAGTCCCTTCTCATTTCCCTCTTCCCCCAGTCCCAGGAAACCGCTAGTTTGTTTTCCATTTCTTTGGCTCTATGAATTCTGGCTGTTTCATATAAACAGGATCATTCTTTAAAAAGTCTTTGTCTGCTCTGCCCAAAGTTTGCTTTCTTTGTTGATGGCTTCTATGTTTTATCTTGATCCTCTGGATGGGCCATCATTTACTGGTTTTCCACATGCCTTGCAATCTTTTGTTGCAGGCTGTACATTTTCATATTTGACTGTGTTAACTCTGAAATTTAATCCCTGAGCTGTCTGCTCCTTAAAATTTGTATTTAGCTAGTGATAAGACAGATTTCCTTGAATTCCAGGAGCTAAAAACAAGCCAATGCAAAAAACACGCTTCACAGTCTTGGCAAACTGGTTTTGTGTTGGCTGGTGTTCTTCTTCAAAGCTTAGCCTTCCTAACAATGAAGTGACGAAAAGCCCAACTTGAAAATGCAGAATCCCCTCTGGTCTTTTCTGAGCATGCATCTTGTCCTGGGCATGCACTCAGGGCCTTGAGAATCCACCCCACCCCCTCTGTTACATCGATCTGAACTTCACCTTTTCTTTCTATGAAAGTCTTTCCTCCCAGTAAAGTTGTTTATTGTATCTCTCAGAGGTGGTAATTCTTTGCTCTGGGCTGCTGCAATTTGACTGTTACTTACACTGATTTAGCTGCCCCCAAAATGCTTCTCTGTGGGGGGCAAGTTCTGAGATAGTAAACAGAGATTAGTACAGACATGCATTCACCCCAATATGTCATAGGGGTTACTCTGCTCCCTCTGGAAGTGGAACAAGCGACCAGCACTTAGAGTGCAGGCTGGTTCTGCCTAAGGCAGGGAGAGAATGGGGGAAGAGCCACTAATAGCATCATAAAGTTTTCCACTATTTTTAAGTTGCCCATTAATTGATTCAGCATTTACCCAGTTACTGCAAGTATTTAACTGTTTTCCAAAGCCCTAAAGAAGATGGTTCTGCCAGTTTTGCTAGTTGTTTAAAGATTCTGTGGGTGGATGGAACCCTGGAGTGTTCCACTCTGCCACTTTGGTGATGTCAACCCATAAAAAAAATCGCCCTAGCCACTCTTTTTTTTTTTAAAGACTTATCTCCCCTGCCCCACAGGCCACTTGCACTGGCTGACTGCTCTGTGTCCATTCACTGTGCATTCTTCTGTCTGCTTGTCTTCTCTTTAGGAGGCACCAGGAATCAATCCTGGGACCTTCTGACATGGGAAAGAGGCACTCAATCGCTTGAGCCACCTTAGCTCCCAGGTTTGTTGTCTCTTTTTGTTGCGCCATCTTGTTGCACCAGCTCTCCATGGGCCAGCTTGCTTTCACACTCTTGATAGTATCTTTGGATGTACCAAAGTTTTTAATGTTGACAAAGTCCTGTTTATTTTATTTCTTGTTACATGGCTAAGAAGCCATCACCAAATTGAAGGTCATGAAGATTTACTTCTTTTTTTCTCTACTATTCTCCTCCCCCCGTTGTCTGCTCTTTGTGTCCATTGGCTGTGTTTTCTTCTGTGTCTGCTTGTATTCTTGTCAGCGGCACCGGGAAATTGTGTCTCTTTTTTGTTGCGTCATCTTGTTGTGTCAACTCTTGGTGTATGTGGCACCACTCCTGGGCAGTCTGCACTTTTTTTTCATGCGGGGCAGCTCTCTTTACAGGGTGCATTCCTTGCGCATGGGGCTCCCTATGTAGGGGACACCCGTGTGGCACGGCACTCCTTGTGCACATCAGCACTGCACATGGGCCAGCTCCACATGGGTCAGGAGGCCCTGGGGTTGAACCCTGGATCTCCCATGTGGTAGGCAGATGCATTATCAAGAGAGCCAAATCCACCTCCCATGAAGATTTACTCTTATGCTTTCTCCTAAGAGTTTAATAGTTTAGCTCTTAGCTATTTTGAGTTGATTTTTGTATATACTATAAGGTAGAAGTCCAATTTTATTCTTTTGCATTTGACTAGTTGTCCCAGCATCATTTGCTGAAGACCTAGTCTTTCCCCATTCAATAGTCTTTACTGAAAATCAAATAATACTAGATGTACAAGCTTATTTTGGGACTTTCAGTTCTATTCCTCTGATCTATAGTATCTATCCTTATGCCAGTATCACATTGCTTTGATTATATTAGCTTTGTAGCAAATTTTTTTTCTTAAAGATTTTATTTATTTCTCTCCCCTTCCCCCCTCCCATTATCTGCTCTCTTGTGTCCACTTGGCTGTGTTTTCTTCTGTGCCCGCTTGCATTCTAGGCAGCACCGGGAATCTGTGTCTCTTTTTGTTGAGTCATTTTGCTGTGTCAGCTCTCTGTGTATGTGGCGCCACTCCTGGGCAGGCTGTGCTTTTTTCACTCAGGGCAGCTCTCTTTGCGGGGCGCACTCCTTGTGCATGGGGCTCTCCTACACGGGGACACCCCTGCATGGCAAGGCACTCCCTGCACGCATCAGCACTGAGCATGGGCCAGCTCACCACATGGGTCAGGAGGCCCTGGGTTTGAACTCTAGACCTCCTAATAGTAGCCAGATGCTCTATCAGTTGAGCCACATCCACTTCCCCTGAAGAAAGTTTTGAAATCAGAAAGTGTCAGTCTTTCAACTTTGTTTTTCTCTTTCAGATTGTTTTGGCTAGTCAGGGAACATTAGCTTTTAAACATATCACTCCAAATTCACCAGCTAGATATAATCATCATTATCACTGCATGAACATCATTCCAAATATCTTGATAGAATGTACCTAAATCAAATGCTGCTGACTGAATGGATAGTTCAATAGAAGTACTTTGAAAGTTTTTTTTTAAAGTCATTTGCATTTATCAGAAAGAAATTAAACAGAAGTAAAACTAAAGAAATTGCTGAACTTCAAATAATTATTTCTTTACCATGAATAAGTTTCCTAAAATAAACTCCTAAAGTTATGAAGATATTATTAAAAAAACATTAAAAATTTGGAATTTGTTGAGGAGTGGTAACTTTTACCATTTTTCTCCTGAATGTAACAGGTCTTTTTCTCTGCCTACTTTTAAGACTTTTTTCTCTTTATGTTTGGTTTTCAGCAAATTAACTATAATATGCTTAAATGTGATTTTTTTCCCTGCCCTGATTTTTTTAATCCTGTTTGAGTTTAGTGAATCTGACAGCTGATATTTTTCATCAAATTTGGAAAATTTTCAGCCCTTATTTCTTCAAATATGTTTTCTGCACCAATCTCTCTCTCCTTCTGGAATGCCAATACATATTCACTGAATCTGTGTAGCTTAACACTGGGCCACGGTCTTAAGAGGACCTCATATGGATCTCTGGAGCTCCTTCTCTGTGTAGCTCCTTCCTTTCTTGCCCCACAACTCCAGCTGCCTCATCAGCCCTAAACCTTGATCTCTGCCCCTTCAGTTCAGTAAGACTGCTATACTCTGCTTGGCCTCCACCTCTATGAGCCTAGTCTGGAAATTACCTCCAGGTAGAAAGCAAGCATTGTAGGTGGGGCTCACTCTGTGTGTTTCCCTTATCTCTAGGGTCATAGTCCTTCACTACCAGTAGCCCAATGTCTGAAAGCAATTGCTTCAATAGGTTTTATCCAATCCATGGCTTATATTTTAAAAGTTCATTCTAGTTGCATGGTAGAAAGAACACTGGAGACTTTCATGAATCTCCTTAACTAAGCAGGAGAGGACAGTGGCTTGGACAGCAGCAGAGAGAGGAGTAGCAGATACAGAAATATTTTGGAAGTAGACTGGCCATGAGCTACTAGATAGAGATGTCATTTGCTAAAGTGGAAGACAAATGGGGCATTAATAAATTAGGAGACAGAAAAAAATTTTGAGTCCCATAATGAACATGTTATGTTTGAGATGCCTGTAAGAACTCAAGTCTGAATTGTCTAGTAAGCAGCCAACTAAGCAGTCTGGACTAGAGATAAAGATTTGCTTGTAATTATTAACTTATCTGAATCTCCATTTCTTCCTCTAAAGTAATCCTACATTTTAGAAGAGGAAATTGAGGACCCTCAATAAAAAGAAGAAAAATAAAAACATTTATCACCACTTGAGACCATGTCTCTTTACTTTTGGGGTATTTCTTCCCAGTACCCATGCAGTTTGGGCTTGTTTTTACATATTGTAATTATAAGCCTTCTTCATTCCCCATTAGAAACACTTCTTGGGGAGCAGATGTAGCTCAGTGATTGAGCGCCTGCTTCCCATGTACCAGGTCCCTGGTTCAATCCCTGGTACTTCCTAAAATTAAAAAAAAAAAACAAAAAAAAACCACAAACTCTTTTTAACATCTGTTTTACTGGCTGCATTATATTTCAAAGAGATGTAGCAAAGTTACTTTACATTTCCTTTTTTTGAACATTTAGGTTGCTTCATACAGAGCTGATTTCATAAATGGAAACATCTGGCCAAACATTTCCTGGGTCACTCTGACTATGCAACCTAAAATTACATCTGCAGTGCCCAGACCAGACTTGATCACACTGATAGAATGTTTTATAATTTAACAAAGCAGTCACATCCGTGATCTCATTTGATGTTCAAAAATCCTATAAAGACAGTATAGGTAGATTCTATTACTGTCATTTTGCTGATGAGAAAAATGCTTGCCTGAGGCCCAGTGTCAATTATTGTTCAAACCAGGACAAAAAGTGAACTCTCTGACTGCCCACTCCTTCTCCTGTTCTAAACTATCACTTTCATAAAGTATGTGTCAAGAAAGGACACTAAGTGGGCTTTCCTTTTTTTTTTGAGAGTAAAGTTTTTTATTTGTTCATTTCTTGCATTTGAAATATTCTTCGATGACATTCTTTGCCTGAGATCTTTGCCATAGTCCTTAACAACCACACAACTGCAGCCAACTACTTTACGGGGTTTGCCCTCTGTCGATTTTACAGAGGCCGACCCATTCGCCTAGTTTCTTGCTGTCATCAACCTTAATTAGGTTGATTTGGTGCTCAGCACAAAGGGCCTCCACCAGCTTGACATACACAGGTTCATCATGGTTGGAGCAAGCACACAAAGACAGGCTTGGCGCTTGTTGAAGGCTGTGGCAGCTTCGCGGACTCCACGTGCTAGGCCATCGTGGATGAGGACAGTCCTTAGCACCTCTTGTAACGCGGTGTTAATGTCTGTTACACCTCCAGCAACAATGCCTTCCTCAGCCATGGCAGTGGGTTACGGGTGGAGCCGAATCTTGAGATCCCTGAAGCCTCCACCTCCGTGCACCTCCACGGCGGCAAGGCATGAGTGAGTGGGCTTTCTTGAACAGAGGGGGAACAAAAAAGCAATATCCTTTGGCTCAGAAATAGGCAGAGAGAAGCAACAGTACTGGCTTATAGTTATGGTAGGGCGAAAGTATGCTAAACAACAGTCCAAAGAACTCGATTAGCGAAGATCGGCTAGCAAGGTTTTCTGTGACCATTTTAGTTACACCTGGAAAAATTTCTCGTATTTAAGAATTCCAGCTTAACAGAGGATTAAGTATTATTCTTTATAAACTCTGTGATCTTTCATACCTGTTCACCTTCTCTCTGCCTGGGACATACTCTATTCTACTTCCACCAAACAAAATCTGTTTTTTCAAGGACTAGTCCCAATGCTCCCTCCTCCTTCCTGACAGCACGCCCTGTCATGCTCCCAACACTGAACTTCTCCAGTCCTTCACATCTCTCTCCGAAGATGTTTACCAAGCTCTCCCAGGTACAACAGGTATTGATATATTTCTCCTCTCCATTGTTCTGTATCTAATTCAGTGCTTCACTGTATATTAGGTATGTGGTAGGTGGCAGTCCTAGTATGACCTGCTGCTTTTCACTGAGACCCACAAATACATCCTGGCTCAGAACCAGGAGCTAAAACATAATCCCCTAGTAGATAAGGGGACAGCTGGAACATTTCTTTCATACTGCTAATGTCCTGAGCACATGCAAATATTCACTAGAAATGGCCTGATTTTGGTCAGACATGTTTTATGACATCCTGCTCATACCCTGGTGGTATATGTATCCCTGGTGGGGAGGAAGCGGGGTTCCTCCACAATGGCACACACCCACAAGGAGGGATAGGGTACAGAGAACATCTAGGGAGATGTCAGCTAGCACTGAGACCAGCTATAAGGAACTGACGCCTGCTCATGAGGTTGATCTTGCTCTGTTTCTCCTCCATGTGAGTAAACATCTTCCCATCAGAGCCTGAGTCGTACTTAATGCTGGTGACCCTGACACCTATGTTGGAGTGGGCTGATCTTTCTTTACATGCCCCCCCTTCTTACTCAAAAGACACTAAAAGTTTGCTCAACAAAGGATCACTTTAGCAAAAATTAAGCCTCATTAATCATTAAATAACACAAGGTCTTCAATAAGAGGTAGGAAAATAATTTGAGTCTCTTCTGTTTTCCCCGTTTATATAAGGTACTCAAAGTCTTTGTAAAAAACAGTGAAATAAGGTATAGACAAAAGGAACGCAAAACTCTACCAAGACACTTATCCAGAGACAAAAGCTAAGAACTTTTTCTTTTGCACATTGTAGTATGTTTCTGAGTTAACACATGTATAATTTTTCTTCAGTTTTCATCACTAATCATTGTATCATAACCATTTCTCCATTATCACAGAAAATTATTTAGAAATATTTTTTAATGGCTGTATAACATTCCACTCAATAGAAGCACCATTATTTATTTAATTAAGCTTCAATCGTTGGGACACAGTTTGTTGTTGTTTATAAATTTATATTACTGTGAATTATAAACTAACAAAAATAAATTTGGGGGAGTGGATGTAGCTCAAGTGGCTGAGTTCCTGCTTCCCATGTATGAGGTCTTGTATTTGATCCCTGGTATCTCCTAAAAACAAACAAAAACACTCATTGGGGTGTATATATAAGCTCAGTGGTTAAGTGCCTCCTTCCCATATATGAGGTCCTGGGTTCAATCCCTGGTACCTCAAAGATAATAATAAATTTCTACAGATAATGGGCAGGTGAATATCTATCTACATATCTGCATTTCTAGTTACTTCCTAAGGAAAGGATACTAAGAGGTAAATTCCTAGGTCAACAAAATACCCTTCTGTTCCAGCAAAGAAAGCAGATATTCCTGTGGATGCTTAACTCTTCTTTAAAAGAGACCACTATAGACCCCATTTTCCCTGTGAAAGCAGAAATGGTTCACATAGCTTCAGAGAATTAGTAAAGCATCTTCATCAAGATTTCCCTCAACACCTTTCTAAACCAGGTTTTGGAAGGACACTGGGAACCAGGAATAAACCAATCATACCCTCCTCAGAAAGTTCATAATCGGGAAGCGGACTTGGCCCAATATATACGGCGTTTGCCTACCACATGGGAGGTCCGCAGTTCAAACCCCAGGCTTCCCTCAGCTCCTACACTCTGATTTATTGGACTTACCCCACTCAGCTAACATGGAGTTGAAGAAGGTCAACCACCACACCATGGAGCCTAGAGTGCCTACAACTGAAAGCAGGAGGATTGCATCCAGTATCCATGTGGAATCTAAGCCCCCACTTGACAGAGATGTGCAATGGACACAACCAATCCAATGTCCACAGAGAAAATGTGGCATTGGTGTGGGAAGGGTGGCCATGGTGGCTGCTGGGTGCGGGGAATGGGAGGAAGAGATGAGATGAGGAGGCGTTTTCGGGACTTGGAGTTGTCCTGGGTGATGCTTCACGGACAACTACAGGACATTGTAGATCCCCCCAGGGCCCACTGGATGGAACGTGGGAGAGTGTGGGCTATGATGTGGACCATTGACTATGGGGTGCAGCGATGCCCAGAGATGTACTTAACCAGGTGCAATGGATGTGTCATGATGATGGGAGAGAGTGTTGCTGTGGGGGGAGTGGGGGTGGGGGCAGTGGGGTTGAATGGGACCTCATATTTTTTGAATGTAATATTTTTTAAAAAAAAGAATTAAAAAAAAAAAAAAAGAGTAAGATATTAAAAAAAAAACAAAAAAAAAACCCAGGCTTCCTTGACCTGTAGGGAGCTGGCCCATGTGCAGTGCTGATGCGCGCAAGGAGTGTCGTGCTGTGCAGGGGATGCATAGGGGAGCCCTACGCGCAAGGAGTGTCCCAGTAAGGAGAACCATCCAGTGCGAAAGAAAGTGCAGCCTGCCCAGAATGGCGCCGCACACACAGAGAGCTGACACAACAAAAAGAGACATAGATGGCCGTGCCGCTGACAACAACAGAAGCAGACAAAGAAGACACAGCAAAAGACACAGACAACCGGGGCGGTGGGGGGGGGGGGGGGGTAAGGGGGGAGAGGGGAGAGAAATAAATAAATAAATAAATCTTTTTTAAAAAAAGAGTAGATCATAAAAGACATCATGGATTCCATCTTGCTCTCTCTCTTAGATCCCTTGTTCTGGGAGAAGCCAGCTGCCATGTCATGAGGACACTCAAGAAGCCAGCTGGAGAGATTCATGTGCCAAGGAACTGAAGCCATCACCAAAGTGAAGAATAAGGCCATTTTAAAACTGGATCCTCCAGCTCCGCTCAAACCTCCAAATGACTGCAGCACTGGCTGATGTCTTAATTGTAAACTCCTGAGAGACTACAGCCAGCACCCTTCAACTAAGCCACTTCTAAATTCCTAACCCAATGAAACTATGAGACTACAAACATTTATTGGGGTAATCTGTTACATAGCAACAGATAACTCGGACATTACACCAGTGAAAACTGCAATTAGGGCATGAGGAGAAAAGAAAGGGAAGTATTGATTCCTTACTCTGTGCAGACACTGCTGATGATGCCTTTACCCATACTATGCTATTCAATCCTCAAAACAACCCTAGGAGGCAAGTACTACTTCCCCCCATTTTACATGTGATGAAACTGAGGCATGGAGTTAAAGTGACTGACTCAAGGTCCCACTACTTGCAAAGAGCAATCTCTCAGGTCTGCCTAACCTGAAAGGCTACACTCTTCCCCCAACACCCTGCTGGTCTCATCTCCAAAACTTCCCACAATGTGCTTTCCCAGTGCCTGTGTGTAGCAGTTTGATATGGTTATGAATTCCAAAACTAGATATTGGATTAATTAGTAATCTGATCTGTACCTGGGCATGACTGAGTTATAATTAGGGCGTTGAGTCCCCACCCCTTCGTGGTTGGGGACTCACAGATAAAAGGCATGGTAAAGAATAGAGTTGAGGGTTTCTGATGTTGGAGTTGTGATGTCAGAGTTTGATGCTGAAGCCTTAAGCTGGAGGTCCGGGGAAAGAGACAGAGCCGTTCACCTGATAGTCTACAGCTGACCTTGTGGAGGAAACAGAGGAGCTGAGCCCAGAGGAACTGACAAAGCCTGAAGCCTCACAGACGTCAGCAGCCATCTTGCTCCAACACGTGGAAATAGACTTTAGTGAGGGAAGTAACTTATGCTTTATGGCCTGGAAACTGTAAGCTCCTACCCCATATAAATACCCTTTATAATGGCCAGCAGATTTCTGGTATTTTGCATCAGTACCCCTGTGGCTGACTAATACAATGTGAGAACCAACTCTTCTGCAAAGAGAGCTCAGCAAGAGGCCCTGAATGTAGGGCCAGCATTGGTGTCAACGACAAGAACCAAAGAAAGCAGGCCTCTCCTTACCTTTCCCGGTCACATAATAGGCCCCCAGTTTGTAGCAGCTATCACTGTGCTGGTTCTCTTCACAGTTGAATTTCAACACTTTGGCAGCCTCATCAAAATTCTTCTGGATCCCTTCCAAATAGTCCACCAGCCGATAGCAACCTGTGAGGAGAGCATAAGAGCTACTCATGTGTGGAGATGCTGCTCTGTGGTGAGGAGAGCCCAGGGGTGGTGACTTGACCTTACCACAGAGAAGGCAGGTGATGTTCAGTCAGTCATCCAAACGGCATCATCTCCCCTTAGGCAGGGGCTGAGTAATGCAGGGACTGGGAAGACCTTGGCCCCTGCACCAGCTGGACTATTCACCAGCCCTTTTGCTCCCTAACCTCCAGGCCCAAGGACCCCGACTTCCAGGACTGATAGTGTGACACCTCTGGAATGTCCCCTCATGAAATTCAGCAGTAGAACACTGAAAACCAAAAGGAACCCAGGTAATGTTTGTAGCAGCAAAAAAGGGATGCTGTGATGACTATACCTTACTCTGTGGCCAAACAGGGAACATTAAGGTCCAAGAAAGAGAAGGGATGGCAGCTACCAAAGGAGCTGGAAATG
The DNA here is from genome assembly GCF_030445035.2 of Dasypus novemcinctus. Classification (NCBI taxonomy): domain Eukaryota; kingdom Metazoa; phylum Chordata; class Mammalia; order Cingulata; family Dasypodidae; genus Dasypus; species Dasypus novemcinctus. Next base: position 79,785,273 of record NC_080681.1, on the reverse strand, counting down.
GTCTCCCCCTCCTTGACAATCTCCCAGTCCTACTGAGTCTTCCTCCTTAACAATGGGCCCCTCTTTCCTCTCCTCTTCATCCCAATTACACTGCATATCATCTGTCATTCATTTTCAAATAACAAGTTTTGGGCATCTACGTGCATTAATATACACTATTCTAGATTCTGGGGATACAGTCACTTGCCCTCCTAAAATTTATACTCCTGGGAAGGAAACAATAAGTAAATAAAAGAACAAGTAGTTTTCAAACAGTAATAAATGTTATGGATGAAATAAAACAGGATGATATGTAGTTTGCTGTGCATGTTGGGGAAATTGTTAACACAAATTGAACAATCAGGGAGGGCCTCACTGAGGAGGTGATGTCTGAGCTAACACCTGAATGAAAGACACTGAAGTGAGATGGGGTCAGAAAGTCCCAAGTACAGGTAGTAAACACAAAGACCTAAATGAGGCAAAGCTTGACACAAAGTATAATGCAGCTGAAATGAGAAGTTAAGAGGCAAGGAATAAAGAGAGTAAGGCAGGGAACATAGGAGGAAGTTAGGATTTTATTCCAAAAGCAAGAGGAAACTGCATGAAGATTTTAGGCAGGGGAGTGATATGATCCAATTTACATTTTTAAAAGGTCACTCTGGTATTTATGCTTGCATACGTCTGGGTGAGTACAGAGGAAGTTAAGTGTATGAGGGGATAATACATGTTATTTCTGTTATTTAAAAACCTAATAAACAAACAATATAATAATATAAAAATTAAAATACCTCTTTGCAAGTAGAGAATAGACTATAAGGATGTTAAGGTAGAAAAGACTAGTTAGAAGGCTACCGCAGATGTGGCAGATTAAATTATACACCTGAGAAAAATATGTTCTTAATCTTAACCCATTCCTGTGGGTATGAACCCACTGTAACTATAATCTTTTGATGAGGTTATATTTAGTTAAGGTGTGGCCAACTGAATCAGGATGGGTCTTAATCCAATTATGGGAAGCTTTATAGAGAAGGTCACAGAAAAACCAGGGAGAAGCTGGAAGTCAACAGAACCTGGAGGAGAAAGAAGGCATCGCCATGTGACAGAAAAGCCAAGAACTAAGGATCACTGGCAGCCATCCCCAGAACACCACAGTCTTCAAGGAAAAAGGACTGCCTGGCTGATGCCTCAATTTTGGACTCCTAGCCCTCAAAACCACAAGCCAATAAATCTTGGTTGTTTAAGCCAACCCACGGTAGCAGATGGGAAACAAATATACCAGGTGAGAGATTATGATGCCTTTCAAGAAAACGACTGTTATCAGTAGCTATTACAACTACAATCTCCTCTCAGGTTCTTTTAACATTGCTGTAGCCAGTCATTCTTATACAGTCACCCTTCCCTCCTCCATTTTTCCATATATTCTCCACAAGTACACCACTCTGAACTCTCTCTTCAAACAACATACATGACTCTCCACTGCCTATGTAAAATAAAGTTTAAATTCCTTACCCTGACATTCAGAGACTGGCACACTGGCCCCAGAATGCCCTCTTCAAGCTTAATTCTGACTACATCCTTACTTCAACCTTCCAAAAAACAGCATCTTCTCCCACCATCTCCCCCATAACCAGAACTTACCTGTCCCTTCAAACCTCCCTCAGAAGTCCTTTCCCTACCACCAAATCGCAATCATCGTGCAAAGCAACTCTAGGTAGTGAGTCAATTGAAAAAAAAAAAAAAAAAGCCATTCTGTTCTAGTACCCAGACTGCAAGCACGTAGAACGTAAGGCCAGAGCCATTTTCCCCTCTTAAAAAAAAAGAAAACCACCCCCTCTGGAAACCAACATCCACCCATACACTCAGTACACTAAATGTTAAAAGAAGAAACTGGTTACATTCCTGGCCCAGGGCCTTTTCATTAGCTGTTTCCTCCATCTGGTATAGCTCTGCATGATTCACTCTCTTATCTTCACCACGGTGTTCAAATGTCTCTTTCTCCGTGGTTTTCCCAGAGCGCTCAATTTAAAATTGCACTCTTGAACTGATGTCCCTCGCCCGGTTCTTCTTCCCATTGCACTTAATACTTTCCAATACACTACTTCATTTATTTCCTTACTTTTATGCCCGATTCTCCCCAAATACAAGATCCATGAGAACAGGGAATTTTATCTGTTCACTGCTGTACCCACAGCCTCTCTGCTCAATACCCAATGCACACACATCTTTTCCTTCCCCGCCCCCACGTCAAGGTTCAGCCCGGGCAGAACCTTCTTCCTGCGAGCCCTGCAGGTCCTCGTGTGACCCAACACTCTCCCCGCCCCGACACACACACAGGGTCGTGAAGCCCACAAAAGCCTTCGTCCCAACGCGTGACAGCCCGCCACGTGACACCTTCTGCCCCCGCTTCTTTCCCAGGTGCACCGGCTATTTTCCGGACCGCCTCCAGCCCCACGGCGGCGCTCACCGTCCGGGTCCTTCTCGCGGTAGCACTGATAGTTGCACTCCACCTCCATGTTCTCTAGAAAGGCCTTCACTTGTTCCTCGTCCTGAAAGTCCACCACGCCGGCCATACCTCTTGCCCAGCCGGGGTACCCACGCGGCTTTGCTCACCCAGCCGGGATCCTTCAGAGGCTCCGCCCCCACCCGGCCGTAAACCCGCCGCACGATCACGTGAGCCAGGCCTGGAGGCGGGGCGAGGGCTGTGGGGCGGAGCGCCGAGGTCAGAGCTAGCCGCGTTGGGGCTAAAGGCGTCGCGCTGCAAACCCGGGCTGCTGGTGAGTCCTCGAGTGGTTAAAGCCTTTGGCCATCAAGTTCTTTCCGAAAAATTCCAAAAAAAAAGCTGGTGGTGTTTTTGCCCCCTTTATCCGTGCCCACTTTGTGCCCTTATTGATTTTCCGCCTGCAGTCATTGATTCATTCTTCCATTCATTCATTCGTTACATAATCCCAAAGCACCTATTGTGTACCTTGGTTCTAGCACTGTAACAGCTAGGAAGTATGGTCCCTGCCGTCAATGAGCCATCAGTTTGGTATGAAGACATTCATTCACTGATTCATTCAGAAAGCATTATTGTGATTGCAAAGCACAGCTGGAAAAACCAATAATCATAAACCTGTACAAGTGCAATGGGAGGTCTGGCTCATGTATATTCTTACCATATCCACCCTTCTTTTCAGTATGAATGACCTAATGAAAGAATGGCTTTGGGAGTTGATGACTGGAACAGTAGTAGTGGAAGGAGGTTGTAGTAATAATAAATTCCGTTATAATAGTTAATGCTTAAACAGCACTGAACTTTGCGTCAGGCTCTATTCTAAGAGATTGACACGAATTAACTCATTTAATTCTCACAGTGACACTATGGGGTAGATATTATTATCTCCATTCTGTGGATGAAGAATCTGAGGCACACAGAAGTTAATTGACTGATGCAAGGTCATACAGTGAGGGAATTGGTATGCAATAAATATTTTTAAATAAAAGAATGAGTAAGGTGGAAGAGGGGTATGTCAGGGAGATGGAGAAGAGGAAAGGAACTTCATCTGTGTTTTGCTTTGTTCTACTCAGAACCAACAGTTCCAAAAAGCCTAGTGTTCCTGTCCAGCTCTTAAAGGGCACAGGTCCGGATGGCTGCAAGACCAAAAAACACACTTGGTACAGTGTCAGACATAAGCTTTATTTTAATTTTAATTTTTCACATTTTTTATTTTAAAAAAATACTTCAATTACATAAATGTTACAGAGACTATATAGGGGATTCCCATATGCCCTGCTCCCCACACCTCCCACAGTTTCCCACAGTAGCAACATCTTTCATCAGTGTGGTACATTCATTGCAACACTCTTAGACAAACAGTGGGTCAAGGAGAAAATCACAAAAGAAATCAGTAACTACCTTGAAACGAATGAAATGACAACACAACACATCAAAACCTATGGGACACAGCAAAAGTGGTACTGAGAGGGAAATTCATAGCTATAATGCATATATCAAAAAAGAAGAGCTAAAATCAGAGACCTAACTGCACACCTGGAGGAATTAGAAAAAGAACAACAAACTAACCCCAAAGGAAGTAAAAAGAAAGAAATAACAAAGATTAGAGCAGAACTAAATGAAACTGAAAATAAGAAAGCAATAGAGGGAAGCGGACTTGGCCCAATGGATAGGGCATCCACCTACCACAAGGGAGGCCCATGGTTCAAACCCTGGGCCTCCTTGACCCATGTGGAGCTGGCCCATGCGCAGTGCTGATGCGTGCAAGGAGTGCCATGCCACGCAGGGGTGTCCCCCATGTAGGGGAGCCCCATGCGCAAGGAGTGTGCCCCGTAGGGAGAGCCACCCAGCACAAAAGAAAGTGCAGCCTGCCCAAGAATGGTGCCACACACATGGAGAGCTGACACAGCAAAGATGACGCAACAAAAAGAGACACAGATTCCCAGTGCTGCTGATAAGGATAGAAGCAGTCACAGAAGAACACACAGTAAATGGACACAGAGAGCAGACAACTGGGTTGAGGGGAGGGGAGAGAAATACATAAAAAATAAATTTAAAAAAAGAAAGCAATAGAAAAAATAAACAATACCAAAAGCTGGTTCTTCAAGAAGGTCAATAAAATTGACAACCCCCTAGCAAAGCTAACAAAGAAAAAAAGAGAGAAGATGCAAATACACAAAATAAGAAATGAAGAAGGGGATATCACCACTGACCCCATAGAAATAAAGAGTATCATAAGATGGTACTTTGAAAAATTATATGCCAACAAGGTGGATAATTTAGAGGAAATGGACAAATTCCTAGAAACAAACAAGCAGCCTACACTGATGAAAGAAGAAATTGATGAGCTCAACAGACCAATCACAAGTAGTGAGATAGACTCAGTCATTAAAAACCTCCCAACTAAGAAAAGCACAGGACCAGATGGTTTCACTGGTGAGTTCTACCAAACATTCCAGAAAAAAATAACACGTATCCTGCTTAAACTCTTCCAAGAAAATAGAAGTGGAAGGAACATTGCCTAACTCATTCTGTGATGCCAACATCACCCTAATACCAAAGCCAAAGGTAGACACCACAGGAAAGGAAACTATAGACCAGTCTCCCTAATGATTGCTAAAATCCTCAACAAAATACTTGCTAATCATATTCAACAACACATCAAATGAATTATACACCATGACCAAGTGGACTTCATTCCTGGTATGCAAGGATGGTTCAATATAAGAAAAATCAATCAATGTTATACACCACATAAAAAGATTGAAAGGAAAAAAACACATAATCATCTCTATAGATGCAGAAAAAGCATTCTACAAAATATAGCACCCTTTCCTGATAAAAACACTACAAAAGATAAGGGCAGAAGGAAACTTCCTCAACATGATAAAAGGTATATATGAAAAACCCACAGCAAACATCATATACAATGGTGAAATCCTAAAAGCTTCCCCTCTAAGATTGGGAACTAGACAAGGATGCCCACTATCACTGCTCCTATTTAACATGATGTTAGAAGTACTTGCTTGAGCACTTAGGCAAGAAAAAGATATAAAAGCCATTCAAATTGAAAAGAAAGAAGTAAAAACTTCACTATTTGCAGATGACAAGATCCTATACATAGAAAGCCCTGAGAAATCTACGACAAAGCTTCTAGAGCTTATCAATGAGTTTGGCAAAGTCGCAGGTTTTAAGATCAATGCACAAAAATCAGTAGCATTTCTGTACACCAATAATGAGCAATCTGAGGTGGAACTCAGGCAAAAAATACCATTTACCATAGCAACTAAAATAATCAAATATAGTAATAAATTTGACTAAAGATGTAAATGACTTATATGCAGAAAACTACACAACACCGTTAAAGGAAATCAAAGAAGACTTAAATAAATGGAAGAATATTCCCTGTTCATCGTTAGGAAGACTAAACAGGGAAGCGGACCTGGCCCAATGGATAGGGCGTCCGCCTACCTCATGGGAGATCCACAGTTCAAACCCCGGGCCTCCTTGACCTGTGTGGAGCTGGCCCATGTACAGTGCTGATGCATGCGAGGAGTGCCCTGAAACACAGTGGTGTCCCCCGTGCATGCAAGGAGTGTGCCCCATAAGGAGAGCCACCCAGCGCAAAAGAAAGTGCAGCCTGACCAGGAATGGCACAGCACACATGTAGAGCTGACACAGCAAGATGATGCAACGAAAAGAAACACAGATTCCCAGCGCTGCTGATAAGGATAGAAGCGGTCACAGAAGAACACACAGCAAATGGACACAGAGAACAGACAATGGGGAGGGGGGTTGGGAGGGGGGAAGGGGAGAGAAAGAAATAAATTAAATAAATAAATCTTCAAAATAAAAAAAAAGACTAAACATCATTAAAATGTCTATCCTACTGTAGCAGTTTGATATAGTTATGAATTCCAAAAATAGATACTGGATTATGTTTGTAAACATAATTATGTTCACATTAACTTTTAAAACATTTGTTTTAATACTCAATACATGCACATATGCTTGTAAATTAATCTTATGTCTTTTTCCCTAATAATCTTGTTCAATTAGCATGGTGCAACATTAAAAAAATAAATAAAGATTTTTAAAAATTAGCATGGTGCATCTTGCAAACATTGTTCAGACAGACAAACTGAATCACACAGTGAGAGCACCAAGAGAAGCCAGGCTTCTTGGAATCCTAGTGTTCACAGCAACCATCACAGATGATCCTGGAGGGAAGAAATAAGGGCATTATAGTTCTCACCTCCTGATTCCAGACTTAGATTCAACAAATATTTATTAAGCATTAACTATGGGTTTAAATACTATAGCTACATCATCTTATTTACTCTTCACAACATTACTCTTCATTCACTCAACAAACATTCCTCAATACTTAATAATGGCTTAAACTTAGGGGATGCAAAGTTGAAAAATGCAGGGTGTCAATAAGAACATACAACTCTTAGAAGAGGAAAAGCACTAGTTAATAAACAAAAGAAACAATATTCCTGCTAATGATTAAAGGAAGGCAAAGTATAAGCAGTGTGATATTTTCAACTATTAGATTAACAATGACTGGCAGCCTTTGCGATGGTGCTGGGAAGCCAGAATTTTCATTTTCTTTTTATGGGAGCTTAAATTGATGTTTCCTTTTTGTAGAGCAGTTTTATAATTATTAAAATTTTGAATGTGCTTGTACTTTTGACCCAGTTATACAACATCCAACAATATATCCTACAACATTCTTACACAAATAGATATTTGTTGCAGTTTTTGTTGTTCCTGTTTCAACAGAAACAACAAATGTCCAATAACATTGGGGATTTGAATGCAATGTAGTTGCTAAAAAGAATGAGATAAGTCTTTTCATACCCACATCGAAAGATGTTCAAAATGTATTGAGTGAAAAAACTACTCTGAATGACGTCAATTTTATTTTAAAAATAGCATTTTGTACATTCAGAGAAAAAAAAAACCTGAGGGAAAATACACCAAACTGTTAACAGTTGTTAAATCTGAACTAGGAAGGAGAGTGGGAATAGCTTACAAGAGTCTTCCCCTATTTGTATTTCATATTTATTCTTTATAAATAATCATATATTACTTTTGTAAGCAGAAAAATAGAAGTATTTTTCTAAAAATACATGGTGTCTGCCCTAGAAGTGTTCCCTGTCTTAGGAGCCACATCAGAATAGGTATTAGTATCTCCACAAATGAGTTCCAGAGAAGTACAGGAATTTTCTCAAGCTCACACATCTGGCTGGCTGAGCTGCCCAGAAAGGGGTGACGTGTCAGGAAGCTGACAGGACCCTCCCGGTGAGGAGCCACGCGGCCAATCCCATTTGCGTGAGGTCACTTCGAAGGCCTGGGATTGGTGTTATTATCTGCTCGGAAAGGACCTTCCTCAGCAGTTGCGGCGGTGGGGAGGTTGCGGCAGGATCCGGAAGTCTTGGCTTTCCCAGGGCGGCACCACAGCTCTCCGTCGGTTCAAGGTGCCCTGAAGGCTACAGCTTTGGTTGGGTTAGCCATGGGGGCGCTCTACCCTGCTCGCTGCTGAAGCGCGAGCCTGAGCAGAGCTGGCACCTGTCGCGGCCTTTCTGGGTCTTCGGCGAGAGGGATGAAGGGAAGGAGGGCTGCAGGCGGCTCTACGGCATTGACTTGGGGGTGGCTGGCCACCCCAGGAAGGACCCGCCATTCTTCTAGGTTGTAGGGATACCTCGATTAACAAAAGGGACAAAAATCCCTGCCCTGCTGTAACGTTTATTCCGATGAGATTTCTGAGGATTAAATAAGATACTTAAGATAACGATGTGTAAAGCTTAGTACAAGACTGGCACATATTAAGCCCTCAGCAAATGGCAGCTGATATTAATGAGGAGGAACTCAAAACAGTGAAATGCTGTATTAGACTAAGCTATGAGCTCCCCGAAAACGGTCTGAACACAGTGCCTGGCACAGAGTAGGGCTCAGTAAATATTTGATAAATATGAACAAATGTCAGTGATTAATGGTTAATATTGGTATCTTTTGTCTGTAGGGACTTCCTCTACAATCCACATTGAAAGCTGGCAGCATGAAAATAAACCACACCCTCTGATAAGTTTTTGTGTATTTTAGGTGACTTCTTTCAAATTCACATGTTATATAACAAGTCTAATATAATTGTGTATGATAAATCAATGTTAATGAATGGATACATCAAGCAGCATAAGCAATTGGAAATAGCACTGGAAAAGAGTTCAGCAGGCTTTAGTTCTAATTCTTATGCCTTCACTTCTGTAGTGTTTGGCCTTGGCTAAAGTAATTCTCTTCTCAGATCTTCTGTCTCATCTGTAGAATGGAGCTCACAATCCCTACTCTGCTGTTGGGAGGAGACAGGCCAATCTTAATACCTATATTTTAGGGAAACGGACTTTGGCCCAGTGGTTAGGGCGTCCGTCTACCACATGGGAGGTCCGTGATTCAAGCCCCGGGCCTCCTTGACCCATGTGGAGCTGGCCCATGCGCAGTGCTGATGCGCGCAAGGAGTGCCCTGCCACACAGGGGTGTCCCCCGCGTAGGGGAGCCCCACGCGCAAGGAGTGCACCCATAAGGAGAGCCGCCCAGCGCGAAGGAGGGAGCAGCCTGCCGAGGAATGGCGCCGCCCACACTTCCCGTGCCAACGACAACAAAAGCGGACAAAGAAACAAGACGCAGCAAAAAGACACAGAAAACAGACAACCGTGGGAGGGGAGGGGAGGGGAGGGGAGGGGAGGGGAGGGGAATTAAATAAATAAAAGATAAATCTTTAAAAAAAAAACAAAAACCTATATTTTAGAATGTTTCACATGACCACAAATGTGTTATCTCATTTTCATTTTACCTCGCAGGAAGAATTGCCAAAAGCAGTAAAGGAGATAAGGTAGGTATATCTCTTTGTAAAGCTTAAAACACTGTATATCTTAGGTAGGGATACAACTATCCTTAGGATACTTTCTAATCAGATAATCTACAGTTTATAAAATTTACAGGTAGGAAGCAATGGCTCTAAGTCCTTTGTAGCAAGTAGGACCAGCAGCATGGGCATCATTTGGGATCTGGTTAGAAATGCAAAATCTTGAGCCCCACCCTAGACTTCCTGAACCAGAAACTGCATTTTAACAAGATTCCCCAGGTGATTCCAATGAACAGTAAAGTTTGAAAAGCACTGTTATAAATCATCAACCCATGGAATAACATGCACTGAAAAGATTTTGAAGATCTTCACTTTCCTTATTTTACAGGTGAGTACACTGGGGCCTGGAAGTGACAGAGACTTCTCTTTCTAAAAGGCAATTCTAGATGAGTAGAAACACATGTTCTTAATCTTAATCCACATTCCTTGGGATATGAATCGATTGTAAATAGGATCTCTTGAAGATGTTGAAGGTGGGTCTTAATCTAGATTACTGGAGGCTTTATAAAGAAGACTCAGAAGTCACAGAAGCCAGAAAGGAGAGGGAAATGTCATGTGATGGGAGTCAGAGAGGTAAGCCAAGGAACCCCAAAGATTGTGACAAGTGGCACCAGAACATTACTGACCCTAGGAGAAAGCAAAGGTTTCTAGTCTCCAAAACCATGAGACAATGAACTCCCATTGTTGACTCCAATCCACTTGTGGTATTTGTCATAGCAGCCTGGCAAACTGCAACATAAACTGTATCACTTCTGTGTTGGAAACCAATGACTCTGCACTGTCCACATCTCTAACTCAACATTCAAGGCCCACACATCTGGCTAAAGTTGAGTTCTTCACCCGATGCTCCCCTACCTATTCGCCTCTTCTCTCAACTTCCCAGGCTGTTTCCTCTGTGTGGGCTGTCCTTCTCACTTCTCTCCAGACTCAGCACAGACTATGAAACCCTTTACCCCCAGTTCTTGTCTAGGATACTTCCTAGCCTTTCCCAGTTCCCAGTGGGCCTGGTTAGCCAGCTGAGCTCTCTTCCATCTTCTTCTGCAGTCATTCCTATTTTTACCTGTTTGTGTTCCTCATCAAACTGTGAGCTCCTTAAGGATAGGAACCTGGTCTGATTTATTTATTTGCCTACCCAGATCCTAACATAGTCAGGTACTTTGTAAGGGTCTATTTATTCAATATAACTAATGATTTCTAACTAGAAAGTTCCAGGTCTAACATTCTGCATTTTTAAACTGTAATCCCAGAGAGCATATCATCTGGTTTCATGCTCCTGTGCCTTTCCTGTACCTAGAATGATCTTCCCTCCCCTTTTAATTTAGGTTATTCTTATTTGTCCTTCAAAACTCAGGTCAAGTAACACCTCTTCCTGGAAAGCCTTCTCTGACGCCCTAACTAGGTTGAATGCATCCTCTATGCTCTCTCTAGTTGTGCTGCTGCTTCTTTTAAAAATTTTCTTGTGGTTATATATATATAAAAAATTGTCATTTCAATAATTTTAAGTGTACAATTCAGTGGTATTAATTATACTTACAATGCTGTGCTACTCTCTCCACCGTTCATTACCAAAACTATTTCATCACCCCCAAAAGAAACTCTAGGGAATGGATGTGGTTCAAGCAGTTGAGTGCCTGCTTCCCACATGGGAGGTCCTGGGTTTGGTCCCTAGTGCCTCTTAAAAATAAAACAAAATAAAAACAGCAACAAGCAAACAAACAAAAAAACCAAGTCAGGGGAGCTGATGTGACTTGGTGATTGAACGCAAGCTTCCCACATACAAGGTCCGGGGCTCAATCCCTGGCCCCAGCACCTAAAAAAACAAAACAAAACAAAACAAAACAAAACAAAACAAAACAAAACAAAACTCTATACCAATTAAGCACTCTGGCTTCTGGCAACCTCTAAATTGACTTATTCTAGGTATTTTACAAAAGTGGAATGATATAATCTGTGACTTTTTGTATCTGGTTTATTTCTCTTAGCAAAATGTTTTCAAGAGTGATCCGTGTTTTAGCATGTATATCAGAACTTAATTCCTTTTTATAACTGAATAATATTCCACTGTATGTAAATATCACATTTTGTTTATCTGTTCATCTGTTGATGGACACTTTGAGTTATTTTCACCTTTAAGCTATTGTAAATAACGCTGCTATGAAAATTGGTGTACAAGTATCTTTGTCATTTTCAATTCTTTTGAGTATATGCCTAGGAATGGAATGGCTAGGTCATTTGGTAATTCTATATTTAAACATTTTGAGGAACCATGAAACTCTTTTGTCCAGCAGCTATACCATTTTACATTCCCACCAGCAATTTTTCCTCATACTCACCAAAACCTATTATTATGTTTTTTTAATAGCCATTCTAGTGGGTGTGAGGTGGTATCTCATTGTGGTTATAATTTGCATTTCCTAATGAGTAATGATGCTAAGTATCTTTTCATGTGTTTATTGGTCATGTATATATCTTTTTTGGAAACATGTCTTTTCAAGTCTTTTGCCCATTTTTTAATTGGGTTGTTTATCTTTTTTGGTTTTGAGTGTAGGGATTTGTATTAGTCAGCCAAAGGGGTGCTGATGCAAAATACCAGAAATTGGTTGTTTTTTATAAAGGGTTAGGAACTTACAGATACCAGGCCATAAAGCCTAAGTTACTTCCCTCACCAAAGTCTGTTTCCACAAGTTGGAGCAAGATGGCTGCTGACGTCTGTGAGGGTTCAGGCTTTGTGGGTTCCTCTGAGCTCAGCTCCTCTGTTTCCTCCACAAGGTCAGCTGTAGACTCTGAGGCTCTCTAGGCTTTGTCTCTCTCTATAAGGTCAGCTGTAGACTATCAGGTGAACGGCTCTGTCTCTTTCCCCGGGGCTCCAACTTATGGCTTCAGCATCCAAACTCCTACATCAAAACTCCAACATCAGAAACCCTCAATTCTGTCCTTTGCCATTCCTTTTATCTGTGAGTCCCCACTCACCAAGGGGTGGGGACTCAATGCCCTAATCATAACTAATCACACCCAGGTACAGATCAGATTACTAACGTAATCCAATATCTATTTTTGGAATTCATAACCATATCAAACTGCTATAGGGTTCTTTATATATTCCAGATACTAAAACCTTATAAGATATATAGTTTCCAGATATTTTCTCCTGTAGGTTCTGTAGGTTGTCTTTTCACTTTTTTCTTTTTTTAAAGTAGTTTTATTGAGATATATTCACATACCATGCAATCCATCCAACGTGTACAATCAATGGCTTTTTGTATATTCACAGAGCTGTGCATTCATGACCACAATCAATTTTAGAACATTTTCATTACTCTAAAAAGAAAAACCTCATACCTCTTAGCAGTCATCTCTCAATCTCTCTATTCTTCCCCAGTCCTACATAACCACTAATCTATTTCCGTCTCTATAGATTTATTCATATTTATATTTTATATAAGTGGAATCATATAATATGCAATACTTTATGTCTGGTTTCTTTCACTTAGCGTAATGGCTGTTAGCCAAAGGGGTGCTGATACAAAATACCAGGAATCTGTTGGCTTTTATAAAAGGGCATAACTTGCAGTTATTAGGCCATAAAGTGTAAGTTATTTCCCTCACCAAAGTCTGTTGACACATGTTGGAACAAGATGGCTGCTGACGTCTGCAAGGGTTCAGGCTTCCTCTTCCCCTTAAGGTTCCATGGCCCCAGTGTCTTCCAATATCAGCTGTAGGCTGGGATAAGTCTTGCTTTTGGGGGCTCACTTCTTTCGGGCTCAGCAGTTCTCCTCTCTCCGCAAGGCCAGCTGTAAACTATCAGGTGATAGCTCAACTCTCTTCCTGGAGCCTCTGCCATGCTGTGTCCGTAGAGCTGTCTCTATTCCTCTGTGTTCCTCTCTTTTGTGTTTACTTCCTAGGGATCCAGCTCAAAACTTCAACTTTCTCTTCTGCCATATCATTTTCTCTGTGAAGCCCTGCCCACCAAGGGGGCAGGGACTTGGTGGGTGGAGATTCAATGTCCTACTGATGTGGCCCAATCAAAGCCTTAATCATTATTTAATCAAGTAATAGTGATAACCTCTGAATCCAATCCAATCTAATATGCCCAGAGGCACAGACCAGTTCACAAACATAATCCAATATCTATTTTTGGAATTCATAAACTGCAACAATGGGTTTTTAAAATTTCTTTTAATTAGAGAAGTTGTAGGTTTACAGAAAAGTCATGTAAAAATACATTCCCTTCTACCCCCCATTGTAACTTTCTTGATACTGCCTGTAGCAGTTTGACATTATTTATGAATTCCAAAAAAGAAGGATTATATTCATAAACTGGTCTGTTCCTCTGGATGTGATCCCCTTTGAATGCATTAGATTCAGCTGACATGTCTTGATTAAATTACCTGTTAAAATTAGGGTTTTGATTTGACCATATCAGTAGGGGTGACTTAGGGTTGAGTTCCTGCCCCCTTGATGGGCTTATATCACAGAAGAAGGCACAGGAAGAGAGAGAGTTCCATTGACATGGAAGAGGGGCGAATTTGGTCATTTCTGTCCTGCCATGTGACAGAAAGTAGAAGTCTCCAAAAGCTAAAGCCCTGGGAATAGATGAGCCATTCGCCTGCTAGTTTGCAGCTGAGAACACCCAGAAAGAAATGAGCCCTGTGTTAGCCTACTTTTGAGCTCAGAAGAAGCTGGGACCATGGAGCCATAAGAAGACCAGGCAGGAATCTACCGCCATCTCGCTCACCAATTGACTTTGGTGAGAAAGCAAACTTGAGTTGGACTTTTTAGAGCCTTGTAACTGTAAGCATCTATCCCAAATAAATACTCTTTATAAAAACCATCAGTTTTCTAGTACTTTGCATCAGCACCCTTTTGACTGACTTATACAATGCACTTTGCTGCACGAAAGTTTTTAACGTTTATGAAGTCCAATTCATTTTTTTATTTTATTGTTCACGCTCTTGGTATCAAATCTAAGAAGTCATTGCCTAATACAAGGTTTGAAGATTTTCCCCTATGTTTTCTTCTAAGAGATTTGTAGTTTTATCTCTTTTATTTAGGTCTTTGATCCATTTTGAGTTAATTTTTGTATATGGTATGAGGTAGGGCTCCAACTTTATTCTTTTGCATGTTGATATCCAGTTGTCCCAGAACCATTTATTGAAGACACTATTCTTTACCTGTTGAGTGGACTTGGTAACCCTGTTGAAAATCAGTTGGGCACTTCCCGTGCCGCTGACGACAACAGAAGCGGACAAAGAAACAAGACGCAGCAAAAAGACACCAAGAACAGACAACCAGGGGAGGGGGGGAAATTAAATAAATAAATAAATCTTAAAAAAAAAAAAAAAAAGAAAATCAGTTGGGCAAAGGTGTGTGGATTTATGTCTGGACATTTAATTCTATTCCATTAGTCTGTATATCTGTCTTTATGCCAGTACCACAGTGGTTTTGTTTTGTTTTGTTGTTTTTAAAAGATTAATTTTATTTGTTTATTTCTACAACCTCCCTATTGTTTGTGCTCACTGTCTGCTTTGTGTCTGTTCATTGTATGCTCTCTGTGTCTGCTCGTCTTCTTTTTAGGAGGAACCAGGAACTGAACTCAGGACCTTCCATGTGGGATGGAGGCACCCAACTGCTTGAACCTCATCCACTCCCTGCTTTTTGTGTCTCTCATTGTGTCTCCTTGTTGTGTCATCTCACTGCATCATCTTATTGTGTCAGCTCGCTGTCTTGCTCACCTTTTTTAGGAGGCACTGGGAACTGAACCCAGGACCTCCCTTATGGTAGGCTGGCTCCCAACTTCCTGAGCCACATCTGTTTCCCTTATCACAGTGTTTTGATTACTATAGCTGTCTCAGTCTGCCAAAGACTGCCAATGCAAAATTACCAGGAATGGGTTGGCTGTTATAATGGGAAATTATTAAGGTAAAAACGTGCAGTTCCAAGCCCGTGAAACTGTCCAAATCAAGGCATTATCAGAGGTGCTGTATCACCAAAGGTTGGCTGCTGGCAAATCATGGAGTCCCGCCACATGGCAAGGCAAAATGGCAGTTCTTCATCTGAGTCTCTGTCTTCTCCTCCAGGCTACTTTCTTCTCAAGCTCAGCACTGGGTGATCAAGCACATGGTAAGGTTTATCTCTTCAGCTTTGAGATGCTCTGTGGGCCTAGCCTCTCACGGGCTTCTTTCTGTGCCTCTGTGCTCCACTGATTCCAGCCTCTGGCCTCTCTCTCAGCCTCTCAGAGTTTTTCTCAACCTCTCTCTCAGCTATAGCTGATCCTGGAGTCCTCTTTTACATGGAAGGGTAAAAATGGCAGCCATCTTTCTCTGTGTGCTTCTGCTTTCAGTTCTCAGTTTACATAAAAACCCCAGAAAGAGAACAGAAACCCAGCTTGGGTCACACCTCACTGACACAGTCCAATCAAAGGCCCTAAAGCAATCTAATCAGATGATTTAATCAAAAGGTCCCTTAATGGAATCCAAGGGCCCCATACCACAGGAATGGATTAGTTTAAGAACATGGTCTTTTCTGGGATTCTCAAAAAACTTCAGACTTTCACAGTAGTTTCGTAGTAAGTTTACAATGGGCAAATGTGAAAAAAAAGAAGAAATCTTCTTCTTTTTTTAAAGACATGCTTGTTACCTGTCTTTTTTCTCCACTAGACTTGAGCACTTCGAAGGAAGGGACTGGGTTTTATTCATTTCTGTATCCTCAGTGTTTAGCATACAGCGTGACACAAAGGAGAGATATTTATTTGGCACACAATCCAGTGAAAAGGACAGAATAAAATAGCTATCATTAGTCAGGAAATTTGCCACCCCCTAGAATTCCTGTTTAGGAAGGTTTTGCAAGCCTCAATTAATACCTGTTGAAGAACAAATTCTTTATCTACATATTTTCCTCTAGGAAAGGACTAGATCAGTGAATAGAGGATGGCAGGTAAGAATTTTTCCCTCTGCCCCCACAGAATATCCCTGGCAAATGGATGATTTATAGGACATGGACAGATGACTTTCTGTAGAAGTGTGCCCAGGTCAAGTTCCTAACTGTATGATTAGAGTGGCTGTTTCTTCCTGATTAGAGTGCTATTCTTCCTATCTCCAACCCAGCCCTGGCAGAAAATGAGAAAGGGTTAAAGTCAAGAAAGTGTGCTTGTAGTAACAAAGCATGACATCCAGATCAGTCAAGTTAATTCTATAACTTGGGGCAAGTCACTCCTCCTACTAAACTTTAGTTTTCCCATCTGTAAAATGAGAC
Source organism: Dasypus novemcinctus (assembly GCF_030445035.2). NCBI lineage: Eukaryota > Metazoa > Chordata > Mammalia > Cingulata > Dasypodidae > Dasypus > Dasypus novemcinctus. The sequence continues at coordinate 79,768,621 of NC_080681.1, read as the reverse complement.
CATAATATCTAGCTTGCAGATTTGGCAGGAGGATTTTATAATAATGACTAATACTTATATAACACTTCTGTCATGTCAAGTCCTAGTCTAACAACTTTGCATATATTAACCCTCACTAGAATTCTATGAAGTAAGTATGATTACCGTACCAGTTTTATGGATGAAGAAACAGATGCAGAAATATCACATAATTTTTCCAAGTTCATACAGCTAGTAAGTATGGAAGTGGGAGTGAAGTCCAGGTAGATTGGCTTGCTCCAGAGCCTGTGCTCTTAAGAATTGTGCTCTATATTGTCTTCCCATAAGATGTTGTATGAAAGTGAAGGTGTCTTGCCCATAGTAAATGCATAACAAATATTGACAGTAAGAATGTAATGCAGTACCTGTGACTTATGCAGATGGTACAAAAATGTATTAATATTAAGGGAAGCAATATCTATGTTATCACCTCTTTCTAAAAATGTCTTATTTTTAAATTATTATGTCCTCCTGTGATTGGAAGTAGGTTGTCTGTCTGAGTAGTCTGGGCTATTTTAAGGTATACCAAAGGTAAGCTGGCTTTGCTTTCTTCTGAGGAACTGGAACAAGGTCTTAGCCCTTGATGCAGAGGGACACCAGGAGCCTATGAAATTAATTCCTTCCAGTCAGACATTGTTCTGGGCCCTGAAGACAGAGGTAAATCAAATCCAGCTGCACTGGATCCATGCTGGATTTCTTGGCAAGGGGAATGCCAAGAGCAAATGCAGAGGCTTGAAATAGCATCATATGTTCCAAGAATTATGTGAGTAATTTAGTATGGCTAGAGCACAGATGGGAGGCATGGAGTGAAACCAAAGAAGCCAGATGGGGAAGTGCCTTAGTTGACAAATTAACAAGTTTGACCTTTATCCTGGAGGAGATGTAGAGCCACTGAAAAGTGCCAAACAAGTGTAAACAGAGATTCGAAAGCTAATTTTGGTAGCAAAATGGGGGTTAAATTAGAGGTGTAAGACTAGAAATAGCCAAAAAGCAAGGAAAAGATGTTAAACATCATTAGTCATTAGGGAAATGCAAATTAAAATCACAATGAGATACCACTTCATGCCTATTGGGATGACTATAACAAAAAAACATATGTCTTCTATCTACTTTCTGGTGTCCTTCCTTTCAATCTGTAGAACTCCCTTTACTATTTCTTGTAGAACCAGTCTAGTGGCAGCAAACTCCCTCAGCTTTTCTTTGGGAATGTCTTAATCTCTCCTTCATTTTTGAAAAACTTTGCTAGATACAGAACTCTTGGTTAGCAATTTTTTTTTGTCTTCAGCCCTTTAAAAATAGTATCTGTTTTAGTTTCTAAAGGCTATCAACATTGGGAAGCGGATTTGGCCCAATGGATAGGGCATCCACCTACCACATGGGAGGTCCAAGATTCAAACCCAAGGCCTCCTGACTTGTGTGATGAACTCAGTCACGTGCAGTGCTGATGTGCGCAAGGAGTGCTGTGCCACACAGGGGTGTCCCCCGTGTAGGGGAGCCCCACATGCAAGGAGTGTGCCCCATAAGGAGAGCCACCCAGCATGAAAAAAGTGCAGCCTGCCCAGGAATGGTGTCACACACACAGAGAGCTAATGCAGCAAGATGACACAACAAAACAAGACACAGATTCTGGGTGCCAGTGACAAGAATACAAGTGGACACAGAAGAACACACAGTAAATGGACACAGAGAGCAGACAACTGGGGGGTAGGAAGGGGAGAGAAATAAATAAATAAATCTTAAAAAAAAAAAAAAAAGGCTATCAATGCAATATACCAGAAATGGGTTGGCTTTTATAATGGGAATATATTAGGTTAAATGCTTATAGTCCTGAGGCTGTGAAAATGTCCAAATCAAGACATCATCAGAGATGCTGTCTCACTAAAGGTTGGCTGTTGGTGATCCTGGACTTTTGCCATGTGGCAAGGTACAATGGTAGCCAGTCTCTAGCTTCTCCAGGCTCACTTTCTTCCCAAGCTCAGTTGTGGGTCATCAGGCATATGGTTCATCTCTCCCCTTTCATCTGAGCCTTCTCTCTTTGAGGTTCTCAGGGGCCTCTTTCTTTCTTTTTTTTTTTTTAAAGATTTATTTTTATTTATTTAATTCCCCTCCCCTCCCCCGGTTGTCTGTTCTCTGTGTCTTTTTGCTGCGTCTTGTTTCTTGTTTCTTTGTCCGCTTCTGTTGTCGTCAGCGGCACGGGAAGTGTGGGCGGCGCCATTCCTGGGCAGGCTGCTCCCTCCTTCGCGCTGGGCGGCTCTCCCTATGGGTGCACTCCTTGCACGTGGGGCTCCCCCACGCGGGGGACACCCTGCGTGGCACGGCACTCCTTGCGCGCATCAGCACTGCGCATGGGCCAGCTCCACACGGGTCAAGGAGGCCCGGGGTTTGAACCGGGGACCTCCCATGTGGTAGACGGACGCCCTAACCACTGGGCCAAAGTCCGTTTCCCTCAGGGGCCTCTTTCTGTGCCTCTGTCCTCCACTGATTCCAGACTCTGGCCTCTAGGACCTCTCTTAGCCTGTTGGTTTATCTGTCTATGCCACTTTTTCTGTGTCTGCTGCTTTCAGACCTCTGTTTCTAAAGGACTCCAGCAAGAGGACCAAGACCCACCTTGGGTCATGCCTCACTGAAGCAATCCAATCAAAGCCCTCCCAACTGCACCCAATCCTATCAAAGGGTCTCACACCCACAGGAATGCATTTGCTCTAAGAACATGTGTAGCTGAGCGTGAGGGTTTCGTCCTCGCTCAGGCCCAAGAGTCGGGGGGGCTTGCTCCTGCCAGGCAGCCGGCGGGGGGTGCTCCAAGATGGAGCACCGGTTCTCCAGGCGTGGGGGACGCGCGGTTGAGGAAAAACCATGGAGACCGCTTGAGCGCAAGAACAGGTCTACTTTATTGCGGAAGTACACTTAGTTATATAGGGTTGGGTAGAGGGAGGAGTGTGCTAGCTACGGGGCGGTTGTGGATAGGCTGAAGCTGATGGACAGACCTGAGGTAAGCAGCTACTGGGGAAAAGGGCAGATTGTAGGTTGGCAATATGGGCGGGACTGGCGGGAAGGACGGCGGGGCTGGAAGGGGAGGAGGGGTGAAGAAAGGCGGCAACAATTGCTCCTTTTGTTTTAAAAAGAAATAGAAGTAACAAGTTTTGGTGCGCACGGTGGGTGTGAATGACTCGGCGTGCGCAGTAACACAAGGCAAGGATTATGAGGAGGAGGAGGAAAAGGAGGTCATAGGGACGGGCACTGGGATAAGACAAGGGGTGGGGGGAGACCACGAGGACCGGCCGGTCGTGAGCGGACATCATAGCATCTGGCCAGGACACATGTGCCCATCATTAGGGTCGGCGCATGCCGGCGCCTGGCACGCGCCGAGCCTTGCCAGCGAAACGGGCTCGTGATGTCCCCAAACCCCCCGCCCGAGGGGGAGGAATAGTTGGGGAGAAGTGAGGGGAGGAAGACAAGAAGCTATAGGCATGCGGTCTGGAGTAGGTGGTGCAGGCGGAAGGGGCGAGGTGGACGGCTGGGGGGGGACTCAGCGGTGGCGAGGCGTTGGTCATACGGTAGGAGGATTCGCTGAAGGTGAGGTTTGTGGCGACGGGTAGTCACCTGGTAAGAAGGTAGCAAGCGGGAGGCCGCGGCACACTTGAAGAGTGTATAGGCTGTCAGTGAAGATGTTGAGAGACTGGTTTGGGTGGAGGTTAAGGACTGCAGCGACGGCTAGAAGCTCACCTACTTGAACAGAGAAGTCATTTGAGAACAGCAGTTGCTGTGGCTCAGGATTTCCAGGAGTGTATATAATGGCTGCAAATGCCGTTTTTGAGGCATCTGTGAAGGCAGTGATGGCTGAGGGAATCGGGTTCCGCACGGGCAATGGATGGAATGGGTTGGAAAACGCCAATTGAGACATTCCCTGCAGCAATCAGTGATGAGGATAGTGGTTGTCAAAGGAGCCATAAAAGAGCTCTATTAGGCTTTGCATTTGGGCGTTGTTCGTGATGAGGGAGGTAACTTCTTTGGCATCTAAAGGCCAGACAATGGTGTGTGGCGGAATACCATATGTTTGTATGGAGAGAAGTACTAGGTCAGTGGCCAATGCGATCCAGGCTCTTATGAAAGGGCAGATTTTTGGGAGCTTGCTTTTTGACGTATGAAGAAAGAGGAGGGGGCCATCTTGCCACAAGAGACCTGTGGGAGTGATTGGCGTTGGCAGAACTAAAGCCAAAATTGGAAGGTTAGGGGAGAACCGCTCCAGGCGGCACTGCTGCGGAGCGGCGCTAACTTGCTGGACGACTTCTCGAGCAGCAGGAGTGATGGTGATGCTGCGGGTGGCTGCAGTTGGTGGGCTGTCTTTGGTCTGCAAGAGCTCGAAGAGGGGCTGCATTTGCGTTGTTGTGATGGGAAGCGCCGAGCGAAGCCAGTTGATTTGCCCGCAAAGTTGCTGGAGCTCGGTTAGCGTCATCCTATCAGAAAGGTGGATTTTTGGGCTTGCGGGTTGGATGAACCGATGAAAATGAAAGCCTAGGAATTGAAAAGGAGGCTGGAGGTTTATTTTGTCAGGCTGCACGGTAAGCCCGAGGCTGGAGAGGTTTGTTATTATCCCCGAGAGCAGATCATTGAGGAGCGCACTGGAGCTCGCTGCTAAAAGGAGGTCGTCCATGTAGTGGAGGATGTATGTGTGCTCCGGATTGAACTTGGAGCGCAGCGGCTCAACAGCATGGTTGACATACAGTTGGCACATAGTCGGGCTGTTGCGCATGCCTTGAGGCAATACTCGCCACTGAAATCGCTGAGCTGCGCCTTGGTTGTTGATGCGCGGAACTGTGAACGCGAATCGTGGACAGTCCCGGGGGTGAAGAGAAATAGAGAAAAAGCAGTCCTTGATGTCGATGGTCGCCGCGTGAAAATGCTGGGAGACTGCGGTGGGATGCGGGCATCCTGGCTGAGGTGACCCCATTGGCTTGATATGCTTGTTGATTTCGCGGAGATCGTGGAGAAGGCAGTATTTGCCAGTGCTCTTTTTGCTGATGACAAAGACTGGTGAATTGTAGGGACTAGTGGATGACTCTATATGCCCTGCTTGTAGCTGCTCTTCGACGAGGGTGGAGAGAGCTTGCAGCTTGTGAGCTGGCAAGGGCCACTGCTCGACCCAGATGGGCTCCTCTGTGTCCCATTCCAGAGGGATAGGGTCAGGTTTTGAGATGGGAGCAGTGGCCCCTAGAAGGGGGGGCAGCGCAGCTGAGAAGGCTTCTGTGGTGATTCGGGCCTTTAGCTGGCTGAGGACATCTCTCCCCCATAAGATGGTTTGGACAGACGAAAGGACGAGTGGGCGAATTTGGCCTTCGTGGCCTTCTCGGTCGCTCCAATGCAGAGGCTGGGATGTTTTCCAGGAGGTGGCGGCCCCAGTGGCGCCGATGACTTGAGGGCCAGTTTCCAGGGGCCAGTGATTGAACGCAGCGATTTCGAAGGGAACACAGGAGACTTCAGCGCCGGAATCCAGGAGCCCATCGAGCCATTGCCCATTGATTTTGAGCTCCAGTGAAGGTTTTTGGCGGTGTGTGATGGGCATTGTCCACATTATGGCTTGGGAATTCCTCTGGGGGCCTCTTGGGGGTGGGGCTGAGGCCTGCCCCGCTGGGAGTTTAAAGGCTGCTGGGAACCTTGGGCGGAACGGCAGTCGCGGGCCCAGTGATATCCTTTCCCACAACGCGGACATGGCGTAGAAGGGCCCCTTGGCCATTGCATCGGTGGGTCTGAGCGAGGCGCTGGGCCTGGCTGGGAGCACTCGCGGACGAAGTGGCCGGGCTGACTGCACCGAAAGCAGATGGAAGTGGGGGCGGATGAAACAGCCATGGCAGAGGCAAAGGCAGCGGTGAGTGTTTTGACTTGTGGGTCGACGTCACGGCAAGCAAGGACCCATTCGTGCAGAGCTTTGTCGTGTATGGGAAGGACCACGGCCCGGAAAGGCGCGAGGCACCCGTCTATGATAAGTTCTTTGGCCAGCGCAAACTGGGCATCCTCGCTGGAAATCTTTTGCTGACAGGCTTCCAGGACGCGGGCGACAAACGTTGGGAAAGTCTCATTGGAGTCTTGAAGCAGCTGCGCGAGTTTGGTGGGCTGCTTAGTGGAGACTAGAGAGAAAGATCACTGGACGAGGACTTTTACCCGGTGCCAAAACCCTGGGTCAATTTGAAGGTAAGAACGAGGGTCTGCATAATTGTTGGTCCCCGTGTATGCATCAGAGGGATCAAGGACGCCAGCTTGGGCATTCTCCACGATTTGTCGGTCAACAGCCGCTTGATAATGGGCGCGCCATTCAATAAATTGACCCAGCGTCAGGATGGCACGGGCTAGTGCAATCCAGTCATATGGGAGAACGAGTTGGGTCCCCAACTCCTCAAGTAGTTGCTGCGCATAAGGGCTGCCAATCCCGTCTTCCTTTACAGCTTTGCGGAGGGTTCTGACCTCTTCCGCTGTAAAGGGTAGCCAAGTTTGGGGTCGCTGCAGCATGGGCTGTGGATTCAGCGGATACAGCTGAGGGGTTGGAGAAGGTGTGGCACCGGGGACCGACGGAGCAGCCAAGGCAGGTGAAGGACTATTGCCGTACGGCGGCGGCAAGGGATAAGCGGAACACGGGTGAAAAAATGGCGGCTTAGCGGCTTCCAGGCGACAACAAAATGGCGGCGGGGCCCTTCCGGGCGCTGGCCAAGATGGCGGAGCAGACACATCCGGCAGCGGACAAAATGGCACGAGGGGCGCTTCCGGTTTAGCGGAAGATGGCGACCACGCAGTTTCCGGGCCCAAACCGGATGCTGACTGGGCAGGAAGAGGCGGGTAGAGGCAGGAGGAGGAGGACACCAGCGGAGAAGAAGCCGGATGTGCGCCATCTTGGGCAGAAGTGGGGGAAGAAGGCGGAAGTCCGCCATCTTGGGGAGCGGCAGGGGTGGTTTCTGTCTGCTGCGGGGAGCTCGGGCAGGGAGGTTCGCGCTCGAGAGCAGCAGCAAGTTGGTTAGACAGAGAGTCAGTGTCGGCAGACTCATCGGGATCACAGTCTAGAGGCCGTTTAGGAGAAGCTTCATAAACGGTCTCGGTCGGAGCGCCAAGGAGACAGGCGCGAATGGCAACGAGAACGGGTAAGAGGCCTGCTGGGAAGGTGCGTTTCTCGTGCTCCATGGCGGAGGTGACTCGATCTATGAGTCGCGAGTATGTGTCTGGGCTCCAGAGTTGGCAGGTGGCGAGCCACGGATTAAAAGGGAGCAAGAAATACCAGTACTTTTGGAGCTGCCGCAAGGAGACGCAGACTCCATTGGCATCGAGCAGGGCAGCGAGGGCTCTGACTTGCGGCACCTGACGCAATGACAAAGAGGCGCCCATGACGGGATAGGGACGGGATGACGCGAGGGGTCCCTTGGGGCTCGTCCGGGCGAGGGGTCCCTACCTGGAGAGGAGGACGATCACAGCAGCAGCAGCAGCAGAGAGGGGCCGGGGGAGGAGCTGCCACGTTGGGCGCCAGTTGTAGCTGAGCGTGAGGGTTTCGTCCTCGCTCAGGCCCAAGAGTCGGGGGGCCTTGCTCCTGCCAGGCAGCCGGTGGGGGGTGCTCCAAGATGGAGCACCGGTTCTCCAGGCGTGGGGGACGCGCAGTTGAGGAAAAACCACGGAGACCGCTTGAGCGCAAGAACAGGTCTACTTTATTGCGGAAGTACACTTAGTTATATAGGGTTGGGTAGAGGGAGGAGTGTGCTAGCTACGGGGCGGTTGTGGATAGGCTGAAGCTGATGGACAGACCTGAGGTAAGCAGCTACTGGGGAAAAGGGCAGATTGTAGGTTGGCAATATGGGCGGGACTGGCGGGAAGGACAGCGGGGCTGGAAGGGGAGGAGGGGTGAAGAAAGGCGGCAACAAACATGAACTTTTCTTGTATTCACAAAAAGCTTCAAACTGTCACACCATCTATTACCATCTTGCCTTGCTTCCAATGAGAACTAATCTAACAAGACTCTCTTCTATGTGATATGTTGCTTCTCAATTGTGGTTTTCAGAATTCTCTTTCATCTTTGCCATTTGACAGTTTGATTATAATGTGTAGTGGCTTGGGTTTATTTGGGTTTATCACATTCAGAATTAGTTGATTTTTAATCCACCTTTCTCTTCTCTGGAGACATGTTTTCTGATTCCCCTGTCAAAGTTCTCAATAGCTCCTCCATAAAACTTTGAAGCCATCAAGCAAAGAAGACTTCTGAGCCACACTTCGATCTCCCAGAATTCTTGTGGCCCACATTAGATATTAACTCCTTCCTGTCCACCTGAGATGTGGGCAACCAGAGAAATCAAAACTGGCTAGTTCACCACAGAGCCAGAATGTTAGAATTGGTAGGGGCCTGGAAGGTCACCCCTTCTGACTACTCCTCTGCCTCTGGACATTTTACAGTTGCTGAATCTGAGACCAGAGAGAGGTAAGTTTTGCCCACAGCCTCAGCATCTCAGCATTCCATATGGTCCTAAAGGTCACAAATCCTACCTATCCAGCATCACAAACAGAGAATAAAATTCAATCCTTCTAACTTCTGGCACAATACTCTTTAATCTCATCTTGAGATAGAACACTTGTTCCCTAAGAAGAAGTCTAGAGGGGTGTAAAAACCATTTTGTTTTTCTGATCAAATCATCCTTACCTGACTTTTGGGCATCTGATAGAAGGAACTGGGGAGGAAGGATACAGTTGGAGAGTAACTCTCCAAGGGTCCTCCCTGACCAGTATCATCAGTATCGCCTGGGAACTTGCTATTAATAGAGATTCTGGGATCCCATGCAGACCTAGGAAATCAGAAACTTTGGAGATAGAACGAGCAAACTTTTAACAAGCTGTTGAGGTAGTTCTGATAGATTCTAAAATTCATGATGCACTATAGTAGAAAATTAATTCTGCATTATCATAAAGATCTCCTGTTCACCTGGTTTTTTCCATCCTAGAAGGAATTTCAATCCTCTTCAAGTCTGTGAGCACTGGGTCAGATTTAGCGCTTCCACGTTTGCTAATTTATGAAGTTTCCTTTCTCTGAGTCTATGTTTTCTCATCTATTACATGGAATAATAACCCCTTTCATCAGCCTCATGGGATTCTCATGAGAAGTAACTGTGAGACTGGCTGATAAATCACTTTCCAAACAAGCTGTCTGCTGTGGATTTGTGAGGAATTGCTAGAGTGGTATCTGGACTGCTATTTTCAACCCTGAAAAAAAATCCTTGTGATACTATCTAGGTACACTGAGATTACCCAGCCCACCAATCAAGGGGGCTTTTCCTTTTTTTTTTTTTTCATTTAAGAAATTTTTACTGAAGTATATCATTCACAGAAATACATAAACAATAAGTGTATGGTTAAAGTTGTGAACTTACGAAAAAACATGCATAATATCATACAGGGTTCCCATATATCACCCCACCACCAATACCTTGCATTGTTGTGAAATCTTTGTAACAAATTACGAAAGAGCATTGCCGAAGTATTACTACTAACTATAGTCCATATCTTACATTTGGTGTATTTTCCACAACCCACCCTATTATTTCTTTTTTGTTCATAAACCATACAATTTATCTAAAGTTTACAATCAATGACATTTGGTATAATCACAGAATAGTGCATTCATCATTTCAATGAATATTAGAGCATTTTCATCACTCCAAAAAAAGAAAAAAAGTCAACAAAAAAATAAACCACTGTCATACCCATATTTTAGTGTTTCTAATTACAAATCCTATGATGTGCTTTCACCATTTCTGTTCCTTTCCAAACATTTTCAAACAATTTTTTATCAATTCTTCACAGATTAAACCACAGCTTTCCATTCTCTAACCACATTCTATTTTCTTGTGACTTATATTCTAGCTATTAACCCCATGCATTTGCTCATTATAATTAGATCATAATAGTGAAATCATACAATATTTGTCCTTTTGTGCCTGGCTTGCTTCATTCAAGATAATGTCCTCCAGGTTCACCCATGTTGTCATATGCTTCATGACTTCATTTCTTCTTATAGCTGAATTATATTCCATTGTGTGTATATACTACAGTTTGTTTATCCATGTCAGTTGCTGGACATATGGATTGCTTCCATCTTTTGGCAATTGTGAATAATATTGCTATGAACATCGGTGTGCAAGTGTCTGTTCGTGTCACTGCTCTCAGATCTTCTAGGTATATACCTAGTAGCACCGTTGCCAGTTCTAACTTCCTTATGAACCGCCAAAAAGTCTTCCACAGCAGCTGTACCATTCTACACTCCCACCCACAGTGAATAAGTGTTCCTATCTCTCCACATTCTCTCCAGCACTTGTAGTTTTCTGTTTTCTTAATAGTGGCCATTCTAGTAGGTGTGAAATGATATCTTATTGCAGTTTTGATTTGCATTTCCATAATAGCCAGTGTTGTTGAACAGTTTTTCATGTTTTTTCTTTTTTTGCCATTTGCATTTCTTCTTTAGAAAAATGTCTATTCAGGTCTTTTGCCCATTTTTAGGAGGTACCAGGGATTGAATCTGGGATCTTGTACATGTGCAGCTGGCACTCAACCACTGAGCTATACCTGCTTCCCTTGCCCATTTTTTAATCGGGCCATTTGTCTTTTTATTTTTGAGTTGTAGGCTCTCTTTATATATCATGAATATTAGACCCTTGTCAGATATATGATTTCCAAATATTTTTTTCCCATTGAGTAAGCTGTCTTTTTACCCACTCCACAAAGTCCTTCGAAGTGCTGAAGTATTTAATTTTGAGGAGGTCCCATTTATGTAATTTTTCTTTTGCTGCTTGTGCTTGGGTGAAAGTTTTAAGAGAACCCCACCAACTATAAGATCTTGCAGATGTTTCCCTACATTATCTTCTAGAAGTTTTATGGTCCTGGCTTTTATATTTAGGACTTTGATCCATTTCGAGTTGACTGTTATATAGAGTGTGAGATAGGGGTTCTCTTTCATTCTTCTGGTTATGGATATCCAGTTCTCTTAGGGGGGCTTTTTTCCCCTTTTAATTCAACCCCCACATTAATGAAGGTCAAATTATTCATCTGCTGGCTTGTGAGGACACTGCACACTGAACATCAATGCTATACGTTTCATCTAAATGTTTATTTTATTTGAAATCCAAGGAAGGGGAAATTAAGCAATAATGAGTATTTAAATTTCTTTTTAGTTTTGGTGGGTAATCGCCTATAAACATCTTTAGGGAAAAAAAGAAAGAAAGAAAGCAGTATTTGGAGTAAGAAGTCCTAGGTTGAGGCCCAGGGTTGCCTCTAACTATAGGACATAAGAACAGCCTCTTAGCTTCTTTAAACCTGTTCTCATTGTTTTATCTGCAAAATGAAGATGATCTTACCTGCTTTACCTAAGTCAGTTCCCTCATTCCCTCACTGTAGAACCATTCCAGTTGATCAGAAATGTACTCAGTATTTTTTTACTCTTCAATCTTCCAGGGCTGGGCATGAGGGCTTTTCTTAAAGGACGATGTTTTAGGAGACGTTTGCCTTGTTCTGATATGTTGTTGGAATGCAGCTCAGCACCTTATGCCTAGAGAGAAGTCAGCTGAAATTTTATCTTACTCAGTAAGCTTGCTTTCTCCTTTATTAAACCATTAAGGAGGAGCTTGTTTATTTTTAACTGGAGTCTTTCTCATTATCCAACAGAGTTCACAAAAGTAGATCTTCATAATGGTCCCCTCCTTCTAAGGTTTAGGGTACTGGATATTAAAATAACAGGAAAACCTGCCTTAGAAATCAGTGAGTTGTGTTGAAATTTCTGGTCCTTTGCTTTAGCCTTTTTCCATTTAACCTCTTAAACCATTGACTTTTAGAATTAGAAGGAATCTTAGCAATCATCAAACCCAGTATTTTACTCATTACAGAATTCCTATCTCTAGTATCCCCAGTGGTTTGTCAGTCAGCCCCTTCTATGCTAGTCAGGTGACCAGGAGCTCACTACCTCACAAGTAGCCCATTTCATACAGGATAGTTCTTCCTTTTGTTGAACTGAAATTTACCTTCCTATGGCTTCTCCCCTCCCCCCCCTTTGCTTCTAGCTCTACCTTCTACAACAAGTTGTAGCAAATTGATAGTCTCTTAGTAATTATAATAACAGCATTCATTTAAGAATGTGAATCAATCTTTATAATGTCTGTAAACAAGTGACTTTTTGCAGAAATAGACTGTCATAAGCCCTCAGTACTTTAGATTTAGCCTTAATTATCATTTAGCTGTGACCAGAGGCCACCAAGATTCAATAGCTGGAATTTTGAAAGGATGCAAGTATTTCTGAGAGGGCAAAGCACTGAATTAATCATTAACTTCTGTTTACACAGATAAAAAGGAATCGTGAAAAATTATATACCACTTATCCTTGAATTTAAGTTAAAGCTAAATTTCCTCTGAATCCTATAAAGTTGGTTTTCTGTGTGTTTTAAAAGGAGCAGAACTTCCCAAAGATATCTAAAGGTTTATTTTAATAGTGCTAAAGAATCTCAATTTGTAATCTCAAGATTATAACTTGTTATATGAAACTATATTTGTCAGAATGTTTGTAGTAGAAAACAATATTTATTTACTTGAAGTTATAAACTATGTTTTCCAAAGGAGGCTAATTATATTCATTAGTCTTATAGTGAGTAACCACCCAGAATAAAAGACTGTGTTAACTCCACCAGAATAAAAGATTGTACAGACCCTCTTAAAATTAGGAGCATTAATAAAAGCATCCCTCATTGTAAAACTTAATTTTATAGTAAAATAAATAATGCCTCTAAATTATCTTTTAAATTTTTATTTATTTACTTTTAGAATAGAAAATACATTCACTGATTCAAATTCAAAAGATACAAAAGACACTGTGAAAAATCTCCCCCTTATCTGTCTCTCTGCCATTCAGATTTCCCTGGAGGTAATCAGGCAATTGAAGATAGCAGTTTCTGTTAAACTTTTCCAGGGATATTTTATATAATTAAGCAGGAATGATAGCATGCAAATCTTGCTTTTTTACTTAATGATAGATCTTGAAGATTATGCTATATAGTACTCAATTCCCTTTCATATTTGGATGCGTTCTGGACTTTTTATTTTGTTTCATTGATTACAGATCAACTGTGGTTTCATTCTTCCTCAATGACAGACCTGACTTTTTTATGGCATTTTTTCTCCACTACCATCAAGTCCTCAGGAAGGTAACTCCTAGGTCAGACACAGAGAATAGATCATGATTGGTCTAAGCTAATATTAGTGGTCTTACTCCTTTTGCAGTTTATTGTTTTATTGATTTATCCATGGATATATGACCCAATTCTGGCTAATTTGATTTGAGGGGAACTCTGCTAGGTGACTACAAGGAAAACAGTAGCTTGTTAGACTTACAAGGGGAGATATTTATTAGGCAGTTGACTACGTAAGTCAGAATTTCAGAAGAGAGGTAATAGAGGTGTAATCGGGGTAGGGCTGTTAATCACTATATAGGTGTGGTGGTTTAAAACTGTATGTACCCCAGAAAATCATGTTCTTAAAAGTTAATCCATTCCTGTGGATGTAAACCTGTTGCAAGTATGAACTTTTGAATAGGTTACTTCAGTTAAAGCTTGGCCCAGAAGAAAAGGCCATGGATGCAAGAAACTGAAAGCAATGAAACCCAAAAAAGAAGGGAAAGACCAGCAGATGCTGCCATGTGCCTTGCCATGTGGCAGAGGAGCCCAGGATAGCAGGTAGCCTATCTTTGGGAAGAAAGCATCACCTTGATGATAAGCCTCAAAACTGTAAGCTTGTAAATTTTAACAAACTCCCGTTGTTAAAAGCCAACCCAGTTTATGGTATCTGCTTTTGGAAGCCTAGCAAAGTAAACAATATTCAAAGTAGTGTAATCAGATAAGGTGAAGGGAGTACAGTGTCCTGGTAGCCAAAGAAAGTAAATGATCAACTCTGTCTAGTACTCTTGATAGGGCAAGAACCATGGGGACTGAGAATTGTCAGTTGAATTTAGCAAATGGACACCACTGGTAACAAAAGCATGTCACTGGAGTGGTGGAGGAGTAAGCTTAACCAGAGGGGGTCCAACAGAAAATAAGAAAAAGGAAGTTGAGACAGTGAGTACAGTACAGCCACCTTTGTGAAGCATTTTGCTATAAAATAGGAGAACAGAGATATGTGGCAGTAGCTGGAGGATCAAGGGGATTCAGAGAAAGCTTTTTGTTTTGTTTTGTTTTGTAAGGTAGAAGAAACACATTCATATTGGTATGCCAATGGAAGAGGGAAACAGAAAAATGGTGATGGAGAAATGGAAAATACTGGACAGATGGTAGAAGGGTGTAGGTCCTAGTACGGTGCTATTTGATGTATTGTCTGTGGACTGGTGATGGATTATGAAATGTTTGTCACTGGTTTGAGGCAAAAATTGAGAGTAAATGTTTAGAACTTTTATAGCATAAAATTGTGCCTCTATTCCCACCACCCATAGCCAAAATTTTTCCATTACCCCAAAAAGAAAGTCCATACAAATGAAAAATTAATTCTTTGTTCCCCTTTCCTACTTGGCCCCTGGTAATCTGTATTCTCCTTTTTGATTATGAATATGCATATACCATTTATTTCATATTAGTAAAATCATACTGCATTTATCCTTTTGTCTGGATTATTTCACACAACATGATATCTTCAAGGTTCATCCATATTGTAGCATGCATCAGAACTTCATTTCTTTTTACAGCCAAATAATATTCCAGTTTGTATATTCATTTATTGATTGATGGACATTGTGATAGTTTGAGATTATTTGTGAACCCCAAACAGAGAAAGATTATGTTTGTAACTATTCCTCTGAGTGTGATACCCTTTGATTGCATTAGATTCAGCTGAGGTCCTGATTAAATTACCTGTTAAGATTAGGGCTTTGATTTAACCACGTCACTAGGGTGTGACTCAGGTTGAGTCCCCACTCCCGTGGTGGGCTGATATAAATGGACACTCACTCAAGAAGACGTACAGGAGGAGAGAGTGCTCTGTCAATTTTTATCTTGGGGCCCTAGGGAGAGATGAGCCATTCACCTGATAGGTTACAGCTGAGATTGGGAAGAAGCTGGATGTAGGAAGCCCTGAGGGACGAGCTCTTGCCAGCCTATAGCTGAGCTTGGGAAGAAGGTGGACCCATGGAGCCTCAAGAGGAAGAGGAAGCCAGGAAGGAGAGACAAGGCAGACATCAGCAACCTTCTTGCTTCAACACGTGGCAACTGACTTTTGGTGAGAAAGCAACCTTGAAATTGAATTCTTTTTTTTTTTTTCAATTTATTTGTCTTTTCTTATTTTTTTAATGTTACATTCAAAAAAATGAGGTCCCCATATACCCCCCACCCCCCTCACCCCACTCTTCCCATAACAACAACATCCTCAAAATTGGATTCTTTAGGGCCTTGTAACTGTAAGCTTTTACCCCAGTATATACCCTCTATAAAAGCCAACAGATTTTTGATACTTTGTATCCATACCCCTTTGGCAGACTAATATAGGCACTTAAGTTGCTTCCATCTCTTGGCAATTGTGAATAATTCCGCTATGAACAATGGTGTACAAATATCTGTTTAAGTCCCTGCTTTCAAATCTCTAGAAGTGGAATTGCTGGGTTATATGGTAATTCTATACTTAACTTTCTGAGGAATCCCTGAACTGTTTTCCACAGGAGCTGTAACATTTTACATTCCTATCAAAAATGAACCAGTATTCCTATTTCTTCACGTAGTCTATAACACTTGTAACTTTTGTTTTTAATAGCAGCCATTTTAGCGAGTGTGAAATGATATCTCATTGTGATTTTTTAAAAAGATTTTTAAATTTATTTCTCTCCCCTCCCCCCTCCAACCCCGCCCATGTCTGCTCTCTGTGTCCATTTGCTGTGTGTTCTTCTTTGTCCGCTTTTGTTGTTGTCAGCGGCATGGGAATCTGTGTTTCTTTTTGTTGCGTCATCTTGTGTGTCAGCTCTCCGTGTGTGCACCATTCTTGGGCAGGTTGAACTTCCTTTTGCACTGGGCGGCTTTCCTTACGGGGCGCACTCCTTGTGCCTGGGGCTCCCCTACGCGGGGACACCCCTGCGTGGCACGGCACTCCTTGGGCACATCAGCACTGTGCATGGGCCAGCTCCACACGGGTCAAGGAGGCCTGGTGTTTGAACCACGAACCTCCCATGTGGTAGATGGACACCCTATCCACTGGGCCAAGTCCACTTCCCTCATTGTGATTTTGATTTGCATTTCTCTGATGGCTAATGACTTTGAACATATTTTCATGTGCTTCTTGGCCATTTGTATATTTTCTTTGAAGAAATGTTTGTTCAGGTCTTTTTCCCATTTTTAATTGGGTCATATATTTTTTGCTCTTGAGTTGTAGAAATTCTTTATATATTCTGGATATTAAACCCTTATTAGAGGGAAGGAGATGTGGCTGAAGTGCTAGGGCTTCAGCTTACCATGTGTGAGGATCTGGGTTTGATCCCTGGGGCCTCCTGGTGAAAAAGAAGAAGAGAAAGAGTGCCTGTGTGGCGAGCCTGTGCCTGTGTGGTGAGCCGAGTGCCCATGTGGCAGGCCGAGTGCCCGCTCAGTGAGCCGAGTGCCTGTGCGGCAAACTGAGCACCTGAGCAGTGAGCCAACTGCCCATGTGAGTACTTGCACAGCGAGCCGAGTGCCCATGGGGCGAGCCAGTGCCCGCACAAGTGAGTCACGCAGCAAGATGATAATGCAAGAAAAGAGAGACAAAGGGGAGAGCCAAGGAAAAGCACAGCAGAGAACAGGAACTGAGGTGGTGCAGCTGACAGGGAACCTCTCTGTACATCAGAGGTCCCCAGGATCCAATCCCAGTGAACCCTGGAAGAGAAAACACAAGAAGAGAAGACAAAAAAGAAAGAAATAGATACAGAAGATCACACAGTGAATAGGCACAGACAGCAAAAACAGCAGGGCGGGGGGAGGGGAAGGGGAAGGAGGGAGAATAAATAAATCTCAAAAATACCCCCAAAACCCTTATTAGATTTTCCTCCCTATAGTGCTCCTGGGCCTGCAGATCTATGGTGAACCATGGATGCTGGTCTCTGTCCAGCTGAATGGGGTTTGTTAAAGTTGTCAAGAATAAGGCCTATTTCAAGAGATACCAAGGACAATTTAGAAGAAGGTGAAAGGGTAAAACTGATTACTATGCTCAGAATTGCTTGGTAATCCAGGATAAAAATAAGTACAATACACCTAAATAAATACAGGATGATAGTTCATGTAAACAACAGAGATGTCATTTGTCAGAGTGCTTATACCTGTATAGAAGGGGTTATGATAGTCTGTGCAGCTCATGCTCATGAACTCCCAAAGTAAGGTATGAAGGTTGGCCTAACAAATTATGCTGCAGCATGATGTACTGGCCTGCTGCTGGCCCTCAGGCTTCTCAGCAGGTTTGGCATGAACAAGATCTGGAAAGTATTGATAGTCAACCTGGTACCTTCACCAGGCCTTGCCAGAACTACCACTGGAAATAAAATTTTGGGGGCTTTGAAGGGAGCTGTGGATAGAGGCTTGTCTATCCCTCACAGTACCAAACAATTCCCCAGTTATGATTCAGAAAGCAAGGAATTCAATGCAGAAGTATATTAGAAGCACATCATGGGTTAGAACGTTGCAGATTGTATGCGTTACCTAATGGAAGAAGATGAAGATGCGTACAAGAAACAGTTCTCTTCATATGTAAAGAATAACATAACATCAGCCATGATGGAGGAGATGTACAAGCAAGTTCATGCAGCTATACAAAAGAATCCAGTTATGAGAAAAAAAACCCTAAGAAATATGTTAAAAAGAAGAGGTGGAACCATCCCAAAATGTCTTTTGCCTAAAAGAAAGACCGGGTAGCTCAGAAGAAGGCCATTTCCTCAGAGCTCAGGGGTGGGCTGCTGAGAGTTCAACTAAACCGCAATTTTCTAAGAAGATTTTTCAGAAAAGACAATAAGCTTATCAACTTGCAAAACAAAACAACAAAAACAACAACAAAAACTTAGATATATGGTTACCAACTATTTTCTCCCATTCTGTAGGTTGTCTTTATACTTTCTTGATAAAGTCCTTTGATGCACAAAAGTTTTAAATTTTGATGAGGTCCATTTATCTACTTTTTTCTTCTGTTCTTTGTATGTCTTTTTAAAAAGTCATTTTTCTAGTAACTAATTTTATTGGTTTTTTTTTAAACAAAAATATAGGTCCTTAACTGGTTGGGGAAAAGAAAACTGGGCCCTTCAACACAGATATTTTGAGAAACTTTGCAGAGAGTTTGACTTTAGTGAGGAAATAAATAGATCATTTGTCATGAGGAAAGCTTGGAAGGCAAAGTGTATGAGCAGAGTTACAGTTAAGTATGAAGTTGTGGTGGGTGATGGAAACTTGTGGCAGTTCCTTTGCTTCACTCTTCTCCTTGAAATTGGAAGCAAAATCATCGGTTAAGTGAGGATGAGAAATGAAGTGTTGGAAGTTTGTAGAGAGATGTGAAAAAGTTGCTAGGACAGTAGAAGAATATATGGATATGGAGAAATGTTAGTAGCATAACCCTCTTGAGGATAATGATATCAAATCTAGAATGAGACCAATCTGGAGGGTTTGGGATGTTTCTCCATTCCACGTTTTGCTGCAGAGTTGGAATTTCGTCAGGTGATTATACAGAAAGGTGAGAAGGACTGGAGAAATGAAGATGACTATATGGGAATGATTTTCTTGATGGACGATAACATTCAAACTGTTTAAGGAGAGAAGTGAGAACATGAGGGTAATAAGGATCATGAAAAGGTAGTAGGACCAATGGATTTTGGGTGTTGGAGTTAATTTTTGGAGTTGGGGTATTAGAAAGTGAGGTAGAAAGGAAGGATGTTGTGGTGGGAGAGTTGGATGACTAAAATAGAGATTATGAAGGAGTTATAATTATTGGTAATAGAAGATCTAAGGTTGGAGCACGGGAGTGAGAGGCTGAGGCAGGATGATCACTACAGAAGAGGAATTTAGAGATCAGGGCATTGGAAAAATCACCTAAGAGAATATTGAAGTTTTGAATTTTGACAATAATAGTGACAGTGTACCGGAGT
The DNA here is from genome assembly GCF_030445035.2 of Dasypus novemcinctus. NCBI lineage: Eukaryota > Metazoa > Chordata > Mammalia > Cingulata > Dasypodidae > Dasypus > Dasypus novemcinctus. The sequence goes on along the minus strand of NC_080681.1, from coordinate 79,749,489 downwards.
TAAAATCTTAAACAACGAGAAATGGACTCAGAGGGTGCTCTAGTCTCTACTGTGATGTGATGTTCAAAGCTCAATAAAAGGAAAAAGAAAAGATTTGAGGGGGTGTGGCTCCTTTAAGGGTCTGGGAGGGGAAAACCAGAAGCCGGGCGGGGGGCGGGACCTCTGCTGAGTGTGCGCATTGAGAGCGGGGGCGGGGTCAAGCTTCGGCTCGCGAGCGAGGGCGGGGCCCCACGGGGGCGGAGTCTGCGCTTCGGCTCCGGCTTTGGCTCCGGCTTCGGCTGCGGCTGCGGCGGCTGCAGTTCAGCTTCTGAGGGAAGGAGGCCGAGGCCTGGGCCGAGCCCGGAGCCGCCGCACGACCGAGCCTGCTGGAGCCCCCGCGCCCGCTCGGCCTGGGGGCGGGCTCGGGCCCGGCCCGCCGCCGAACCCGGGACAGAGGCTGCATGCCTGAGGACCAGAGCGGCGCAGCCATGGTGAGGGAGCGAGGCCTGCTTGAGCCGCAGTCGCCCGCCACCCTGGCCCCGGCGGGCCTGCTCCTCCCTAGCTCTGGTGTCCCCTCCGCGCCCTGCCTTTATTTCTTGTCCATTTTACCGCCCCCTCGATGTCTCGCTCCTCCTTCCCCTTGTTCTCCGTCCACCTGCTGGGGTGAGCCCCTTTAGTTGACACCCCCTTAATCACCCTCCTCCCGGGTAACCCCTTCTTTATTACTCCCAGTGACAGCCTATTTCGCGTTCCCCTTTGCCGCCCCCTCCTCGTCTTTTATTTCCACCCTTCCTTTTCGCTTCCATTTTGCCTTTTTTCTCTCTTCTGGGATCTCTACACCTTTCCTTTTTCTTTCCCCTATTTTTCGCTCCTCCTGTTTGCTTACCTTCCCATTTTAGACCCACTGCTTCGTCCTCTCCGTATCCCCTTTCCCCGTTGTCCTCTAACATCCACATTTTCTTTCTGTGTTATTGGACGTCCGTTCTGCCCCTCACAGCTGTCCGCATTTCTTTCTCCCGGCTTGGGGTCTAAGCAGGAACAGTTTGAAAGCTTTTGCTTCCCAGAGCTGTAGGGCGGTCAGATAGGGATTTTTTTTTTTTTTTCTTTTGGAGAGGGTAAGGGAGAGATTGGAGGTATTGAAAAGAGCCTAGAAGCCTTATTATCCAGTATCCGTGCAAAACCTGAGTGATAGTGTGTTTTAGAGTGATAGAGTGAGTCATGGGGTGAGGACTGGGATGAAAACTCTGACCTGATAGGATATCTAGCCTTCTGATAGAACTAACCAAAAATGTTCTGAAGTTTATTTTTAATTTGAGAATATTTTAATGTGGAGGTACAGTTTGGGAAATTTAAATGTATTCATTTACAGGCTTGAGTATTACTCTGAACAAATGATTTGTTTCTCTTGGAGACAGTAGAGACCAGGGCATATGAGGACAGAAAAATCATCTTGGCAGTCAGAATTGTGACAGTCTCTTTAATACCCTTCTAAAGGGTTCATTTGTTTTGCCCACTCTGTTTTGGGTTGGGAGAACTTTGTATTTGCAATTTTTGTTCTTCCTGTTTTAAAATAGGTTGAGGCATCAAGTTGGTTTTGCATTTAGTTCGATTACATGTGGGTTACTGAGCATTTGTTAAAAACATTGCTCCATCATTTGCATCAGGCTAAATTTTGTCCTCTGGGAGAAATAAGACATTCTAATCAAAACTAAGTATTGATTAATAATCATGTTCTCCTAGGAAGTTAAGAGAGTTTCTCCTTTCCTCCCTATCTGGCTTTTAGGAAAGCTGTTTACTATAAAATCATTTAATCTGTGAAACTTTCTCTGGTTCACTGACTCCGCATTTTTAGGTTGTCATTCTTTGATGTCTGCCTCTCTCAGCAATTCTTCACATTCACCCTCTGCTCATCATACTGTCAGTATGCTAACCTCTTTCTCCCTAAAGAATGTGAGTTCTTCAAGGCAGCAATTGTGCCTTACTTATTTCTGTTATTCCCGGTGCCCAGGCCAAATGGGTGCTTGAATCGCTTTATTGTCTAATCTTCCTATCAGACAAATATTATAATCTTAAACTGAAAGTTGTGGCAGCTAATGGACTACACAAAAAGGGTGAGTTTGAAAAATCCTGTTCTTTGCTTAAGAAAGGAAATCTAGTAACATGTGATCACCTCTTCAGAATAAAGACCTGTCTACCTAAGACACAAAATTGCTAGATTTTTGGAAGTGTTAACCCTCCCTCTGAAAATGAATTTATGAGTGCAGAGGGAGGAGTTATGAATTCCTATTTGGGTATTTAGGATATAAAGGTGGCATTTGAGCTGGGCTTGAAAGATTAATAGGATTTATGTAAATCATTTTGGGAATGGGAAGAATACTTCATTGTGAATGTGAATAGAAAGTAGTAAGGAATTAAGATGTATTGTAGGAAACAGGGCTACCCCTACATAGCATGGTGGGATGTGGAAATGAGAATGTGTAATAGGAAAGACACATTTGGAATTGGTTTTTCCTTGTTAAAATACACACATATACACAGATTAAGAGTGTATGTGAGGAAATGATTACAAAAAGGCAAATATTAGCTTATTATGAGCTGGGAATTATCTGTAGAGGCTACTTTTTTATTTTCCTCCTGCAATATGTTTAGTAGGCACTCAGTAAATAGATGTTGAATGAATGATTATTAAATAAATCTTTCAAATTTTTCCTTATGTTTTGTTTTGAATAGTGGTGTCTAAGGAGTTTTAAACTAGATACTAATTTGAATCACCTGGAGGGCTTGCTGTGCTGTACTCTCCCTATTGCCCCCAAGTTTGATTCATTAGGTCTGGAACAGGACTAGAAAGTTTGCATTGCTGACAATTATCCTGATGATGTTGTTGCTTTTGCAGTGTGAACTCCACTTGGGAATCGTTGGTCTAAGATATAGTCCTTGCTTTTCATTATTCTTTTTTTTTTTTTTTTTTTGATTGCCATCAACTGTGTTAGTGTTGGGGATATAATAAAACAGATGTGGTCCTTGCCTTTCTGTATCTTATGTGTGGACAATATAGATATCAAGCAAAAAAGAATAATTTTAAATGTGAAGAGTGATATAAAGGGAAGGTTGTGGGATCACACAATGGGATAGTTAGGGATGGTTTCCCAGAGGATATTACTTTAAAGAAGAGAACTGAAGGATTAAATTATAGGAGTTATGTTGCAGAAAGAGTAGTCCAGGTAGAAGGAACAGCACATGCAAATAACCTGTGGTGGTACTCTTTCTTGCCTGCTTAACACTGATGTATCCTGGAGTTCTCAACTAAAGAAACTCAGGGAAACACTGTCTCTGCCTGCCAATTTCCCACCAGAAACCTAGGTTACCCCACTCTCTATTATTTAGCTCTTCTTCACAGCATACATATCAATTGTAATTTTATTATTCTTGCTATGGTTATTTGATTGTCTCCACCTGTAGACTTAAAAATCATTGATAGGGGAAGTTTTTTTGGCTCAAGTGATTGGTTGGTCTCCTCTACCATATGGGAGGTCCAGGGTTAGATTCTTGGGTCTCCTGGTGAAGGCAAGCTGACCCGTGCAGCAAGCTGGCCTGAGTGCAGTGCTGGCCCATGTGGCAAGCTGGCACGAGCAGAGAGCTGGTGTAGCAAGATGATGCAGTGAAAAGAGACACAGAGGAGAGACAATAAGAGATGCAGCAGACCAGGGAGCTGAGGAGGTACAAAAGAAGGAGCACCTCTCTCCCACTCCAGAAGGTCCCAGGATCGGTTCCAGGTGCCTCCTAAAGAGAAGACAAGCAGACACAGAAGAATGCACAGTGAATGGACACAGAGAGCATACAATGGTGGTGTGGGGGGATAAATAAATAAATCTTTAAAAAAAAAAATCATTGATAAACAGGTGGTTTTTAGCCAGCAGTTAAGGAGGGTCACGTGATGTTTTAGGCACCAGTGTTACAGTGGTTTTTAAAAAAAAATACATGGTCCCTGGTGGGGGAAATAAATAAATAAATTTATAAATATTGAGAAGTAATTACAAATACTAGGAAAAAATAAATCAGGGTAGATTGATAGTGATAGTATAGATCAGGAAGGGCAACTGTTTTAGTTAGGATAATTAGGCAACAACACTACCAGCTAATACTTGTGAACATGACTTTGTGTTAGGCCCTATTTTAAGTGCTTTATGTGTTTTATCTCATTTGGTCCTCAAAACCCAGTGAGATAAATACTAGCTTTATGAAAGTAGAGACAATTGTTTATTTCATCATTGCATCTTTAACAACTGCATAGTGCTTGGTGTATAATAAAGTGCTCAAGTATTTTTAGAATCAGTGAATGACTTTGGCCTTGACCAGAAATTCAGGGAGGCATCATAAATAAGAGAACATTCAGCTTGGGAGTTTTAACAATTAGGGATTCAATTGCTAAGAGTTAGGGATGGAAACCATTCCTGGCAGAGGGACCAGTTTGAGTGTGGCAGCTGAGACAGATGTAGGTTGATGAATTCTGAGAAATGTGTGACTCTAGCATGGAGGGTATAGTAGGAGATAGGACTGAATCATGGAGGATCTTGAATGATTTTATAGGTTTTGAGTACCTTGAAAGGTGTTTTTTTTTTTTTTAATTGTGTATGGAGTGTCATAGTCAAGAGAAGAAGAGAAGATTATATATGAAGATGATTGCTTTAAATGAAATTTGAAACATGATTTGGAATGGGGAGAACTATGTCACTAGTCTATGTGAAGAATAAGTGTGTGAACTTTTACCCTCACCTTCTTACAATGATGGTAATTTAAGTAGGAAATGTAAATTGGGGAAATGAAACATGAAAATCTGATATAACTCTGACTAAGTGAATTTTCTGTGGAAATATTACCATAGACTTGCAGAAGAAGTATGGAATCCTTAACAGCGTTGCAATTTTGTTCACTGCCTCTTGGTTTTCATATAGTCTGCCTTTAGGGATTTACGAGAATATTAAAACAAAGTAAATTTACTGTATCAGAGTCCTTTATTTACAAACAGTAGGCCTCCCAAAGGGCATGTATTAAGTCAGGTAGAGAGAGCCAGCGCTTACCAGCCTCATTTATTTTTTCAGTTTTTGTGTGATAAATGAGAAAGGAGTAATTTTAAGTAAAAAAGATTTTATTTGAGAATAATGTATATCATAGTTCATTTAAAATGTTGCTTTAATAATTTATTAAAATAAATTTCAACCTTTTTTCATTTAAAAAATGATGGATTAATTTTATAAGATAAAATATTTGTCATGTTTTAATTGTCTATGGCATCAACATAGACAAGAAATGTTTCTTGCCTTAAGTTTGGGATTCTTGCGTTTTTGCATTTAAAAAAACAGCAAATTTTTATAATTGCTCTGTTTTGTTTCTAAGGGCAAAATAAAGGTTTCAGGTGGCTACCTCAGTATGGATAATTTATTCCCAATAAACCCAAATTGTATATAATTTTTTTAATTTAATTTTTAAAAAAGATTTATTTATTTTTTCTCCCCCCTCCCCCCCCCCCGTTGTCTGTTCTCTGTGTCTATTTGCTGCGTTGTCTTCTTTGTCTGCTTCTGTTGTTGTCAGCGGCACAGGAATCTGTGTTTCTTTTTGTTGTGTCATCTTGTGTCAGCTCTCCATGTGTGCGGCACCATTCCTGGGCAGGCTGCACTTTATTTCGTGCTGGGCAGCTCTCTTTACGGGGCACACTCCTTGCATACGGGGTCCCCTGTGCGTGGCACTGCACTCCTTGCACGCATCAGCACTATGCATAGGCGAGCTCCACATGGGTCAAAGAGGCCCGGGGTTTGAACCATGGTCCTCCCATGTGGTATACGGACGCCCTAACCATTGGGCCAAGTCCACTGCCCTCTTTTTTTTTTTTTAATGCTTACTTTAAGCCATTTAAGAATCATAGTCAGATAAATGTAACTTACGGATCTTATGAAAATGTCCTAGCAGAGATTTTCAGAATTTTCATTTTTCTGTTCCTTACTTCACTGTCAGTGTAACTTATGTTTTCTGTCTTTAAGTAAGTTCATTATAAGTACAGAAATAATTTAAAACTGTGATAATCAATGTTCAGGTGAAATTCTAACAACTGAATGACTATATCATGAGCTAACCTCCTAATTTCTACTAATTCACACATTTGGTAGGTATCTCTTGGAAACTCTCAAACTATTCTGTTTTTATAGGAGAAATTTTAATAATTATTTTAGTAAATGGTCAAAAATACACAAATTGAAATAGAGGTCATTATTGCTTTTAATCACCTGAACCTACAGAACATTCCTGAGTTGGGAAGTTCTTGCTAGAACACTGCATTTTTTCATAGATTCTAGTGCTAGCCCTCAAAAACATCTTTAACAAATAAGTATTAGAAATAGTTCTTATTTGCAGTGGAATAAAGGTGTTTTTAATGCTAACACTTAAGATTAAAAAGCAGTGCTAAGGACAAAATTCTCAAATGCTGGGACATCTATTTAGAGGAGTATGATCTCATACAAAAGCTTTCATGTGTGAGCACACGATGTGTCAGGCAATGTACTAATTTAATCCTTGCAATTTCTATCAAAGTCATTCATGTTTATTGGGAAAAAAAGGTCAAATGATGTGTATTGCTTTATGGTTCTGGGTGTAAAATGCCACATCACCCTCTATAAAGCACTTTGAAGGTAAATATGAGATGTTGATGACATTTCTGTCTTCAGAATTTAGATATTTCTTTGACTAACAATATTATTAGTATTCCTCTTGTACATACTAGGATTGTTTAGGCTCATATATCAATAAAATTAAATTCACCTAACTAGACAAGAGTAGGAAGAAAAGGAAAGGAGAATGAAGACAAGCCACTTTTCTACTCAGAATTTTTATTTCCTTTTTGTGTAAGGCAGTGGACCTCACCACAATACCTTTTTTTTTTTTTTTAATGATGACTTTAACACTGAAAAACTTGGGGGACATGACAGGAGTATAGTTTCAGAAGATATTAATTAGAAAATAATATCTTACTAACAAAAGGCTAGCAGGAATTCAGTAATGTTTTAAAATGATACTGTAATGTTCCTAATAGCAACTACTATGCATTAAAAATAATGTATATTTCAAATATTGTGTATTTAGCAAAGTTAGTATGCATGCAAATTTGTGGACTTCCTATGATACTTATGGGTCTTGCAGCTTAGGCGCTACTAGTTTACAGTGGTCTTAAGGGCTGCTGCAGCCACACAGATTAAACTTCACACCTCAGGGGCAACCATACAAATGGACATATGGTCAGCAGTGGGTCTACAAAGGTCTTCAGCCTGTGTACTTGGCCTTGCCTATCTAGCACAAAGTTGAGAGCAAATAAATGTTGCATGAGTGTTTTAAATTGCATTCAGGACCTTTCTACTGGTCCTGAACAAACCCTTTCTACTGGTCCAGCCTTAGTTCTCATTTACAAGAAAAGCCTTTACATTTAGCTTCAGTAATACTGAGTACAAACTCTATTTTCCCATGCCTCTAATCCTTTTTTTTTAAGCTACTGGGAACCAGGGACTGAACCCGGAACCTGATATGTGGGAAGCCGGCGCTCAATCACTGAGCCACATTGGCTTCCCCAAGTTGGTTGGTTGGTTGGTTTTTTTGTTTGTTTGTGTTTTCAGGAGGCACTGGGAACCACACCTGGGGCCTCCCATACAGGAGGTGGGAGCTCAACTGCTTGACCAACATTTGCTCCCTCTAATCCTTTTTCATGTGTGTGTGAATCATTTTCTACATTTAATAAAAAGATTTTCTCATTCGAGGTTCTGGAAGTCTTGAGTCAGTATTTTTGGTAAATTCCTCCACTCCACCCCTAAAATGCCTTAAAAAACATGTATTAAGAGTGACGGCACAGAAAATATACACCCTTGGAGACTGACTTTCATTTAAATACAAATATATAAAATGTGAGCTGAGACAATAGAGAAATTTATGAAATTTTTCTTTCAAATTCCTTTGTACACTGTTCTTTTTGCCTAGAATGCAGTTCTTCTTGACTTTTAACCTTCAAGTCTCCCCTTAAACCCTGCTCCTTTGTGAAGCTTTCTGTTAACCTCCAGGGTATCTTGGGTTACTCCTTTCCATGCCTTGTTTTGTACATGCTTTGGTTATAGTAGTTATTGTGTGGTAGTGGTATTTTAACATGACTGTAGTCACGACAGACTGTGAACTCTTTGAAGGCAGGGACAGTACTATTTCTTTTCAACTTTGTGTCTTCAGCATTTAGTGCTATGCCAGAGACATAGGAAATACTTAAATATTTGTTCAGTGAATGAATGTGTGTATAGGGAATTGTATAAGGTCATGTTAAACTGCGATGTGAGTTATGAAAGAGGAGGGAAAAAAAACCGTGAATACTCCCTGAGGGGAAAAAATGGTTGGATGAATTAGAAATGTCGATCAGATAGTTTTTCTTACTAGCCTAATTGGTACTATTGACCTAGGGCAAATGGTTCTGTTCAGAAGAGTTTATTTAGTAGGAAGAGTTGGAGAGAAAGCCAAGTGGCTTTGGGATTATTGCAAAGCACTTTGTATAAATACTTGAAAGTCACTTGTCTATAATTTTTGAAGGTGTCCTTCCAGTTAATTGAATGTTTAAACATAGATAGTGAAGAATCAGTTAATGGTAAATCTAGAGAGGTAGTTAATTATGGTTAAAATTATGTTAGTTCCATGTCAGAACCTTTTTTCTTTTTATTATTTTCAGTTCTCCTTTGTATGTAGTTTTCTGAGCTGTCTAGAATCTTAATTCCTGTTCAGTGTTACAGTCTCCTTTTCCAAGGACATGTAAATGTTTTGTGTGATTTATGTATCTTTAAAAAAAAAGATAGTAAAATGTTTGAATCCTCTTGATTATGTAAAATTGTGTAAAATCGGTTATTTTCTTTTCATAGGTCTTGTACTCTTTGGCAAATCATTTCACCTCTCTGCTTCTACTGTTTAATCTCTAAAATGAAGAGGTTGTATTAGATCCTCTGAGATCCATTCTACCTCTTTAAAAAAGTGTTGGATTTTATTTTTAGCTTTATTAGGTATGTAAATAGAACACTTGAGGTTTGAGTTAATACCATAAGTAAGAAGGTAAGTTCTATACTTCTATAGCTATAGTGCTGAGATCTGGGCAGTCTGCTTTTACAGGATTAAATTTTATGGAAGCTTGAGCTCTTATCTCCATGAATGTATTACCAAACATTTCACACCAGGAGAATTCGTTCATATCATTTAACTTATGATAATATTTGCATAGTACTTTAGTATTTAAAGATATTTTTACAAACATCCCATTTATTCCTTACTACCATTTTGTAATTGGGATAGAGGTTTAGCTCTACCTTTTACAGAGAAGGAAACTGAGAAGTTAATTGATTTTCCGAAGGCCACACAGCTAGTAAGTACCAGAGCCAGGACTGACAGCAAGCCAAGTGCTCTTTGCATTATTAGCCCTGTTTCTCTGTTTACTATATTATATTCAGAAGTCATGCTGGTAGTTGAAAGGAAATTTATGCTAATTTTGAGTTAGTGATCCCTATGTTAATCCACTCAGCTGCTCAATACATTTTTGTTTTGTTTCTTAGACTAGCTTTGTTTAAAAAAAAAAAAAAGAATAGCTTTATTATATGACCTAAGATGGAAGAAAAGGGGGTTGGGTTTATTTACCTTTCTGGGCAAGACATTACTTTCTTGACCTTCTTCCTCACCTGTAAAATGATTGTGGCTGGGGAGAGTGAGGATAAAGGAATTAGATAATCTCAAAGCTTATATTAGATACTTATTCCAGGAAACCTGACTTGGTTGAATTAGTAGCAGAAAATCTAAGGAAAAAGAAAAAACTAGGAAGAGGTTTCACATGGAGTAATAAAATGAGCCAGAGATTGTCCAGTATCTGAATTTTCTTATAGGTACCTGTGAACTCAAATTATCCTTGTCTGCCTTTTAATCCCATTCTTTAATTTCAGGACTAGACTTGGGACTTAATATTTCTCTCTGGGTTTGTAGTCTCTTTCTCTAGAGACAAAAAAGTTTTTTAAGTACAACTAACATAAATTTTTGTTTTACTATTCATTTATTCATTCAATAAGCATTTAGTGTCCACAATAATAGTAGGCTGTTTTAGGCTCTGGGAATATAACACTGAGTAAAACAATGTGTTTGCTCTGTGGAGTTTATATCTTATAATAATAATTAACATTTATTGAGAGTTGTTATATGCTTATAACTATTCTGTGTTGCCTACATTAATTAATCCTGACAACAGTGCTGTGAGGTAGATAGTGTTATTGTCTGCATTTAACAGATTGTGAAACTGAGGTGCAGGAAAGTTAAGAACTTTGTTGAAGGCTGTATAGTTTTGTAAGTGGTAGAGCTGGCATTTTAATCTAGGCAGTGTGGCTCTCAAGTCCATGCTTTTAATCAAAGTATTGCCCTTCAGAAAGATGTCAATACCAATTCTCTTTCTAATCATAGCATTGCCAGGTTCGTAATTGTTGTAGTCACCTGATTTCTGGCCCACTTTTTAGAAAAAAATCACCCAGTAATTAAAGAAAGCACTATCAGAACCACTGTGTTCCACTGGGAGGATTCGTCAGTCTTAGGACTCTTTCGAGTAGCAGATTAGGTCCTGAACCTGATTCATGGTACTTGGAACTAACACTACTTCATAAAGCCAGGACCCTGAAAAGCCTGTATCCTTTTTTTTTTTTTTAATGTATTTTTTGTATGATTTTTAAAAAATGTATTGAAGTATATCACTCATACATAAACATACATAAACAATAAGTGTGCAGTAATAGTTGTGAACTTACAAAACAAATATACAGAACATCATACAGGGCTCTCATACTACCACCAATACCTTGCATTGTTGTGAAACATTTTTAATGATTAAAGAGCATCCTTAATATATTACTACTAACCAAAGTGTCTTACATTTGGTATTACTACTAACCAGTGTCTTATATTTGGTATATTTTCCCCCAACCCACCCTATTATTATTATTATTTATCCATGAATATATATAAACAATAAACATTGTGAACTTAGAAAGCAAGGATTATATAACATCATACTGTGGTCCCATACGTCAAACCCCTACCAACACCTTATATTGTTGTGAGACATTTGTTACAAATTATGAAATAATATCTTCAAAATCTTATTACTAACTATTGTTCATATCTTATATTTGGTGTGTTTTGTCCCCAACCACCCTATTATTATGTTTTTAAAATATATTTTTATTACAGAAGGTGTGAACTTACAAAACAATCATGCATATGTGCAGAATTCCCATATTACACCCCTCTATCAACACACCACACCATGGTGAAACATTTATTACAGATTAATGAGATATCATCATCAGACTATTAGTACCTACCATGGTCCATATTGTATATTTAGCATACTTTTTCTATATTCCCCATTATCAACACAGTACATCTTTGGCACAAATATTACAGTATTGCTGGTAACCACAGTCCATAGGTCACTGCAGTTGTATCTTTCCCTTGCTTCTCCACATTGCCAACACCCTGCAGTAGTGATGTACATCTGCTCTGGCTCACAAAGAGCACTCTTGCATCTGTACCATCAACCACAATTCTCATCCACCTCTTGGTTTACTATATTATTCAGTCCCTAGATTATTCTCTAGCTTTTTTTTTTTTTTTTTTTTAAGATTTATTTTTATTTATTTGTTTCTCTCCCCTTTCCCCCCACCCTGCTGCCCTGGTTGTCTGTTCTCTGTGTCTGTTTGCTGCGTCTTCTTTGTTCGCTTCTGTTGTTGTCAGCGGCACGGGAATCTGTGTTTCTTTTTGTTGTTTCAGCTCTCCATGTGGGCAGTGCCATTCTTAGGCAGGCTGCACTTTTTTTCGTGCTGGGCGGCTCTCCTTATGGGGCGCACTCATTGTGCGTAGGGCTCCCCTACATGGGGACACCCCTGCGTGGCACGGCACTCCTTGCACGCATCAGCACTGTGCGTGGGCCAGCTCCACATGGGTCAAGGAGGCCCAAGGTTTGAACCGCAGACCTCCCATGTGGTAGACGGACGCCCTAACCACTGGGCCAAGTCCGCTTCCTTCTCTAGCTTTCTTTCATTAACATTTACATCCCTAGACTACCCCTTCCAGCCACATTCCCATTAATAAACCAGCAGTTACTCACTATAAGGTGTCACCATCAACTCTATGCATTTCCACACTTCTACAGTAAAGTTAATTAAAACTTCTACATACATTAAGCATTGGTAGTCCATCTTAGTCCTCCTCTTATCTCCTTTAAGAATCTATTACCTGCGACCAGGTCTTTTTTTTTTTTTAAGATTTATTTATATTTATTTCCGCCCCCCCCGCCCCCCGCCTGCGCTCGCTATCTGCTCTCTTTGTCCATTCACTGTGCGCTCTTCTATGTAGCTTGTCTTCTCTTCTCATCTTCTTTTTAAGAGGCACTGGGAACTGATGCCAGGACCTTCTGATGTGGAGGAGAGGCACTCAATTGCTTGAGCCATCTCAGCTCCCTGTTTGTTGTGTCTGTCATTGTCTCTTCCTCTATGTCTCCTTTTTTTTTTGGTTGCATCATCTTGTTGCATCAGCTCTCCACACGGATCAGCTTTCTGTGGGCTAGCTCACCTTTCACCAGGAAGCCCCAGGAATCGAACCCTGAACCTCCCATATGGTAGATGGGAGCCCAATTGCTTGAGCCACATCCACTTCCCTGCCACCAGGTCTTAATGATGGGTTCCTACATTTTCTTCTAGAAGCTTTATGATTCTTTTATATTTAGGCTTTTGATCCATTTTTAATTTTTATATAAGGTGTGGGGTAGGGGTCCTTTTTCTTTCAGCTATTGATATCAGCACCATTTGTTGAATGGACTCCTCTGCCTGAGCTGGGTGGGTTAGACAGGCTTGTCAAAAATCACTCGATCATAGATGTGAGGGTCTATTTCTGAACCATCAATTTGTTTCCATTGGTTTATGTGTCTATCTTTGTGCCAGTAACATGTTGTTTTTACCGCTGTAGCTAGTAATACGATTTAAAGTCCAGAAGTGAGAGTCCTCCAACTTCTCTTTTCCTTTTTAAGATGTTTCTGGCTATTTGGGATTCCTTACCCTTCCATATAAATTTGATAATCATGCATTCCATTTGTTTAAAAAATGTGGTGGAATTTTTATCAGGATAGCATTGAAATCTGTATATCAATTTAGGTAGAATTGACATCTTAATGATATTTAGTCTCCCAGTCCGTGAGCATGGAATGTTCTTCCAATTATTTAGGTCTTTTTAATTTTCTCTTAACAATATATTATAGTTTTCTGAATACAAATGCTTTACATCATTGGTTAAGTTTATTTCTAAATATTTGATTCTTTTAGTCACTATCATAAGTGCAACTTTTGTTTCCTGACTTCCTCCTCAGATTGTGCATTACTGGTGTCTTTTATTTATTTATTTATTTTTTTAAAAAGATTTATTTATTTATTTCTCTCCCCTTCCACCCCTACCCTGGTTGTCTGTTCTCTGTGTCTATCTGCTGTGTCTTCTCTGTCCGCTTCTGTTGTTGTCGGCAGCACGGGAATCTGTGTTTCTTTTTGTTGCATCATCTTGTGTGTCAGCTCTCTGTGTGCGCGGCACCATTCCTGGGCAGGCTGCACTTTCTTTCGCGCTGGGCGGCTCTCCTTAGGGGCGCACTCCTTGTGCATGGGGCCCCCTTACACGGGGGACATCCTGCGTGGCACGGCACTCCTTGCGCGCATCAGCACTGTGCGTGGGCCAGCTCCACATGGGTCAAGGAGGCCCAGGGTTTGAACTGCGGACCTCCCATATGGTAGGCGGACGCCCTAACCACTGGGCCAAGTCTGCTTCCCTGCTGGTGTCTTTTAAAGTCTATTTCATCTGATACAAGTATAGCTACTCTTTATTTACTTATTATTTTTGTACTGCATGCATGGAATATCTTTTTCTAGCCTTTTGCTTTCAATCTTTTGGTATCCTTGGGTCTAAGATGAATCTCTTGCAAACAGCATATAGGTGGCTCATATTTTCTTATCCATTCCAGCAGTCTTTGTCTTTTGATTGGGGAGTTTAATCTCTTAACATTCAATATTATTAGTGTACAGGCAGTTGTTATTTCACCCATTTTCATCTTCGGGTTTTATATGTTATATTTTATTTTCACCACTCTTTTTACACTTTTAGTTACTTTTATTGATATAATCTTCATTTCTAGACTCTCTTCCAAGCCTCTCTCTCCTGTCTTTTCTTTTCAGTCGGTAACCCTCCCTTTAGTATTTCCTGTAAAGCCAGTTTCTTGGTTACAAACTCTCTCAGTTTCAGTTTATCTGTGAATGTTCTAAACTCACCCTCATTTTTGAAAGACAGTCTTGCCGGATGTAAGATTCTTGGCTGGAAGTTTTTCTCTTGCAATATCTTAACTATATCATACCACTGTCATCTTGCTTCCATGGTTTCTGATAAGAAATTAGTGTTTAATCTTATTGGGTATCCCTTATACGTTCTGCATTGCTGCTCTCAGGATTCTTTCTTTGTCTTTGGCATTTGACATTCTGATTAGTATTTGTCTCAGTGTTGGTCTATTCAGATTTATTTGGATGGGAGTATGTTGTTCTTCTTGGACATGGATATCTATGTCCTTCAGTAGGATTGGGAAATTTTCTACCATTATTCCTTCAAATATTCCTTCTTCCCCTTTTCCCTTCTTTTCGTTCTGGGACACCTGTGACACATATGTTTGCACATCTCATGCTGTCGTTTAGTTTGCTGAGACTTTGTTCAATTTTTTTTCCATTCTTCATCTGTTCTTTTGTATGTTTGCTTTCGGAGGCCATTTTTTCAAGCTCACCAATCCTTTCTTCTGCCTCCTCAAATGTACTATTATTTGATTCCAGTGTATTTTTAATTTCATTTATTGCCCCTTTCATTCCCATAAGATCTGCTCTTTTTCTATGTGTGCTTTCAAATTCTTCTTTGTGCTCATCTATTGTCTTCTCTTTTTTTCTTTTTAAGATTTTAAATTTATTTCTCCCCCCTCCCTCTATTGTCTGCTCTCTATGTCTGTTTGCTGTGTCTTCTTCTGTATGTACTTGTATTCTCATTAGGCAGCTCTGGGAACTGATCCTGGGACCTTCTGGAGTGGGAGAGAGGCGATTATTCTCTTGTGCCACCTCAGCTCCCTAATCTGGTGTGTCTCTTATTGTCTCTCCTCTGTGTCTCTTTTTGTTGCATCATCTTGCTGCACCAACTCTCTGCTCAGGCCAGCACTCCTGCACCAGGCAGCAGTTCTGCATGGGGCAGTACTCCACTAGGCCAGCACTCCACATGGGCCAGCTCGCCACACAGGCCACACAGGGTTGCATCAAACCCTGGACCTCCTATATGGTAGACAGGACCCAATTACTTGAGCCATATCCCTTTCCCCCAATGTCTTCTTAATATCCTTAATCTCTTTAGCCATCACATTGAATTTATTAAGGAGATTTGTTTGAACATCTGTGATTAGTTGTCACAACTCCTTTATGTCATCTGGGGGCTTATCTTGTTCCTTTAACTGGGCAGTATCTTCCTGTTTCTTGATATGGCTTGTAATTTTTTTGTTGGTGCCTTGGCATCTGGCTTATTAGGTGCATTTATTCTGGGTGCAGTTTCTTTCTTTAGTTTAGGGCTTTCTTGCCCTTTCTCTCTTACTGGTTGTATAGTAAGAGCCAGGGATATAGTTGGTGCTGTAAGGTGTGGAGGCTTAAGCTTCCTGCATTGCCCCAGGGACCAGTGAAACTTCTCCAACCTTTTTCCTTTGCCAGGTAGGAACAGAGTCACAGCTATGTGTAATAAGTCAAGTCATGCAGGCCTAGACTGTAGTTGCCCAGAGAGACTGATGAAACTTCAGGTCCCTTCTTTGCCTGCCTGGGGTGTGGATGGAACTGCAGGTGTGGGCAGCAGTCTATGTCATGCAGATTCAAAATGACCACAGTTGTCCTGGTTGAATTCCGACTCTTCAGTCTGTGCCAACCAAATGTACCTGCAGTTACATGGAGAATCTGGTGCAGGTACCACCAGCTTCCTCCCTGACAGAGGTGGGGTTGACGCTAGGGCTGCAGTACAATCTAGGTGGAAAGAAGCTGGTTCCTACAGTTGCTGTGATTTTCTTTATTCTTTTTTTTTGTCTTTATTCATTTTTTAAAATATTACATTAAAAAAATGAGGTCCCCATATACCCCCCACCCCCCTCACCCCACTACTCCCCCCATAGCAACATTCTCCTCCATCATCATGAGACATTCATTGCAAGTTGCTGTGATTTTCAATCAGTCTGGCTTCCCCTAATGCCTGGGGCAGAGTAAAAATGGCAGCAACCAGCCTCTTTCTGACTTGGATAGGTTCAAACTTAAGCTGTTCTTAGGATCATACTTTAGCCAGCTGAATTTACCAATCAGTAACTGAAGTTGGTGGCCAACCATTTCTTCCTCCCCTGTTTTTGAGAAATGGAGTTTCCAACTCCAGCCATAGAATAGTTCCTGAGGCAGCTTGCTATGCCAAAGTAGAATGATCACTGGTCTCTGTGGTGTGGCCTGTATTTTACTGGAGAGGCTGGTGCAGGACCCCCAGTTTCCTCCCTTTTGGAGGTGGGGCTGGGCTTAGGCTACACCTGCAATCTGATCTGGATGGAAAGAAGCAGGTCCTACCTGCACTGTGATTTTCAATCTACCCACTTCCCCTCGTGCAAGGGGCAGAGTTAAAGTGATGGCTGTCGGCCTTTTTCTGACTTGGACAGGTTCAAACTGCTGTTCTTAGTATTATACTTTAGCCCACCGAATTACTAATCAGTAGCTGAAGTTGGTGCCCAACAATCTCTTTCTCCCCTGTTTTTGGTAAGTGGCGCTTCCAATTCCAGCTACAGAATAGCTTCCAAGGAGCTGGAGGATGGGCACTGGTCTCCACAGAGTGGAGTGCTTTACTCGAGAACCTTCCCTGCAGATGGGCATTCTCTTTCCATTCTTTCAAGGATGTTGCAGGATTCTCTTCTGGCCTCCTGGAACCCCCATACAGGTGCTTTAGATAACTCTGGGTGATTACTAACTGCACTGTAGCCCAAGCTGACTCTAGGAGTCCCTAACTCTGCTGCCATCTTGCTGGTTTGCTAGGCCTATATCCTTTTGAAAAGGTGGCCTAAAAGATAGCTGTCTGATGATGGTATAGGGATCCAAGGAAGCATGTTTGTCTTGACATGAACTCTGGTTGGAAAAAGAGTCTCAAGAATTTGCAGTAATAGTAAACCTGCTCTATTATGTGTCTGAAGCTCAAATTTATATAACTTGTGGTATATCATGACTGATAAAAGGAACATTTACTGATTATCTTTTTTGTATCAGATACTTTGCTGTGACTTTAAACACATTTTCTCACTTCATCCTGGCAAAAACATTCTTAGTTAAGTACTAATATCCTCATTTGTATTAGTTTCTTGGCTGCTAAAACAAATACCCTATAATGGGTTGGCTTATAACAACAGGAATGTATTAGCTCCTGATTTCAGGGGCCAGAAGGCTTGCTTCCTACCCATATCAATATCTTCTGGCTGGCTGGCAATCTTTGGGATTCCTTAAATTTTCTGTCATTTGGCAGTGCATATGGTGATGTTTTCTCCTTTCTCTGGGTTCTTTTGACTTCTAGCTTCTGATTGCTTTTTTTTTTTTTTTTAAGATTTATTTATTTAATTCCCCCCCTCCCCTGGTTGTCTGTTCTCTGTGTCTATTTGCTGCATCTTGTTTCTTTGTCCGCTTCTGTTGTGTCAGCGGCACGGGAAGTGTGGGCGGCGCCATTCCTGGGCAGGCTGCACTTTCTTTTGCACTGGGCGGCTCTCCTTACGGGTGCACTCCTTGCGCGTGGGGTCCCCCTACGCGGGGGACACCCCTGCGTGGTGTGGCACTCCTTGCGCGCATCAGCACTGCC
This sequence comes from Dasypus novemcinctus, assembly GCF_030445035.2. NCBI lineage: Eukaryota > Metazoa > Chordata > Mammalia > Cingulata > Dasypodidae > Dasypus > Dasypus novemcinctus. The sequence goes on along the minus strand of NC_080681.1, from coordinate 79,731,513 downwards.
CATGGGCCAGCTCCACACAGGTCAAGGAGGCCTGGGGTTTGAACCGCGGACCTCCCAAGTGGTAGACGGACGCCCTAACCACTGGGCCAAGTCTGTTTCCCCTGATTGCTTTCATGGCTTCTCTTCTGTGTCCAACTTCCTTTGCTTGTGAAGACCTCAGCCACATTGGATTAAAGCCCACCCTCATTCAGTTTGGACACAACTTAACAAATAACATCTTCAAAGTTGCAATTTACAAATGGGTTCACACCCACAGGATCGGATGTTGAGACCTGAACATGCCTTTTGAGGGGGACATTATTTAATCCCCATCATTATTCTACAAAAGACAGAACTGAGGATCAGAAAAGGTCATTTGTCCAGTGTGGTACTATTCGATTTAAAATCCATCTTCAGTATTCTTTGTGCTGACTATGATGTGTCTGGAGAAGTTAGTTCACTTTTGTGCCTCAGATTCCTTATCTGCAAAATGAATTTTGTAATACTTTTCCTTTTACTTCATCACATTATTGTATCATGAAATAAAGCATATAAATGTTTTGTTTACTCTGAGACAATGCATTATCCATGAAGCATTTTTTTCCTTAAAATTTACCAAAAAATAAGACCTTATTATTCAGAGATTCTGAAGTACACAGGGTCTTTTTGAGGAATTCAGACATTTTTAATACTCTTTATATTAGATGTTTCTTGAAGTAGTATCATGAAGAAAAATAAAATGAGTTTTGAGACAAGCTATTGATTTAGTAATTTACTAATTCATTCAACAAAATTTTATCGAATGTGTATTATGGGTCCTCATTTCCCATGTATAAAAGATCCCTGATCTATTAGGATCTCTTTCATTTTCCATGATATTAGCAGCAGTGGAAATCCAAGTCCACTCCAACAGTTGACCTCAATTACAATGTGTGTCCTCATCTCCCCATTTTGTGGAACTGGATGGGCTACTGCTCGTAACGTTGAAATGCTTCTTTGCCATGACCTTGGCAATACAATAACAGAATGAAGTTTTATATATACAAAACAAACAAACCAACACAATAGATAACTAAGTCATGAAGAAGTGACTGAACTATGAAGTTTTTTGCCCCTTCCCACCTTGCCAAGTGGACAATAGACAAAAAACATTTGAGACCTACTAACTTGCCTTTAATTCACAGCTTAGAGGGGGAGACAGCCAATCTACACAGATAAAAGTGGATAATTATATAGAACTACAAATTAATATAGTTTATATAGTTTTATAACTATATTTATATAAATAAAGCATAGTGTGATTACATCTGCCTGTGTATTGGTATGTGAAGGATGGCTTCATGGAGGAGTGGACACGTGCTGGCTCTGTAGGATGAGTAGGAATTTGAAGGATGGACAGGTGGGGAAGGGCATTCATTCTAAGGAGAGGAAACAGTATGTGTAAAGAAAGGGAAGCGTTTTTGCTACTAGTAACTTTCCTTTTCTGAACTTCAGTTTCCTCAACAGTAATATAGTCATCATGATTGTTTTCAAAGAGCTTTATAAAATAAAGTACTGGATAGATGTAATGGTGAAGAGTCCCTTTATCACTTATTTTTCTTTTTTCAACATCCGAGAGCCTTCTGTATCTTCCCTGGGCAGTGTCATATAAATTTTTCAGTACAGTTATTCTTTTCTTTTGGGTTTTTTGGTCCCTTCAGAGGCCTGCTCTGTGATAGCTAAAGGTAGGAGCAGAAAAGAAGATATATGTATATTACTTAGTTTTAATAGTATGAGTAATCCTTTAAGCATTTATGTAAATATATATAATTACTTAAATTGTGAACTATGTGATCTGATATCAGAGCAGTGTCATTATCCAGGGACAACCCCGAAGTCATTTTGAAACAACTCAAGATCTTTATTTGCATTTTTTGGAACATTTGAAAGTAGAATAGAGAATTCATAGATATACTCTTCAAAAGTCCCCTTTTACATCCAATATACTTCACTTACACATCATAGCTGCTCCGGTTCCTTTCTCCTGAAAACTCCCTTAAGACTCTTTTGCCAGTCCAGTCCCATCATTAACAGATAGTAAAAGCTCTGAGAAATGTAAGACTGCATAGGGAAAGCATATAGGAGCAGTGGTGAGAAGTTGTATTATGGTCAGTTTAGGAAAAATGTAAATGTAGAATATACCATGTATATTATTTAATTTAGAGGTCGCTTTCTAATTTTACATTCTGAAATAAGTTTTCAGGCAATATCATTTCCTGTTCATGTATAGATGTATATTTGGAATCCTTCATATATAGTTTTATTTAGTTTAGATTAATAATTTATTGTTAGCCTTTTACCATGTCATTGAAAACTATTTAGAAACATAAATTGCTGCTAATATTCTAGAGCCTGATATATATCATAAGTTGTTTACCATTTCCCCCTATTTTAGATATTTATGTGTGAATTTTCACTAGGAAAAAACTGTGACAAATTTCTGTGTAAATACCTTTGTTCATGTCTCTGATTATTTCCTTTCTTTTTTTTGTTTTTTTGTAAATTTCTGAATGAGGAATTACCAGATCAGGGAGTATGGCTGTTTCTCAAACTGTTATTCAATTCTTTATATCCAGAAAAAATTGTGCCAATTTATATTCTGACCAGTGGAAGAGGACCTATCTGAGCTAACTTTATTTGAATAATTTGCAATATCAGGATTATAGACTCAGAAAATACCATGGTACCCAAAAACAAACAAACAAACAAACTAAAATAAGTATGGACTGTCCTGTTCTTTCAGGCTGGAATTATTTTTCCTATTTGCCATAGGATATCTTTTCAGCTATTGTTCCCGTATCATGTCATTCTGCCTGCTGAACTTGTGATAATAGTTAATTACAGGGTTGAGTCCTCTCTCTTCTCTCTCAGTTTATCCATTTCTGCTCTGCCACCACTAGAGGGTGATATTCAAACCTGTTTATTCAGCTCAGTTCTTTACCAAATCATTATTTCTATTTCTATAAATTGCCTAAGCCGATTCTCCACGATCATAATAAATTCTCCTGAAGAAATAATCCCTTACAACATCAGCGAAATCATGGGAGTATTCATCACTTCTTAATTTATTTTAGTTTTGGTTTGACAATTTCAGACTTACAGAAAATTGTAAAAGTAATGAAGAATTCCCATGTAGCTTTCACCTAAATTCCCCCAAAATATTAACCTTTAACCCATGTACTTTATTGTGCCATCTCTTTTTCTGTACAAACAGAGGCTTATCCCCTCCTACCTCTACCTGGTTAATTATTACTTTAAATCTTGGAGGTTTTTTTTTTGTCCTAACTCCCCTTTTTCCCTCCATCATCTGAGGGGGCTTTATGTTATGAAAGGGCATCACATTTGGAATTTAAAACCTTGGCCCAGTTCTGTCACCTTTTAACTAGAAAGACTTGGGTGAATTGTTCTTTCTTTGCTCCAGTGTGTTCATACACAAAATCGTGTCCATTTTACCAGTCCCACCAGACTGTTGTGAAGGCTAAATAAGATATTATATGACAAAAGTATGCTATATGAATATTGACCAATTCTTCAAGAACATTTACCTGTCTGTAGAGTTCTAGGCATTGTGCTAGGTACTGGAGATTCAGAAATAACCAGCACCTTTCCTGTTCATTCACTTAATATATTTTGTCAAATTTTCCTTAAAAATACTTCTCATTTTTTATTTTTTTTTCCATTTTCATTGTTTCTACCCTAAACCATAACATAATTACCTCATGTCTGAGCTACTATAACAACTAGATGGTCCCCAAGTTATTTTTTGGTATTTATATATCAGTGTTAGCCTAATAATTGTTCTAACTGCTTGAGAGATAGCATGATGGTAGTGGAAAAAGTATGGATTTTATAATCAATAGATCTGGGTTTGTATCCTGGCCCCACTTGTTACATGTATTGTGACCCTGGGCAAGTCCGTTTACCATTCTCCTAATTTGAATTTGTTTATTCCATGAATACCATGGATTATGCTAGATGCTAGGAGTATAAAGAAAGGGTTAATAGGTCTTTGAACTTGAAGAGTTCACGGTCTAGAGGAGGAGAGAGTCATAGCTAACTATATTTTAACGTAGAGCTGTAAAAGAAACTGCCATAAAAGAAGACTGACTTTAGAGTTACACATAAAGGGGAAGGATATAAGTGGTTAAAGGAATATACTTAAATTTGGAGTCAGATTGCCTGGAGTCTGATCCTAACTCTTCTACTTATTATCTTTATAATCTTGGGCAAATTATTTAACCTCTCATAGCCTCAGTTTTGTCATCTGTACAATGGGGATAGTTATGAAATTTAATTTGTTGTATTCTTGTGAGGAAAAAATAAAATTATGTAGGTAAAACACTTAGCATAGTTTTTGGTACATAATGTATGTTCAATCATTATGATTTTTTTTAAAAAAAGATTTATTTATTTAATTCCCCCCCTCCCCTGGTTGTCTGGTCTCTGTATCTATTTGCTGCGTCTTGTTTCTTTTTCGCTTCTGTTGTGGTCAGCAGCACGGGAAGTGTGGGCGTCGCCATTCCTGGGCAGGCTGCTCTTTCTTTTGCACTGGGCAGCTCTCCTTACGGGCGCACTCCTTGTGCGTGGGACACCCCTACGCAGGGGACACCCCTGCGTGGCAGGGCACTCCTTGCACGCATCAGCACTGCGCATGGGCCAGCTCCACACGGGTCAAGGAGGCCCGGGGTTTGAACCGCGGACCTCCCATGTGGTAGACGGAAGCCCTAACCACTGGGCCAAGTCCGTTTCCCTATGATTTTAATATTATTATATTACAGTTATTTAAGAGCTTGAAAATATAAGTTTTGGCCCTAGTCTTGAATTGGAGTCCTAATTTAGTAATTTGCTGACTGTGAATATGGGGAAGATGCTTAACCTAAATCTCAGTTTCCTCATTTCTAAAACACATATTGTGATGGTGCTTGTCTCATAGGATGTAGAAATTGAATGAGCTCATGAATCTAAAGAGCTCAGTACCAGAACCTGATGCATAGTAAGTATATCATAGTAGAGAGCTGTTGAGATTTTTATTCTTACTTTGCCATTTGCTGGTTGTTTTGTTTTATCTTTTTTTTTTTTTTAAAGATTTATTTATTTATTTTAATTTCTCCCCCTCCCCCGGTTGTCTGTTCTCGGTGTCTATTCGCTGCATCTTGTTTCTTTGTCCGTTTCTGTTGTTGTCAGCGACATGGGAAGTGTGGGCGGCGCCATTCCTGGGCAGGCTGCACTTTCTTTTCACGCTGGGCGGCTCTCCTCATGGGTGCACTCCTTGCGCGTGGGGCTCCCCTACGTGGGGGACACCCTTGCGTGGCAGGGCACTCCTTGCGCGCATCAGCACTGCGCATGGGCCAGCTCCACAAGGGTCAAGGAGGCCCGGGGTTTGAACCGCGGACCTCCCATGTGGTAGACGGACACCCTAACCACTGGGCCAAGTCCGTTTCCCTTGTTTTATCTTAGCTATGTAAATTAATCCTTCTGAGCCTCAGTTTACTTACTTCAATGTTGTTTTGAGGATTGCAAATATATATAACGTGCCTAGATTAGTGTTTGGCATCACACATTTGTCATTCACTACATGATAGCTATTATTAATGATAGTCTTATTTCTCAGGTGCTAAGAGTAAAATTAATTCTGCCTTCAAAAATTAGGAAAGGTATCACTGTGAACTAGTGAAATTTGAACTGAATTTTGAAGATCTTGCCATGCAGTAGGACTAGCCTTAAAGACTCAGAGGTGTGAAAGTTCCTTTTATGTTGAGAGAACAGCAAGTAGTAGGTTACATTAGGGAACATTTAGCGGGTTTAGCGTTTCTGGCAGGTAGCATGTATGCGGGGGAGGGGGAGTAGGAAATGAGACTGGAGAGGAAGGTTGTAGCTAGGTAGAAAACTTGGAATATCTTGCTCAAGAATTCACACTTTATTCTGAATGTCTCTTTTTACAACTTTTTACTTCTAACAACAGAGGAAACTAAATTTGTTGTGGGGTAGAGAAGAGAATTGCTTGAAGCCAGTGTTATAAATGGAAATTTTCTTGGTAATCATGTGTTTTATCTTAAAATTCATGCTAAGTTTACCTTCTACATAAAATATTTGTTGCAATATAAAAATATTGTTAGGTTATATAATTTAACTCCCCCTCTTAACAGTCTCTCATATCCTCCTCCCCTCAAATAATCTTTGAACATGTTTGATGTTCTAAGAAGATGTGCCACATTCATCCTGCAGCTTTAGTACCCTGCACACCTTTGCTGGGAACCCCTTGTATGTGTTCCCAGCTTGAGAACCATGGTTGTAGATGATAAATAGCTTTTGAAATTTTTTAAGAAAGGAAGTGATAGGCGAAGTTCATTAAAGAGCTGGGTTGGGTCTGATTGAGTAGAAGCCATTTCCTTTAATTAGAGGACATTTTCCTATTTGCTCTGCCTAGAAATCATTTAGTCTTTGAACTTTGTGGATTACCTCATCCAAATGAAGTCAGACTTGCCTTCAGTAGGAGCTTTGCTTTTATTCTACCTGGGGTGCGCTTAATTTGTAAGTGGGGAAAACCTTTATGAATAGGAATTTCCAAGAAATGAATTGTTTAAACACCTAATTCTAGCTTCTGCTTTTATCCTTTCTTGTTGTTATTTTTGTGAGGTAACTATTTGCTTAAATGCAGATTAGGAGCACTGATCTCTCAATACTTCTCTGTTAGCTGAAATTACTGGGATTGGGGAATGACAGATGATAGTACGGACTCTGGAGCAGATCTGAGATAATCTGAATACACCTCTAGTTCTGTCACTAGCTAAATATATAACCTCTCTGTTCCAAATCTTTAGGTGGGATGACTTTACTTGTCCATGTCACAGATCTGCTTTGAGTATCAGGTGAGATAATATATTTCCTATCAAAATATAAAGTTGAAAAGGTAGTATTATTTTATAGTGGATAAGAGCCAAGGCTCTGGAGCTAGACAGCCTGGGTTGGAATCACAGTTCTGCTCCTTACTAGCTGTGTGTTCCTAAATATGGTACTTTACTTCTCTGTGCCCCAATTTCTTTATCTGTAAAATGGAGAAAATAGTAACATCTACCTAATAGGAAAGATTAAATAAATTAAAACATATTTAAAAATGCTTAGAATAATGACTAATACATAGTAAGTGGTCATTAAGAGTTAACTTTTATTATTAAAAACAGTGTAGAGTTACCTACACAGTACTTAGCATATGACAGACAATAATAGTAATTTAGTAATAAAATAGTAAGATAGCTAAACTGGAAGTCCAGTGACTTGCTCTGCCATTTAATCTGCAACGTAGGCCTCTCATATTTTGTTGACAGATTTTTAAAAATCTTTTTGTTAAAATAATACAAATATGAAAGGGGACATAAAAATATAGGCCAATGAGTTGTTATAAGGCCAATGAGCACTTTTGTAACCACTATCCAGAATCCTAGAAGACTCCTCCTAACCCTTAAACACAAACCCCTCCTCTCCAACAGAAACTGTCATTTTGACTTTTTGGTAATTACTTCCTTATTTTTCATTCGTTTCATCACCCTAAAACCTAAAGTTTAGTTTTTCCTTCTTTTTAAAAATATACGTCTTTTAGCTTTTTTTAAATCTGTGGGTTCCCCCTTCATACATCTCTCTCTCTCTTCTCTTTTAATTTCTATGTAGAGGAAGTAGATCATTTGCCCTGTCCTTTAGTTGAGATTTTGCTGATTGCATTTCCATGGGATAGTTTACCATTTTCTCTGTCCTTTATATTTCCTGCAAAATGGTAGTTGGATCTAGACACTTAATCTGATGCAGGTTTGACCTTTCTTTGGTGGGGAGTGATTAGGGGATAGGGAAAAGACTTTGTAGGTGGTGGTGTGTTCTATATCAAGAGGCATAAAATTTCTGGTTGTCTCTCTGTCATTAGCAGCTGTAGATACTCAATACTTACATTATTACTATATTAAGAGTTGCAAAATGATGGTACTCTGTCATTCTTTTATCATTTGTTTATGGAAATACTTTTATAAAGGGAAACTTCCCCTCATCTGCTACCCATTTACTCAGTTGTACAGTTCATATAGAAAAGTCAGGATAAATACTTTTGACCTTTCTTTTTTTTTTTTTTTTTTTTTTGATGTACTAGGGTCAGGGAACCCTGGACCTCATAGATGGGAAGCCAGCGCTCAACCACTGAGCTATACCAGTTCCCCTGGGCTGGTTTTTTCATTTGTTTTGCTAGCTTGCTTGTTTTTTTACATTTATTTCCTGCCCCCATTGTTGGTTTATGTGCTTGCTGTCTGCTCTGTGTGTCCGTTCGTCTCCCTTTGTTGCGTCATCTTGCCACACCAGCTCTCGGTGGCATGAGCCAGCTTGCCTTCACCAGGAAGCCCCAGGAATTGAACCCAGGGCCTCCCATATGGTAGATGGGAACCCAGTTACTTGAGCCACATCTGTTTCCCTGTTTGGTTTGTTTTTAGGAATTATGGGGATTGAATCTGGGACTTTGTAGGAAGCAGGTGCTCAACCACTTGAGCTACATCTACTCCCTTGTTATTCTTTTTAATACTAAACTTTGTTTTCAGGGAAGTTTTAGAATACCATAAAGTTACATTGAAAGTATAGGGGATTTCCAAATAACCCACTCCTCCCCCTCCCACATTTTCTGCTATTAATAACATCTTACGTTATGTGGTACATTTCTTAAAATTGATGAATCAGTATGGGAGCATTGTTCCTAGCCAAAGTCTATCGTTTACATTATGATTTACACTTTGTACTATATAGTTTTATAGATTTTGACAGAATGTATAATGGCCTGTATCTGCCATTGCAATATCATACAGAACAATTCCAATGCCCTATGTTCCACCTGTTCTTCCCTCCTCCTCCCCTCAGAACCTCTGTCAACCACCATCTTTGTATCAATGTTGCAAGTTCTTCTGTTACTACAACAATAATAAGCCTAGTTTGGCCCATGATTGCATTCCCCCCTTACGTTGGTTCATTCCTCAATTTTAAGGCTTTTGGGATTATGATGACTACTTCACTTCATACTGGGAGAAGACTTAGATTTTATGAGACAGATGGAAGGAACTGTTTTGCTTGTAGATACTCTTTGTTTTTTGAGATGTGAATTGTCCATCATCATCCTTTTGTTAGTTGTCCTGGACAGGTTCAATGAACTGGAGAGTAGATATTGGCTGCAGCTCTACTGAGATTCAAGGCTCAAACTGACATATAAACAGAATAAAGTTTTAAGTCTCTGGGACATGTATTTAATGGGAATAGTGTTAATTTTTGGTTCAAATAAGAGGGGTAGAAGAATCATGAGTAGAGAAATTATAAATAAGTCTAACTCTTTTATATTGAGGAAACAGATTATCATATATTCCAGGATAAGACCCACTGATGGGATACTGATTTCATTAGGCTATATCTCTTGCCTGTAGTGTCCATACATTTCTAAAACCCTTGGGAGCACCCAAGTTTGAGGCTTTGTTTACTGTGGCAGTTAATGAGATCTGCCTGAGATGTGTATAAGCGTGACCTCTGAAATGACCTCCCAACTCACCTGGAAATCTCTTAGCCATAAAAAGTCTTTTGTGTTTAATATTTTCCCCTTTGGGTCATTGTCATTTTCCAGATGCATCTCTGGTTAGTGCTTGTTAGTAATTCCATGGTGCCAGGGAGGCTCATCCCCAGGAGTCATGTCCTACATTGGGGTTTAGGTAATGAGTTTATTTGCTGAGTTTGGCTTAGAGAAAGGCCACATTTGAGTAACAAGATGATTTTCATGAGATAACTCTTAGGAATTATTTGTTATTTGGCTAAATAAATTTCAATTTTACAAGAATAAATTTAACCTTTATCTTTATTTAGCAATTTTCAAAATAAAGTTGATTCCTTTATGTCCTCTAAAGGTGACTAATTAGCTTTTATTTTGTAACATTATGAACTAGTGAATTGAAACATATTTGATGTGTTTTAATCCATTGAAGATATTATCCTTGTTTCCTAATCTTTGAAATCAAGAAATTGAATGAGATGACCTCTAACTAAGGTCAATTCAGTTAAAAAACTTTTTTTTTTAAAAATTCTGACTTATTTTGTAATTGTCATGTGCAAGGCAATAAGCTAGATGTTACTGAGACTATAAAGAAGGAAAACATGATCTCAGTTCTCAAGGAATTTGAATTGTCATTGGGACTCCAAATGTTTAAAAAACATTTTGTTTTTTAAAATGTAAAAATGTAAATGTAAAATTTAAAATGTAAAATGTAAAAAATTAAACAATAATTACAATAGTAATGGTAATAATAACAGTAATAACCAATATTTGTCAAATGCCTAATATATGCCAGTGTCTTAGTTTGCCACAGGGCTGCCAATGCAAAGTACCAGAAATGGGTTTGCTTTTATAATGGGAAACTTATTAGGGTAAAAGTTTACAGTTCTGAGGCCATGAAATGTTCAAATCAAGGCATCATCAAAGATGTTTTCTTACCAAAGTCAGCTACTCTTTTTTTTTTTTTTTAAGATTTATTTTTTATTTATTTCTCTCCCCTCCCACCCAGTTGTCTGCTCTCTGTGTCCAGTCACTGTGTTTTCTTCTGTGACCACTTCTATCCTTATCAGCGGCACTGGGAATTTGTGTTTCTTTTTGTTGCTTCATCTTGTTGTGTCAGCTCTCCATGTGTGTGGCACCATTCTTGGGCAGGCTGCATTTTCTTTTGCACTGGGCGGCTCTCCTTACGGGGTGCACTCCTAGTGTGTGGGGCTCCCCTACGCAGGGGACACCCCTGTGTGGCACGGCACTCCTTGTGCGCATCAGCGCTGCGCATGGGCCAGCTCCACACGGGTCAAGGAGGCCTGGGGTTTGAACCGTGGACCTCCCATGTGGTAGACAGATGCCCTATCCATTTGGCCAAGTCCGCTTCCCAAGTCAGCTACTCTTGATCCTAGCATCCTGCCATGTGGCAGTCAGGAAAGATGGCAGGGTTCATCTCCAGCCTTGAACTGCTCTGTCAGCTCAGCCCCTTGGACACTGTATTAGTCAGCCAAAGGGGTGCTGATGAAAAATACCAGAAATCTGTTGACTTTTATAAAGGGTATTTATTTGAGGTAAAAGCTTAGTTACCAGGCCATAAAGCATTAGTTAGAGCAAGATGGCTGCTGACGTCTGCCAGGGTTCAGGCTTCCTGTGTTCCTCTCTTCCCGGGGTTCATTTCTCTCTGAGGGCTCAGCTCCTCTGTTTTCTCCACAAGGTCAGCTGTAGACTATGAGGCTTGCTAGGCTTTGCCTTTAGCCACAAGGCCAGCTGTAGACTGTCAGGCAACCAGCTCTGTATCTCTCCCTGGGGCTTCTACCATGTCTAAAGAGCTATCTCTATTCCTCTCTGTTCTTCTCCTGTGTGTTCACTTCCTGGGCTCCAGCTCAGTAACTCAAACTATGTCTTCTGCCATGTCATTTTCTCTGTGAGTCCCTGCCCACCAAGGGGGTGGGGATGCAACATCCTACTGATGTGACCCAGTCAAAGCCTTGATCATTATTTAATCAAGTAAACATCTGAATTCAATATTATCTAATATGCCCAGAGGAAAAGACCAATTTACAAACATAACCCAATATTTCTTTTTGGAATTCATCAATAATATCAAACTGCTAGAGGGACTTCATGCTTAAGCGATCCTTGAGTCCTCGCCCACATGGAAGGATAAAAAATTGCAGTTCCCTTTTCCTGTGTTTGTGTCTCTCTCTGTCTCCTTTTTATCAGACCCAGAAAGAGGGCAGAGACTCAACCTGCGTCATGCCTTATTGATATAGTCCAGTCAAAAGCATCTCACACCCACAGAAATGGATTAGGTCAAAAGCACAATCTTTTTCTTTTTGGGATTCATAAGAGAACCTCAAACTGTGAAAGCCAGCCATGATACTAAATTCTCTGGGCCTTGATTTATCTCATTTAATCCTCACAGCAATATTATGAGGTAGGTACTATTATTATTGCTATTTAAGATGGGAAAACTGAGAAACAGTGGTTAGGTAACTTGTCTAATGGCACACAATTAGCAAGTGAAAAGTTGGGATTTGCTGTCTAACTCCAGAGCCCAGGCACTTAACTATATATATATAGCAGGGGTACTTCCCAACAGAAGAGCAGCTTAAGTAGAAAAGTTATATTCTTACTAACAGGTGTTAATGTAGAGATTAAGAGAAATTTCTTTTAAAAAAAGGAAAATTTTTGGGAAGCGGACATAGCTCAACTGATAGAGTGTCCGCGTACCTTATGGAGAGTCCAGGGTTCGATCCCCAGGGCCTCCTGACCCATATGGTGAGCTGACCCACGCGCAGTGCTGCCGCATGGAAGGAGTGCCATGCTAGGCAGGGGCGCCCCTGTGTAAGGGTGCCTCATGTGCATGGAGAGCCACCCTGTGTGAGAAAAGCACAACCTGCTCAGGAGTGGCACCGCACACAGGGAGAGCTTACACAACAAGATGACGCAATAAAACAGACGCAGTTTCCCACTGCCGCGGATAATGCAAGCAAATGCAGAAGAACACAGCAAATGGAAACAGATAGTGGACAATGGGGGGCGGGGGGAGGGGAAAGAATAAATAAAATCTTTAAAAAGAAAAAAAAAAAGGAAAATTTTGTGAGATCCAAACTCTCCTTTTTCCTTGTTGAAGGTATTTTACCAGTTGCAAAAAAAAATTTTTAGAGTGATTGATTAGCATATGTCAGACAATATTTTTGAATATTCTAGGTATTACTGTCTGGATTTATTCTGCCAAAATGACTTCTAAAAATTAGGCTCTCATAATGTCTACTCAGCCTTCCTTTGTTTCTCCCTCCCCCCCATTTATTTCTTTATTGACAGTGTTGTGCAGCTATCACTATAATTTTATTTATTTTTTAAAGATTTATTTATTTATTTCTCTCCCCTTCCCCCCCACCCGGTTGTCTCTTCTCTGTGTCTGTTTGCTGTGTCGTCTTTGTCCGCTTCTGTTGTTGTCAGCGGCATGGGAATCTGTGTTTCTTCTTGTTGCGTCATCTTGTTGTGTCAGCTCTCCATGTGTACGGCATCATTCCTGGGCAGGCTGCACTTTCTTTCGTGCTGGGCGGCTCGCCTTACGGGGCGCACTCCTTGCATGTGGGACTCCCCTACACGGGGGACACCCCTGCGTGGCACAGCACTCCTTGCACGCATCAGTACTGCACATGGGCCAGCTCCATACGGGTCAAGGAGGCCCGGGGTTTAACCGTGGACCTCCCCTATGGTAGACAGACGCCCTAACCACTGGGCCAAGTCCACTTCCCCTCACTACAGTTTTAGAAGTCCAAAAAACAAAAGCCTGTACCCATTAGCATTCCCGTCCAATTTCTCCTCAATCTTCCTCCTCCCAGTCCTAGGCAGCCACTACCTTCTGCCTCTAGATTTGCCTATTCTGGACATTTCATATAAATAGATCATATAATATGTGATTTTTAAATTTAATATAATTTTATTTATTTCTCTCCCCCCACCCCATTGTCTACTCTCTGTGTCTGCTTGGATTCTTGTCAGCGGCACTGGCAATCTGTGTCTCTTTCTTTTGTTGAGTCATCTTGCTGCGTCAGCTACCCGTGTGTGCGGCGCCACACCCAGGCAAGCTGCGCTTTCTTCGCACAGGGCGGCTCTCCTTGCACATGGGGCTCCTCTACGCAGGGGACACCCCTGCATGGCAGGGCACTCCTTGTGTGCATCAGCACTGTGAGTGACCACTCACATGTGACCACATGGGTCAGGAGGCCCTGGGTTTGAACCCTGGACCTTCCATGTGGTAGGTGGACATGCTATCCGTTGAGCCAAAACCACTTCCCAATATGTGGTCTTTTGTGACTGGCTTCTTTCACTTAGCATGATGTTTTCAAGGCTCATTCATGTTGGCATTTAACAGTACATTTTTCTTTAAAAAAAATTCATTCTTGAAGTATATCATTCGTACCTAAACATATGTAAACAATAAGTGTATAGTAAAAGTTGTGAATTTAAAAAACAAACATGCATAACATCATACAGGGGCCCCATTTATCACCCCACCACAAAACCTTGGATTGTTGTAAAACATTTGTTACAAATTATGAAAGAATATTGTCAAAATACTACTACTAACAATAGTCAATATCTTTATTTGGTATATATATATTTTCCCCCAACCACCCTATTTTTTAAAAAATATATTTTTATTATAAAAGTTGTGAACTTACAAAACAATCATGCAGGGAAGTGGATGTGGCTCAACTGATAGAGCATCCACCTACCATATGGAAGGTCCAGGGTTCTATACCCAGGGCTTCCTGACCTACATGGTGAGATGACCCACGTGCAGTGCTGCTGCATGAAAGGAGAGCTGTGCCACGCAGGGGTGCTCCTGTGTAGGGGAGCCCCATGAGCAAGAACTGTGCCCCGCAAGAAGAGCTGCCCTGTGTGGGGGGAAAAAAAAGTGTAACCCGCCCAGGAGTGGCGCTGCACACACGGAGAGCTGCCACAGCAAGATGATGCAACAAAAAAGAGATGCAGTTTCCGGGTGCCGCCTCATAATGCAAGTGGACGCAGAAGAACACACAGCAAATGGACACAGAGAGTAGACAACGGGGCGGGGGGGAGGGGAAATAAATAAATAACAAAACAGAACAATCATGCACATGTATAGAATTCCCATAGCACACCATGGTGGAACATTTCTTACAGATTATAAGATAGTATCATCAGACTGTTAACCACCAACCATATCCATAGTGTACATTTGGCACACCTTTTCCCTACCCCCCCATTATCAACACAGTACATCTTTGGCATTGATGCAAGGATATTGCAGTATTGCTGTTAACCACAGTCCATAGGTCACACCAGTTATATTTTTCACATGCTTCTTCACATTCCCATCACCCTGCAATAGTGACTTAACATCTGCTCTAGCTCACAGAAGGACAGTCTTACATCTGTACCATCTACCATAATTCTCATCCACCTCCGGGTTCACTGTGTTATTCAGTCCATAGATTTTTCTCTAGTTTTTTTTCAATGGACATTTATATCCCTAGACTATCTTTTTCAGCCACAATCCCATTAGTGTTCCTTATATAATTTTTTGAAAGAGCTTGAGTAAGATTGGTATTAAATCCTTTTTGAATGATTTCAGAACTCACCTGTGAAACCGTCTGGTCCTGGGCTTTTCATTCTGGGCAGTTGATGACTGTTTCAATCTCTTTACTTGTGATTGATTTGTTGATGTCTTCTATTTCTTCTTTGGTCAGTGAAGGTTGCTTGTACATTCCTAGGAATTTTTCTGTTTCATGTATTAATACATTGTCTTGTTTGTTGTACAGATGTTCATAGTATCCTCTTATCTCTTTTATTTCTGTGGGGTCAATAGAAATGTCCCCATTTTCATTTTTTATATCATTTATTTGCATCTTCTCTCTTTTTTCTTTGTCAGTCTAGCTAAGGGTTTGTCAATTTTGTTAATTTTCTTGAAGAACCGTTTGGTTTTGTTAATTCCTTTTTTTGTTAAAGATTTATTTATTTATTTCTCTCCCTTCCCCTTCCCCACCCCAGTTGTCTGTTCTTTGTGTCTATTTGCTGTGTCTTCTTTGTCTGCTTCTGTTGTTGTCAGTGGCACGGGAATCTGTGTTTCTTTTTGTTGCGTCATCCTGCTGCGTCATCTCTCCATGTGTGCGGCACCATTCCTGGGCAGGCTGCACTTTCTTTCTCGCTGGGCGGCTCTCCTTATGGGGCGCACTCCTTGCGCGTGGGGCTCCCCTGTACAGGGGACACCCTGCATGGCATGGCACTCCTTGCACGCATCAGCACTGCGCATGGGCCAGCTCCACACGGGTCAAGGAGGCCCGGGGTTTGAGCCACGAATCTCCTATGTGGTAGATGGATTCCCTAACCCCTGGGCCAAGTCCGCCGCCTTAATTGTATTTTTCTGTTGTTCTCAATTTCTTTGATTTCTACTCTGCTCTTTGTTATTTCATTCCTTCTACTTGCTTTGGGATTAGTTTGCTTTTCTTTTTCTAGTTCCTCCAGATGTGTATTTAGGTCATTTATTTTAACTCTTTGTTTTTTAATGTAAGCATTGAGGGCTATAGATTTCCCTCTCAGCACTGCCTTCACTGCATCCCACAGGTTCTTCTTTGACCCACTGATTATTTAAGAGTATGTTGTTTAATCTCCATGTATTCATGAATTTTCCCTTTTTCTGCCTTTAGTTGATTTCCAACTTTATTCCATTATAACCAGAGAAAGTGCATTGTATAAATTTGATCTTGTTGAATTTAATGAGATCTGCCTTGTGACCCAACATATGGTCTATCTTGGAGAAAGATCCAGGAGCACTTGAAAAGTATGTAGATCCTGTTTTTTGGGGGTACAATATTATGTATATATATCTATTAGGTTTAGTTCATTTATCATATTGTTCAAGTTCTCTGTTTCTTTATTGAGCTTCTCCCCAGATGTTTTATCCAATGCTGAGAGTGGTGTATTGAAGTCTCCAAATATTATTCTAGAGACACCTATTACTCCCTTCAGTTTTGCCAGTGTTTGCCTCATGTATCTTGGGGCATCCTGGTTAGGTACATATACATTTATGACTGTTATTTAAAAATAACTCCTGGTGAATTGCCCCTTTTATTAATATATAATGGCCTTCTTTGTCTATAATAATAGTTTTGCTTTTAAAGTCTATTTTATCCGATATAAGTATAGCTACTTCAGCTATTTTCTGGTTACCATATGTGTGGAATATCTTTCTCCAACCTTTCACTTTCAGTCTTTTGGTATCCTTGGATCTAAGGTGAGTCTCTTATAGACAACATGTAGATGGCTTATATTTTATTATCCATTCCACCAGTCTTTTCATTAGGGAGTTTAATCCATTAGCAGTCAATGAAATGACTATAAAGGTAGTTTTTAGTTCATCCTTTTTGATCTTTG
Organism: Dasypus novemcinctus; assembly: GCF_030445035.2. Taxonomy (NCBI): domain Eukaryota; kingdom Metazoa; phylum Chordata; class Mammalia; order Cingulata; family Dasypodidae; genus Dasypus; species Dasypus novemcinctus. The sequence goes on along the minus strand of NC_080681.1, from coordinate 79,714,526 downwards.
GGTTTTATCTGTAATATTTTATTTTCAGCACTCTTTTTACACTTTTAGTTACTTTCACTGATATAATCTTCATTTCTAGACTCTCTTCAAAGCTTCTCTCTCCTGTCTTTTCTCTTTAGATTGTAGCACTCCCTTTAGTATTTCCTGAAAAACTGGTCTCTTGGTTATAGTCTCTCTCAGTTTCAATTTATCTGTGAATATTCTAAACTCACCCTCATTTTTTTAAGACATTCTTGGCAGATATAAGATTTTTGACTGGCAGTTTTTCTCTTGCAATATCTTAAATATATCTTACCACTGCCTTCTTGCCTCCATGGTTTCTGATGAGAAATAGATATTTAATCTTATTGGGTATCCCTTATATGTTATGAATCACTTTTCTCTTGATGCTCTAGGAATTTTCTTTTTGTCTTTGGTATTTGACATTCTGATTGGTATATGTCTTGGAGTTGGCCTATTTGAATTTATTCAGATGGGAGTACATTGAGCTTCTTGGACATGGATATCTGTGTCTTTAATGGGGTTGGGAAATTTTCAACCATTGTTTCTTCAAATATTCCTTCTTCCCCTTTTGGGAGTCCCATAAAATGTATTTTTGCATGTCCCTTGCTGTCGTTTAGTTCCAAGACTCTGTTCAATTTTTTCCATTATTTTCTTCATCTGTTCTGTACATTCACTTTCAGAGGCCATGTCTTCAAGCTCACCAATCCTTTCTTCTACCGCTTCAAATCTGCTGTTAGATGCCTCCAGTGTTTGTTTTTAAGATTTATTTTATTATTTCTCCCCACCCCCTTGTTGTTTGCATTTGCTGTGTCTATTGGCTGTGTGCTGGTCTTTTTTTCAGGAGGCACTGGGAACCAAATGCAGGACCTCCATTGTGGGAGGGAGGCATGTGATGGCTTGAGCCACCTCCGCTCCCTGCCTTGTTGTGTGTCTTATTATGTTTTCCTCCTGTCTCGTTGCATTATCTTCTTGCATCAGCTTGCTGTCTTACTCATCTTATTTAGGAGACACTGGGAACTGAACCTGGGACCTCCCCTGTGGTAGGCGGGAGCTCAGTTGCTTGAGCCACATCCATTTCCCTCCAGTGTATTTTTAATTTCATGTATTGTGCCTTTCATTCCCATAAGATTTGCTATTTTTCTGTGTTTATATTTTTTCCAATTCTTCTTTGTGCTCACCCAGTGTCTTCTTAATATCTTTAGTTTCTTTAGCCAACTCCTTGATTGTATTAAGGAGATTTGTTTGAACATTGATGATTAGTTGTCTCAACTCCTTTATGTCATCTGGAGGCTTATCTTGTTCCTTTAACTGGCCATACCTTCTTGTTTCTTGGTATGGATTGTAATTTTTTGTTGGTGTCTTGGCATATGGCTTACTAGATGTATTTATTCTGGGTGCACTTTCTTTCTTTAGTTTAGGGCTTTCTTGCCTTTTCTTCCTAGCTAGTTGTATAGTAGGAGCCAAGGATGTAGCTGGTGCTATAAGATGTGGAGGCTGAAGCTTCCTGCATTGCCCCAGGAACCATTGGAGCTTCTCCTACCTTTCTCCTCTGCCAGGGGTAGGGACAGAGCCACAGCTGTGTGTAATAATCCAAGTCCTGCAGGTCAAGACCATCTAGTTACCTAGAGATACTGATAAAGCTTCACAGCCCTTCCTCCCCTGCCTGGGGTCAGGACTGAGATGCAGGTGTGGACAGCAGTCTTTGCCATGTGGATCCAAAGTGACTACAGTTGCCCAAGTAGACTGATGTAGCACCAGCCCCCCACCCCACACCAGGGTTGGGGGTGGACCCTCTGGATGGCCCAACAGTCTAATCCATGTGGGCTGAATGTACCTGTACTTGCCGTGAGAGACTCCAGGAGTACTGTCCTTTCTGCCCCTTAGGGGTGAGAATGGAACCACGGACGCCCAACAGTTCAGTCCATGTAGCCCATAAGTGCCTGCCTTGCCCAGAGAGTCTGAGGAAACTCCAACCCACTCTTCTCCTATTGGAGGTGGATCCACAGGTGCCCGACAGTTCAGTCCCTGTAGGTCAAGAGTACCTGCCATTGCCTGGAGAGCCTGAGGAAACACCAGTCCCTTCTTATTCCATTTGGCGGTTAGGTTGGATCCACAAGTGTCCAGCAGTCCAGTCTGTGCAGGCCAAAAGTGCCTACAGTTGCCCAGAGATGCTGAGGATACACTAGCCCCTTCCTGTCTTATTGAGGGTTTGGGGGTGGATCTACAGGCATCCAATAATTCAGTCCATACAGGATGGAAGTGCCTGCCGTTGCCCAGGAAGGCTGTGGAAATACTGGCCACCTCCTATCCTATGAGGGTGGAGGAGTGGAGATGGAATTGAAGGCACTCAACAAACCAGTTTGTGTAGGCTGAAAGCATCTGCAGTTGCTCAGAGAGGCTGAGGAAACACAGCTCCTCTTCTATCCTATTGAGGTGATAGAGGCCACGGTGTCTGACTCTTCAGTCTGTGTTAGCCGAAAGCACCTGCAGCTACCCAGAGAGACTGGTGCAGGTCCCCCCATCTTCCTGCCAGAGGTGGGACTGGAGCCTAGTCAGGGGCTGCAGTCAGATCATGGTGGAAAGAAGCCAATCCCTACCTTCACTGTGATTTTCAGTTAGCCCCGCTTTTCCTCATGCTGGGGGCAGAGTTAAAATGGTGGCAGTCGGCCTCTTTCTGACTTGGACAGGTTCAAAGTTTAGCTGTTTTTAGGATTAGACTTTAGCAAGCCGAGTTTACTAATTAGTAGCTGAAGTCAGTGCCCAACCATCTCTTCTTTTCCTGTTTTTGGGAAATGGAGCTTCCATCTCCAGCCATGGAATAGCTCTTAAGGCGGCTTGTGCTGCCAGAGTAGAATGGGCCCTGGCCTCTGCAGCATGACCTACAGTTTCCCAGAGAGGCTGGTGCAGGTTCTACCAGCTTCCTTCCTGCTGAAAGTGGGGATGGAGCATATGCTAGAGCTGCAATCCAATCTGGATGGAAAGAAATGGTTCCCTACAGCACTGTGATTTTCAGTTAGCCCTGATTGCTCTCTTGCATGGGGCAGAGTTAAAAGGCAGATACTGGCCTCTTTCAGACTTGGACAGTTTCAGACTTTAGCTGTTTTTAGTATTATACTTTAGCCAACTGAATTTACTAATCAGTAGCTGAAGTCGGTGGCCAACCTTCTCTTCCTTCCCATTGTTGGGAACTGGAGCTTCTACCTCCAGTCACAGAACAGTTCGTGAGACAGCTTGTGCCACCAGTGGAGTATGGGCACTGACCTCTGTGGTGTGGAGTGCTCTACTCAAGAATCTTCTCCGCACATGAGCAGATCTCCTTCCTTACTTTCAAGAATTTTGCAGGATACCCTCTGGTCTCCTGGGGCCCCCAGACAGATGCTCTAGATAGCTCTGGGTGATTACTTACTGCCTTGTAGGATGAGCTGACTCTTGGAACTCCTTATGCTGCCACCATCTTGCCCCTCCTTCTCTCCTTTCCTTTTTATTGGTGAATAACATTGCATTTTATGGGTATACCACATATTATTTATCCATTTATCAGTTAATGGACATTGGAGTTTTTTCTTCTTTTTGCAATTTTGAATAATGCTGCCTTGGATATTTGTATATAAGTTTTTTATAGGACATATGTTTTCATTTCTTTTGGGTATATACCTGGGAAAGGAATTGTTCTATCATATGGTAATTGCCAGACTGTTCTCCAAAGTGGCTGCATATTTTACATTTCCACCAGCAATATATAAAGGTTACAATTTATCTACATCTTGCCAACAGTTTTGTATTATATCTTTTTAATTATAGCCATACTGGTGAGGGTGAAGTGTTATCTTAGGTAGGGAGTGGTATCTCATTGTGGTTCTGATTTGTGTTTCCCTGATGATTAGTTTATTAGTCAGGGTTGTCTTAGAGAAGAAGAACTGACAGAAGGGATGTGTGTGTGTCATGTATGAGATTTTTTGGTAGGAATTGGCTCACGTGACTGTGGGGATGGGCAAGTCTAAATTCAGTAAGCAGGCTGCAAGCTGGGAATTCCAATGACCATTTTTCATAAATTCCCCGAAGAGAAGCTGGCTGGCTGAAGTAGAGATGGAACTTCTCCCTTCTGACTGCTGAAATCAACCCTTCTCTTTTTAAAGCCCTCAAGTGATTGGATGAGATGTCTGTCATTGTTGAAGACCATCTCCTCAGTTAATTGTAGATATAGATGTAATCATCCATTCCATTGATGCTATCAATTTACTGATAATTTTAATCCATGAAATATCTCACAAGAACCATCAGGCTAGTTCTTGTTTGACCAAATACCCATACCTCATAATGTGGCCAAGTTGACACATGAACTTGACCATCACAGTTCATCCCTTTATAAACTTGGCATCTATATATAATACATATCTTTAAAATATCATCTCTAAATAAAAACAGTAATGGTCATATTTTTGCCTAACAGTACTCAACTGTCCTGCATACAACCAAAATGTATTAACTCTCCCCAGCATAGGGTGCAAGTCCTTGGGTAATATTCACTCTTAACTTATATGTCCTATAACGTAACTACTACAACATGAAACTTACCCATGTCATATGATAAGGGGATAAGATAGGAAAGAAAACAAGGATATTTGCTTTTTGTATTTATATAGATATAAGAAAAAAAGGAAGAAATATTCTTAACCATTACAGTCCTTATTTCTATAATTGGTCACATGATCATAACTCATATATATAACTAACTTCTTCCTTTACCCATTCCATATCCCTTTACCTTCAGCAAGTCCTCAGCTGGCTGTGGTTCCTTGCCTGGTGGGGTGACCCATATCTTCATTCCTGAAGTTTCTAGGCCATTGGCAGTTTTGTCTGGATTGAATTGTACAGTTTTCCATTGACATAAATCAAAGGGCATGGTAGTCTCAGAGATTCCCTAGAGGGTGTCCAAGCAAACCCTTCTTTACCTCCATTGTATAGTTGTAATCCTCTTTCCCATTGATAGTTAGGGTCAGTCACTCTAGCCAGTAGACTAATTCCCTTCTTTGCCTGTTGATTCAGAGACTTGAGGAGCCCAAAGTGCCTAGGTGGCAGTCTTAACTTCCAGTTCAATGTAATCATTGTACCTCCTGGTGAAAGTACTCCTTTTAGAACTAAGACCTGTAGACCAGCAGAGCTAAGGTTGCAGGAACATGAAGCATAAATTTCCTCTTCGATCACTTGGAGGTAATAGTGAGTGGAACCACTCCCATTTTCACCTCTTGATTCCTGGACCCATGAATCCTGGTGATGGGAGAAACAGCACCATAGAGTGGACACTGATTTAGAATATATATAGTGTCCTGGAGAACACTGCCCCAATCCTGTAAGGTATTACCACCCAATTGGTGCTGTAATTGAGTCTTCAAAAGGCCATTCCACCATTCTGTCAATCTAGGTGCTTCCGGGTGATGGTGAACATGGTAAGACTAGTGAAATTCCATGAGCATGTGCCTATTTCTGTACTTCATTTGCTGAAATGAGTTCCTTGATCAGAAGCAATGCTGTGTGGAATACCATGATGGTGGGTAAGGCATTCTGTAAGTCCACATATGGTAGTTTTGACAGAAGCATTGCATGCAAGGAAGGCAAACCCATATCTGGCCTATGTGTCTGTTCCAGTTAGAACAAAATGCTGCCCCTTCGATATGGAAATGGTCCAGTGTAATCAGGCTGCCACCAGTAGCAGGCTGATAACCTTAGGGAATGGTGCCATATTGGGGACTGAGTGTTAATCTCTGCTGCTGGCAGATTGGGCACTCTGCAGTGGCTATAGCCAAGTCAGCCTTGGTGAGTGGAAATCCATGTTGCAGAGCCTATCTATAACCTTACCACCACGGCCACTTTTTTCATGAACTTATTGGGCACTGACAGGAGTACCTGGGGAAAGAGGCTGACTGGTATCCATAGTACAGGTCATCTTATCCACTTGACCTAAAATTTGCTGAAGTCACCCACTGGTGAACATTCATATGGGGCACAAATATCTTCATGGTTTTTTTTTCCCTCTTGGAAAGGTCTGTCCACATACCTTTCCTCTAGCCCTCTTTGTCCCAATTTTCCAATCATGATCCGGCAATTCCTCTATTAGGAAATATGCGGAAGAACTGAAAATTGTGACACAAACAGACATCTGCACACTGATGTTCATAACAGCGTTATTCACAATTGCCAAAAAATGGAAACAACCCAAGTGTCCATCAAACGATATATCAACCTTCCACCAACACCTTACATTGTCAGGAGACATTTATTACAAATTATGAAAGAATATTGTCAAAATCTCACTACTAATTATAGTCATTATCTTACATTTGGTATGTTTTTCCCCTAACCCACCCTATTATTATTTTTTAAATATATTTTTTATGACAGAAGTTGTAAACATAAAACAATCATGCACATGTGCAGAATTCCCAAACAATACCCCACTATCAACACACCACACCTTGGTGGAACATTTGTTACAGATAAGATAATATCTGATTGTTACCACATCCATGGTGTACATTTGGCTCACATTTTCCATACTGCCCTCTTAATACAGTGAATCTTTCGTATAGATGCATGAATATTATATTATTACTGCTAACCACAGTCCATATGTCATTCCAGTTGTATTTTTCCCATGCTTCTCCACATTTCCAGCACCCTGCAGTAGTGATGTAAATTTGCCCTAGCTCACACACGACACATCTCTACCATCAACCGCAATTCTCACCCACCTCTTGGTTTACTGTGCTATTCAGTTCCTAGATTATTCTCTAGAGTTCTTTCATTTGGCATTTACATACCTAGACTGCCATTTTCAGCCACATCCCCATTTATAAAATAGCTGTTAATCACTATTTGTTACCATCCACTCTATACATTTCCACACTTTTACAGTAAATCTAATTAAAACATCTACTTACATTTAACATCAGTAGTCCATCTCAGTCCTCCTGTTATCTTCTTAAAGAATCCACCACATAGCACCAGGTCTTGAAGATATATTCCTACAATTTCTTCTAGAAGTTTTATGTTTCTTTTATTTTTAGGTTTTTGATCCATTTTGAGTTAATTTTTGGATAAGATATGAGATAAGGGTCCTCTTTCCTTCTTTTGGCTATGGATATCCTGTTCTTTCACGACTGTTTGTTGAATGGACTGTTCTGCCCAAGCTGTGTAGATTTCACAGGCTAGTCAAAAATCACTTGACCATACATTTGAGGTCTGTTTCTGAACCATCATTTTGGTTCCATTGGTCTTTGTGTCTGCCTTTATGCCGGTACCATGCTGTTTTTACCACTATAGCTAGATAATACAATTTAAAGTCTGGAGATGAGGGTTCACTTTCCTTTTTATGATGTTTCTGGCTATTCCGGACCCCTTACTCTTCCAAATAAATTTGATAATCATGTTTTTCAATTTTTAAAAAAATGCCGGTGGAATTTTTAACAGCATTGCGTTGAATCTGTATATTAATTTGAGTAGAATTGACATCTTAATGATATTTAGTCTTCCAATCTATGAGCATGGAATGTTCTTTCAGTTATTTAAGCCTTTTTAAAATTTCTTTTAACGTTGAGTTGCAGTTTTCTGAATATACGTGCTTTATATCATTGGTTAAGTTTATTCCTGACTATTTGAGTTTTATCTGTCATTTTATTTTCACCACTCTTTTGACACTTTCAGTTACTTTTATTGATATAATCTTCATTTCCAGACTCTCTTCCAGGCCTCTCCTTTCATTTCTTTTCAAGCTCTGGAACACCCTTTAGTATTTCCTGAAAATCTGGTCTCTTGCTTAGAAATTCTCTCAATTTCTGTTTATCCATGAATATTCTAATCTCACCCTCATTTTTGAAAGATATTCTGGCTGGATATAAGATTCTTGGCTGGAAGTTTTTCTCTTGTAGTATCTTAAATATATCAGACCACTGTCTTCTTACCTCCATGGTCTCTGGTGAGAAATCAGCACCAAATCTTATTGAGTATCCCTTTTATGTTATACATTGCTTTTCTCATGCTGTTCTCAGAATTCTCTCTTTGCCTTTGGCATTTGACATTCTGATGAATATATGTCTCAGAGTTGGTGTATTTGGATTTTTTCAGATGGGAGTACGTTCTTCTTGGACATGTATATCTATGTCCTTCAATAGAGTTGGGAAATGTTCTATCATTATTTCTTCAAATATTCCTTCTGCCACTTTTCCCATCTCTTCTCCTTCTGGGACACCAATGACACATATGTTTGCACACTTTTTGCTGTCATTTAGTTCCCTGGGACCTTGTTCAACATTTTCCATTTATTTCTTCTTCTGTTCTTTTATTTGTTCGCTTTCAGAGGCGATTTCTTCAAGCTCACCAATCCTTTCTTCTGCCTCCTCAAATCTGCTGTTATATGATTCCAGTGTTTTTAAAACTTCATTTATTGCACCTTTCATTCCCATGAGATCTGCTATTTTTCTGTGTATGCTTTCACATTCTTCTTTGTGCTCAGTCTCTTCTTAATATCTTTATCTCTTTAGCCATCTCATTGAATTTATTAAGGAGATTTGTTTGACCGTCTATGATGAGTGGTCTCAACTCCTTTATGTCACTTGGAAGCTTATCTTGTTCCTTTAACTGGGCCATAGCTTCCTGTTTCTTGGTGTGGATTGTAATTTTTTGTTGGTGTCTTCGCATCTGGCTTACTAGAATATTTATTCTGGGTGCAGTTTTTCTCTTTAGTTTAGGGCTTCCTGCCCTTTCTCCCTTGCTGGTTGTGCAGTAGGAGCCAAGGATGTAGCTGGTGCTATAAGCTGTAGAGGCTCAAGCTACCCTCATTGCCCCAGGGACCGATGAAGCTTCTCCCAACTTTCTCCTTTCCTAGAGATAGGGACAGAGTCATAGTTGCATGGAATAATTCAAGTTGTGCAGGCCTAGACTGTAATTGCCCAGAGAGACTGATGAAGCTTCATGTCCCTTTCTCCCCTGCCTGGGGCATGGATGGAGCTGCCAGTGTGGGCAGCAATCTATGCATTACGGGTCCAAGATGACCACAGTTGCCCCGGTAGACTTCTTATTATTCAGTCTGTGCCAGCCAAAGGTACCTGCAGTTACCTGGGTAGGCTGGTGCAGGGCCCGTCAGCCTCCTCCCTGCCAGAGGTGGGGCTGAAGCCTAGGTTAGGGCTGCAGGCCAATCTGGGTGAAAGAAACAGGTTCCTACCATCACTGTGATTTTCAGTCAACACGGCTTCATGCTGGGGGTGGGGTCAAAATGGCGGCCACCGACCTCCTTCCTACTTGGACAGATTCACAGACCAGGTGTTCCTAGGGTTATTGCCTAGCCAGCCGAGTCTATCAATCAGTAGCCGAAATCAGCAGCCAACCTTTTCCTCTTCCCCTGTTTTTGGGAAACAGAGCTTCCAATTCCAGGCATAGAATAGCTCCTGGGTTGGCTTGCACAACCAGAGTAGAATAGTCACCAGCCTCCATGACTTGTCTGGTAATTTCCCAGAGAGGCTGGTGCAGGTCCACGCAGCTTCCTCCCTGCTGGAGGTGGGGCTGGGACTTTGGCTAGAGCTGCAATCTGATCTGGATGGAAGGAAGCCGGTCCCCTCTAGTACTGTGATTTTCAATCCGTTCCGCTTCCGCTTGTGCCAGGTGCAGAGTTAAGATGGCGGCTACCAGCTTATTTCTGACTTGGCCAGGCTCAAACTTTAGCTGTTCTTAGGATTATACTTTAGTTCGCTGAATTTACTTACCAGTAGCCGAGTGGTGCCCAACTGTCTCTTCCCTCCCCCTTTTTTTGGGGAAGGGGAGCTTTCAATTACAACTGCGGGACAGCTCCTAAGGCAGCTTGTGCCTCCAGTGGAGGATGGGCACTGGCCTCTGTGGTGTGGAACACTCTATTTACGAATCTTCTCTGCAGATGGGCAGTCTCCTCCTTCCATTCCTTCAAGGATGTGGCAGGATGCTCTTCTGGTGTCCTGGAGCCCCCAAAAAGGTGCTTCAGCTAGCTCCAGATAGCTCTGGGTGTTTACTAACTGCCCTGTAGCAGGAGCTGACTCTAGGAGCTGCTTACTCCGCCACCATCTTGCTGGCCCTCCAGTCTTTAGAATTTTGTCAAACTGATTGAGTCCTTTAGAATGGGTGGTGATTTAGAATGACTAATCTGCTGTGCCTCTGACATATGGTAGATAATACATTAAGAAGTAAAATGAATGGTTTGTTCTCTGCTTTTCTAGAAACTAACTTTTTTACTTTTTGTGTTTCCTTTCTTTTCTTTCCTGGTATTTAAGGAGGAGGCATCTCCCTATTCCTTACTTGATATCTGCTTGAATTTCCTGACTACTCACCTTGAGAAATTCTGTTCAGCGAGACAAGATGGAACATTGTGTCTGCAGGAACCTGGAGTATTCCCACAGGAGGTGGCTGATCGACTGCTTCAGACCATGGCTTTTCATGGTAAATAACAAAATAAAGAAAATGAAACAAAATGTTTGTGCAAATTAATATTAATTGGCATTAGATTTTTAAAAGCATTTTTTTTGAGATATAGTCCCATAGCATACAATCTATCCAAAGTGTACAATCAGTGGCTTTTAGTATAATCACAGAGTTGCCCATTCATCACTACAAAAAATTTTAGAACAATTCCAGTACTCCAAAAAGAAAAACTCCACACACCTTACAATCCACCTCTCAATCCTTCTCTCCTTCCCCAGCCTAAATAACCACTAATCTAATTCAATCTTTATAAATTGATTTATATTTACATTTTATATAAACGAAATTGTACAATATGTAATTTGTGCTTTGTTTCTTTCACTTAATGTAATGGTTTTTTGTGGCTCTTTTTTTTCGTCTGATATTAACATATGTTAACATACATTTGTTCAGTTTCATAGAAAAACAGTCTTATACATACAGTATTACCATATTCATATTTCACATGAGGTTTTACTGTGCTATATAGTCCCATGTGACATTTTTTAGCTTTCTTTCTGGTATTTTTTTTTTTTTAAAGATTTATTTTTATTTATTTAATTCCCCTCCCCTCCCCTCCCCGGTTGTCTGTTCTCTGTGTCTTTTTGCTGCGTCTTGTTTCTTTGTCCGCTTCTGTTGTCATCAGCCCCACGGGAAGTGTGGGCGGCACCATTCCTCGGCAGGCTCCCTCCGCGCTGGGCGGCTCTCCTTATGGGGTGCACTCCTTGCGCGTGGGGCTCCCCTACACGGGGGACACCCCTGCGTGGCACGGCACTCCTTACGCGCATCAGCACTGCGCATGGGCCAGCTCCACACGGGTCAAGGAGGCCCGGGGCTTGAACCGCGGGCCTTCCATGTGGTAGACGGACGCCCTAACCACTGGACCAAAGTCCGTTTCCCTCTTTCTGGTATTATACACAAGTTTAGGCTCTCCCTTTCAACAACGTCATACCAATATAATAGCACTACTAGTTACAAACACTATGTTGTGATTTCACCTGTTCTGTTCATTTCCAAATATTAATAACAACCTTTTTACCAATTCTGCACCCTCAGCTTTCCATTCTCTAACCTTATTCTATTTTCTGGCAACCCATATTCTAATTGTTAACTCCATGAGTATTCGCAATATATTTAGTTTGTAATAGCACAGTCATACAGTATTTGTCCTTTAGTGTCTGGCTTGCTTCACGCAACATAATGTCCTCCAGTTTCATCTGTGCTGTCATATGCGTCATGATTTCATTTCTTCTCATAGCTACATAATATTCCATTGTTTGTATATAGCACAGTATCATTCATCAGTTGATGGCTACCTGAGTTTCTACCTTCTGGCAATTGGCAATCGTGTCTTAATGCTTTTATGAACATTGGTGTGCATATGTCTGTTCGTGTCACTGCTCTCAGATCTTCTAGAAGTATGTACCTAGTATATCTAATTGCAGTATTGCCAGGTCACATGATATATCTATATCTGACTTCCTGTCTTTGTAATAGTGGCTATTCTGATAGGTGTGAAATGATATCTCAGTGTAGCTTTGGTTTGTATTTCCCTAATTGCTAGTGATGGTGAACATTTTTTTGTGGGTTTTTTTAGCCATTTGTATTTCTTCTTTGGACAATTGTCTACCCAAGTCTTTTCCTCATTTTTAATTGGATCATTTGCTTTTTATTTTATTTTATTTTATTTTAAATAAGGATGTTGAACTTTGGATCTCATGTGGGAGGCTGGTTCTCAACCATTGAGCTAGATCTGCTTCCTATTTTGTCTTTTGTTGTTTACTTGTAGCATCTCTTTATATATCATGGATATTAAACCCTATCAGATATGTGATTTCCAAATATTTTCTCCCATTGAGTCAGCTGCCTTTTCACCCTTTTGACAAAGTTCTTTGAGGTACAAAAGTGTTTAATTTTGAAGAGCTCCCATTTATAAATTTTTTTCTTTTGTTGCTTGTGCTTTACTAAGAAACCACCACCTCCCCTAAGATCTTGAAGATGTTTCCCTACATTTTCTTCTACTAGTTTTATGGTCCTGGCTTTTAGATCTTTGATCCATTTTGAGTTGATTATTTTATAGGGAGTGAGATAGGGGTCCTCTTTCATTTTGGTTATGGCTATCCAGTTCTCCCAGCACTATTTGTTGAAGAGACTGTTTTTTGTTGTTGTTGTTGTTGTTGTTGTTGTTTTTAAGGTACCAGTGCTGCAGATTGAATCCAGGACCTTGTATGTGGGAAACTGGCACTCAGCCCCTAAGCCACGTCAGCAACCCTGAGTTGGTTTTTTTGTTTGTTTGCTTGTTGTTGTTCTTTGTTTGTTTGTTTGTTTTTTGGGAGGCCCGGGAGCCAAACTTGGGACTTCCCATGTTGGAAGCAGATGCTTAATTGCTTGAACCACATCTGCTCCCCTAAAGAGACTGTTTTGTCCCTGTTACGTGGATTTGGTAGGTTTGTTGAAAACCAGTTGGCCATAGAGGTGAGGGTTTATTTCTGGACTCTCAGTTCTATTCCACTGATCAGTCTGTCTGTCTTTATGCCAATATCATGCTCTTAGTCACTGTAGCTTTTGTAGTATGTTTCAAGGTCAGGCAGTGGAAGTTCTCCCACATCACTCTTCTTTTTTAGAATGCTTTGGCTATTTGGGTGCACTTTTCCTTCTAAATAATTTCAGTAATTTCCTTTTCTATTTCTGTAATGTAGGCTGTTTGAATTTTGATTAAGGTTGCATTGTATCTATAAATAAGTTTGGGCAGGATTGACATCCTCATGATATTTAGTCTTCCAATCCATGAACACAGTATGTTTTTCCATTTGGTAGGTCTTCATTGATTTCTTTTAGTATTGTTTTATAGTTTTCTCAATGTAAGTCCTATACTTCTTTGGTTAAATTGATTCCTAGGTATTTGAGTCTCTTTGTTTGTATTTTAAATGGAATCCGCCCCCCCCCGATTTCCTCCTCAGATTGTTCAATACTAGTGTACAGAAATGTTAACTGATTTTTGTGTGTTGATCTTGTATCTTGCCACTTTGCTGAACTTGTTTATTTGTTCAGGAAGCTTTGTGGTAGACATTTCAGAATTTTCTAAATATAGGATCATGTCATCTGCAAATAGAGTTTTACTTCCTCTTTTCCTATTTGGATGCCCTTTTTTTTTCTTGTCTAATTTTGTTCTAGCTAGTACTTCTAAGACAATATTAAATAACAGTGGTGACATGGGGCATCCTTGTCTTGTTCCTGATCTTAGAGGGAAAGCTTTTAAACTTTCCCTACTGAATACAACGTTGGCTGTGGGTTTTTTAACTATATCCCCTTTATCATGTTGAGGAATTTTCCTTCTATTCCTATCTTTCTTTTTTTTTTAAGATTTATTTTTTATTTATTTCTCTCCCTCCCCCCCATTTGCCTGCTCTCTGTGTCCATTCACTGTGTATTCTTCTGTGTCCATTTGCATTCTTGTCAGTGGCACTGGGAATCTTTTTGTTGCGTCTTCTTGCTGCATCAGCTCTCCATGTGTGCGGCGCCACTCCTGGACAGGCTGCGCTTTTCTTCGCGCGGGGTGGCTGTCCTTGCAGAGTGCACTCCTTGCACGTGGGGCTCCCCTATACCACCCCTGCGTGACACAGCACTCCTTGCAATTCATCAGCACTGAGCGTGAGCCAGCTCATCACACGGGTCAGGAGACCCTGGGTTTGAACCCTGGACCTCCTGTATATGGTAGAAAGATGCTCTATCAGTTGAGCTAAATTTGCTTCCCTATTCCTATCTTTTGAAGTGTTTTTATCAAGAAAGGATGCTAGAAGAAGAGATTTGATTTTAGCTCTTTCTTCTTTTTTAATATATGTGCTTAAGGTTTGAAAGTATCCTGTCAGCACTGCCTTTGCTGTATTCCTAAGTTTTGATAAGCTGTGTTCATGTTTTCATTTGTCTTAATATATTCACTAATTTCACTTACAGTTTCTTCTTTGACCCACTGATTATTTAGAAGTATGATGTCTAGCGTCCACACATCTGTGAGTTTTCCCCTTTCCTGTCTTTTATTGATTTCTGGTTTCATTCCATTATGATCTGAGAAGGCGCTTTGTATAATTTCAGTCTTTTTAAAATTATTGAGAGGTGTTTTGTGACCCAACATATGGTCTATCGTGGAGAAAGATCCACCAGCACTTGAGAAGAATATATAACCTGCTGATTGGGGTGCAGCATTCTGTGTATGTCTGTTAGGTCTTGCTTGTTTTTCATATTGTTCAGTTTTTCTGTTTCTTTGTTGATCTTTTGTCTAGTTGTTCTATCGACATGTGTGGTATGTGGAAGTCTTCAACTATTATTGTAGAGATGTCTGTTTCTCCCTTCAGTTTTGTCAGAGTTTGCCTAATGTATTTTGGTGCATGCTGATTAGGTGCGTAGATATTTTTTGGCCGTCATTTCTTCCTGGTGGATTGTCTCTTTTATTAATATATAGTGACTTTTGTATCTCATAACTTTTTTTGTATTTAAAGTCTGTTTTGTCTGGTATTAGTATGGCTACGCCTATACTTTTTAGTTATTGTTTCCTTAGAGTATCTTTTTCCAACTTTTTACTGTCAGCCGATTTGTAGCCCTTGGTCTAAGGTGAGTCTCTTGTAGGTAACATATGGATGGTTCATGTTTTCTTAATCGATTCTGTCAGCGTATAATATCTTTTGATTGGGGAGTTTAATCCATTCACATTCAATGATATTTACTCTATTATTTATTTCCACCATTTTAATCTTTGGTTTTCATATGTCATGTCTTATATTTGTCTTTTTACTCTTTTGGTTATCCTTTTTGCTATTCTTCTGTACTCTCCTCTAAGCCTCTCTCTCCTGTCATTTTCTTTCAGGATGTAAGGCTCCCTTTAGTACTTCTTGCAAAGGTGGATTGTTTATTTATGAATATTTTAAACTCACCTTCATATTTGAAGGACAATTTTGCTGGATAAAAAATTCTTACCTGGCAATTTTTCTTTTTCAGTATCCTAACTGTATCATACCACTGTCTTCTTGCCTCCATGGTTTCTGATTTGAAATCCGCACCAAGTCTTAGTGGGCATCACTTGTATGATGGTTTGCTTCTCCCTTGCTGCTCTCAGAATTTTCTCTTTATCTTTGACATTTGACATTCTGAGTAGTATGTGTCTTAGAGTATGTCTCTGGATTTATTCTGATTGGTGTAAGCTGTACTTCTTGGACATGTAAAAATTCATTTCTTCCATGAAAGTTGGGAAATTTTCAGCCATTATTTCCTCAGCTACTCTTTCTGCCCCTTTTCCCTTCTCTTCTCTTCTCCTCTTCTGGAATTCCCATGGCATGTATGTTGTTGTGCTTTGTCAACTCCCTGAACCCCTGCTCCATTTTTTTCTATTCTTTTCTCTCTCTTTAGTTTCAGCTGTTCTTTTTTCTATCATTTTGTGTCGCTGTTATATGCCTCTAATTTGTTGTGTTTTTTTAAAAGATTTGTTTATTTATTTCTCTCCCCTTCACCCCCACCCCGGTTATCTGTTCTCTGTGTCTATTTGCTGCGTCTTCTTTGTCCACTTCTGTTGTTGCCAGTGGCATGGGAATCTGTGTTTCTTTTTTTGTTGCGTCATCTTGTTGTGTCAGCTCTCCGTGTGTGCGGCGCCGTTCCCGGGCAGGCTGCACTTCCTTTCGCGCTGGGCGGTTCTCCCTACAGGGCACACTCCTTGCACCTGGGGCTCCCCTATGTGGGAGACACCCCTGTGTGGCACGGCACTCCTTGTGCGCATCAGCACTGCCCATGGGCCAACTCCACACAGGTCAAGGAGGCCCGGGGCTTGAACCACAGACCTCCCATGTGGTAGATGGACACCCTAACCACTGGGCCAAGTCTGCCGCCTAATTTGTTATTTTTTAAAAAAAATTTTTATGAGGTACCAGGCATTGAACCCAGGACCTTGTACATGGGAAGCAGGCACTCAACCATGGAGCTACAACTACTCCGCATTTTAATTTTTTCTTTTTAAGATTTTTATTTATTTCTGCCCCTTGTTGTTTGCACTCACTGTCTCTTCTCTGTGTCTGTTCATTGTGTGCTCTGTCTGCTCATTGTCTTTTTTTTTTTCAGGAGGCACTGGGAACTGAACCCCTGACCTCCCATGTCAGAGGAGACGCCCAGTTGCTTGATCCACCTCTGCTCCTTGCTTCTTGTATCTCTCATTGTGTTTTCTTATTGTGTCTCCTTGTTGTGTCATTTCATTGTATCATCTTGTTGCGTCAGCTTGCTGTCTGCTCACCTTCTTTAGGAAACACTGGGAACCAAACCTGGGACCTCCCATGTGGTGGGAAGACACCCAACTGCTTTAGCCATGCCTGCTTCCCTTAATTTGTGTTATTTTTTTTTAAGATGTATTTGTTTATTTCTCTCCCCTTCCCTCCCCACCCCCCGGCCCCGGTTGTCTGTTCTCTGTGTCTATTTGCTGCGTCGTCTTTGTCCGCTTCTGTTGTCGGGGGCATGGGAATCTGTGTTTCTTTTTGTTGTGTCATCTTGTTGTGTCAGCTCTCTGTGTGTGCGGCACCATTCTTGGGCAGGCTGAACTTTCTTTTGCACTGGGTGGCTCTCCTTACTTGGCGTACTCCTTGCACGTGGGACTCCCCTACGTGGGGGACACCCCTGAGTGGCACGGCATTCCTTGCGCTCATCAGCACTACGCATGGGCCAGCTCCACATGGGTCAAGGAGGCCCAGGGTTTGAACCGCGGACCTCCCATGTGGTAGACGGATGCCCTATCCATTGGGCCAAGTCCGCTTCCCAGCAGAAATTCTTTTTTAAAGTGCTGATTTATTTTATTTTATTTTTTAAAGATTTATTTTCTATTAATTTCTCCCATCCCACCCCATTCCATTCCATTTGCTGTGTGCTTTTGTGTGTCTGTTTGTATTCTCTTTAGGCAGCTCAAGGAACCGATCCTGCGATCTGCCGAAGTGGGAGAGAGGCGATTACTCTCTTTGCGCCACCTCAGCTCCCTAATTTGTTTTTGATCTCACCAGTTTTGTCTTTCATTCCCATAAGGTTTGTTATTTTTCTATTCAGGTTTCCAAATTCTTTGTGTTTGCTAAGTGTCTTCTTGGTGTCCTTTACCTCTTTAGCTATGTTGTCTTACAGCTCATTAATTTGATTTTGAAAATTTGTGTGAATCTCATTAATTAGTTGTCTCAAATCCTGTGTCTCATCTTGGGCTTTGATATATTCCTTTGCTTGGGCCATTTCTTACATTTTCTCAGTGTGCCTTGTAATTTTTGGCTGACATTTAGGCATCTGATTATGATGACGAGCTTACTCTGGTGCTCAATTTCTCTCTTTTGTAGGGATTTAGTGACAGGAGGCTGTGGTTCAACCTGTTCTCGGTCTTTAGGATTGTCCCAGTTAGTTGCTGAAATCTTGGCCCTTGATCCAGTAATGGGGTACAGACCTGCTTCTGAAGGCCTTGCAGAGGGAATCTGTAAAGGCCAGAAAAGCCTCTCATCTATTTACTTTATTTCCCTCCCATGCACTTCCTTGATTGGCCAGTAGACGTTGCTCTTCAAAGCCTCTCAGTTCAAAGCCTGGTGAGTGTGTGTTCATTGCAACAGGGACTGGATCAGTTTGACAGTATGATCCCCCCTGGAGGCTATTCAGAGCCTTGCAATTCAAACTTTCTTAGAGGCTGTTCTCCAGCCTTTGCTTGCTGCCCCCTCCGTTTTCTTGGGTGGGAAATCATTCTACTCCCCTCTTCGTCTTCTACAACCAGTCCAGCTCAGTAGTGAGGGAGTTTGAAAGGGTTGGATCTCCTTAATCCTGTGCTGGCTCCCAAGGCAAATAATGGTGCTGTCCCACCTGGCCTGGAAGTGCTTGTGGGACACAGCAGACCCAATTTGTTAGTCAAAAAAAAGCAACAGCCTTTGGATGCCTCCCTTTCTCTCCTGTTTCCTTGGTAGATGGATCCCTCCGGCCCCCTCTATTTGTTGCCACCAGCCTGAGGCCTGAGAATTCAAAATTATCTGCATTGTAAGGTGGGGAAAGGGTACTGGTACCTGTAGTTGCAGCTTCTATTCACTCTTTCCATCAAGACTTTTTTCCTGTGTCCCTCTCTCTTCTGGGTGGTGTCCAGCCTTCCCTTGGTGTCCTAAACCCTACGATATTTTTTTCCAGGCCATTTCTGCCTGTGCTCTACCTATTTTTCTGGGAGAAAAGAGAGTCCTGTGTCTTTCTAATCTGCCATCTTCCTGGAAGTGCATCCCCTATTGGCATTAACTTTTTTTTTTCAAGTTAGTATATTCATTCATTTATTTGTCTTTTTTTAAAAAAGATATGTAGATGACAAAAAATGTTGAGGTCAGTCAAAGCCCTAATCATTATTTAATCAAGTAAAAGTGAAACCTCTGAATCCAATGTTTATAATCTAATATGCCCAGAGGAATATACCAGTTTACAAACATAATCCAATATCTATTTTTGGTATTCATAAATAATGCCAAACTGCTATACTCCACCCTCTAAATTCCTATACTCCACTCTCTAAATTCCAAAGACATTGCAATATTCAAAAAACCTTAAATCAGTAACAATGAAAGTATAAAATCATATCACAATCAATTTAAAGAAATACAGTTTGTCTTGGGGCAAAGTCTTGTCTGGCTGCAGAACTCTGAAAACAATTTATCTGCTTCCAGTACACAAATGAACAGACAAAGGATAAACATTTCCATTACCATAAAAAGAAACTGGGAGGGAAACACGAGTCATGGGTCCTCTACAGTTCAGTAAACCTACAGAGCATCATCCATTTGATTTCAAAGTCTGAGAGTCATTTTCAAGATGATGGTTTCTTCTCCCTGGGGCCACATGGGGACCCACCCTTTCCACAGGCTTGCCCAATGGCCATTTTCTTGGTTCCACCCTCATCAAGCACCTGGGTGGTGACCAAGCTTCAGACCTCACCCTCCAAGGGTGTTGGGGTGATTGCCACACTTTACTCAATCTTTGAGTTACAGTCTTATTCCCCCTAGTATGGTGACATGAAGACAACATCCCCCCTAAACTTTGGCATACAGGCCCAAACATCTCAGAGCAACGAGTTGGCAATCTGGCCTTCCCTAATCCATGGGGAACGTCCTCCACCCTCTCCGTACCCTGGGGAGGCAAAACTCTCCCTAAACATCGGGTGGGGATATCCACCCTCTTCAACTACTTACCGAGGCCACCTTTCATGAGTGGGGTTCCTCTCTTGGCCTGAGGAGATGTCTTAATTCCAGATCTCAGCTTCCATGGTTTTCCTCTTGATGTCATTTCCCCTTCAATCTCTTCCTTCCATGCCCCTTTGAGTCCAGGCAGACAGTGGTTTGTTCATTCCCCCACCCTGGTTCATGCCTTACTGATGCAGTCCAATCAAAGGCTCCTAGCTGAATCCAATTCAGTCAAAAGGGTCCCATACCCACAGACATGGGCCAATTTAAGAACATAATTTTCTGGAGTCCACAAAAGATTCAAACCATCATGTAGGCATCCTTGTTTTGTACTTGATCTTAGAGAGAAAGCTTTCACTCTTTTTTTTACTCTTTCACCATTGAGTATAATCTTAGCTGTGGGTTTTTCATATATTACGTTGAGGCAGTTTCCTTCTACTCCTAGTGTTTTAAATGTTTTTATCAAGAAGGGATGCTGGATTTTGTCAAATCACTTCTCTGCATTTGATTATCTCACTGCATCAGTTGAGATGATCATGTGTTTTTCTTTCCTCTTTTCATTTGATATATTACATTGGTTTTCTTTTGTTTAACCACCCTTGCATACTTGGGTTAAATCTCTTTTTGTCATGGTGTATAATTCCTTTAATGTGGTGTTGGATTTGGTTTGCTAGTATTTTGTTGAGGATTTTTGCATCTATATTCATAAGAGATAATGGTCAGTAATTTTCTTTTCTTATGATATCTTTATCTGGCTTTGTTTGATATGAGGGTGATGTTGGACTTGTAAAATGAGTTATGGATTGCTCCCTTCTTTCAGTTTTTTGAAGAGTTTGAGCAGGAATGGTGTTAATTCTTCTTGGATTGTAGATATAGTTCATCTGTAAAGCTATCTGGTCCTGGGCTATTCTTTGGTGGGAGGTCTTTTGTAACTAATTCATTCTGTTTACTATTTACTGCTTTTTGAGATCTTCTGTTTTTCTTTAGTTAGTATGTATATAGTTTGCATGTTTTTAGGAATTTGTCCAGTTCACCTAGGATATCTCATATGTTGGCGTATAGTTGTTTATAGTGTTGTCTTTTTAAAAATTTCCCTCCCTTCCCCTCCCACCCTGCTGTTTTTGCTGTCTGTATCTATTCTCTGTGTGATCTTCTCTATCTATTTCTCTTTTTGATCTTCTCATTTTTTCTCCTCTAGGATTTACCAGGATTCAGTTCTGGGGACTTCTGATACAGAGAGAGGTTCCCTGTTAGCTGTGCCACCTCAGTTCCTGGTTTCTGCTGTGCGTCACCTTGACTCTCCCCTTCGTCTCTCTTTTGTTGTGTTATCATCTTGCTGCATGACTCACTTGCATTGATTTGCCACACAGGCACTGGCTCACTGTGCAGGCATGCTTTCTCTTCTTTTTCACTGGGAGGCCTCAGGGATCGAACCCAAGTCCCCCCGTATGGTAGGCAGGAGTCCTATCCCTTGAGCCACATCCGCTTCCCTATAGTATCCTTTTATAGTCATCTTTATTTCTTTTGCATCAGTAGTAATGTCTCCCTTTTCATTTCTGATTTTAAGAATTTATGATCTCTTTTTTTTTTTTGCCAGTCTAGCTAAAGTTTGTCAATTTTATTGATATTTTCAAAGAACCAACTTTTGATTTTGTTGATACTCTGTATTCTTTTTATTCTCTAGTTCATTTATCTCTGCTCTAATCTTTATTTCCTTCCTTCTGTTCACTTTGGGTTTAATTTGCTCTTTTTCTGTTGGACCCTCTAATTTTGAGGTTAGGTCTCTGTCTGATGTGAGATCTTTCTTTTTTTTTTTTTAAAGATTTTTATTTTTTCTCTTCTCCCCTCCCCCCCCCCATTGTCTGCTCTCTGTGTCCATTCACTGTGTGTTCTTGTGTGTAGCACTGGGAATATCTGTGTCTCTTTTTGTTGCATCATCTTCCTGCATGAGCCTTCCATGTGTGCGGTGCCTCTCCTGAGCAGGCTGCACTTTTTTTTTTTCCCATGTGGGGCAGCTCTCCTTGAGGGGCGCACTCCTTGCTCGTGGGGCTCCCCTATGCGGGGGAATCCCCTACATGGCACGGCACTCTTTGTGTGCATCAGCCCTACATGTGGGCCAGAAGGCCCTGGGTTTGAACCCTGAAACTCCTCCTATATGGTAGGGGACACTCTTATCAGTTCAGCCAAATCCGCTTCTGCTTTCTTCTTTTTTAATGTAAGCTTCCAGAGCTATAAATTTCCTTCCATAACTGCCTTTGGTGCATCCCATAAGTTTCTGTATGTTTTGTTTGCATTTTGATTTGCCTCAAGATATTTCTAATTTCCCTTGTGATTTTTCCTTTGACCCATAGGTTGTGTAAGAGTACATTGTTTAATTTCCACATATTTGTGAATTTTCCATTTCTCCATCTGCTGTTGATTTATAGCTTTATTCCATTGTGGTCAGAGAAGACACATTGTATGATTTCAGTGTTTTTTAATTTATCGAGACATGTTTTATCCTGGAGAATGATCCATGTGTATTAGAGAAGGATGTGTATTCTACTACTTTGGATGAACTGTTCTGTAGGTATATATTACCTCGAATTGGTTTAGAGTATTGTTCATGTCTTCTCTTGCTGTATTGATCTTCTCTTTAGATGCCTATCCATTATTGAATGTAGTGTATTAAAGTCTCATACTGTTTATATAGAGCTGTCTGTTTCTCCCTTCAAATCTGTCAGTATTTGTTGCTTATATTTTGGGGCTGTGCTGTTGTTAGATGTACATATATTTATAATTGTTTTGTCTATTTGTTGAATTGAACCCCTATCAGTATATAATGACCTCCTTTGTCCTTCATACTGTTTTTTTGCTTTAAAGTCTATTTTATGTGCTACTGATACAGCTACATCAGCTCTCTTTCGGTTACTACTTGCATGGTAAATTTTTTTCCATGCTTTGAGTGAGTCTCTGGTAAACAACATGTAGTTGAGTCATGCTTTTTTATCCATTTTGTCTGTCTTTGCCTTTTGGCTGGAGAGTTTAATCCATTTGCATTTAAAGTAACTATTCTTAATGCAGGACTGTTTTGCCATTTTTCTATTTTATCTTTGTAAGCCATATCTTTTGACCCTTAGTTTTTTAATGCCTACTTTCATATTTATATCATTTTTTTGTAGTGTGCCATTTTTAGTCCATTCTCATTACTATTTTCTGAATATATTTTTCATATATTTTCTTTGTGGTTACAGTGGGGTTAAATTTAACATCCTAAATCTATAACTAATCATATTTTTATACCAGTTAAACCTCAATATCATACATATACACTGTTCCTTTACCTCTCTTCCCTACCACCATTTTTTGTACTGGTTACATATATATCTTTGTACCTTATATGTCCAAAACCATAGATTAATCGTTACTTTTTATGCATTTGTATTTTAGCACCTGTAAGAAGTAAGAAGTGGCATTACATACCAAAAATTACAATATAATAGTAATGACTTTTATAATTACTCAAATGGTTACTGTCACTGGCAGTGTTTTATTTTTTTATGTCACTTCAGTCCACTGCCTGACATCCTTTCCATTCAGCCTGAAGAGCTCCCTTTAGCCTTGCTTTAGGTCTAGTGGTAATGAAACTCCCTCTACTTTTTTTTTTTTTTCCTGGAATGTTGTAATTTCTTCCTCATTTTTGAAAAAATGTGAATATAAAGTTCTTGGGTAGCAATTGTTTTTTCTCAGCTGTTTTTTAAAAAGTATTTCATCCCATTGTCTTCTTGCCTCTGTGGTTTCTGAGGAGAGATTGGCACTTGTTCTTTTTTAAAAAAGTTTTTCATTTATTTCTTCCACTTGCCTCCCCCACCCTGCCATTTTTGCTGTCTGTATCTATTCACTGTGTGAACTTCGGTATCTGTTTCTCTTTTTGTCCTCTTTTCTCGTCTTTCTCCTCTAGGATTCACCAGGATTCGATGCTGGGGACTTCTGATGTGGAGAGGGGTTCCCTGTCAATTGCGCCACCTCAGTTCCTGGTCTCTGCTGCACTTCACCTTGACTCTCCCCTTAGTCTCTCTTTTGTTGTGTGATCGTCTTGCTGTGTGACTCACTTGTGTGGGCACTGACTCACCGCATAGGCAATTGGCCCACCATGTGGGCACTGGCTCGCTGTGCGGACACTAGCTCACCATATGGGCACTCACGTGGTCACTCAGCTCACCACGCAGGCACTCACCTTGCTGTGTGGGTACCCACATGGGCACTTGGTTCACTGTGTGGGCACTCGGCTCGCCACGTGGGCACTTGGCTTCCATGCAGGCACTGGCTCGCAGTGCAGGCGCGCTTTCTCTTCTTCTTTTTCACCAGAAGGCCCTAGGGATTGAATCTGGGTCCTCCCATATGGTAGGCGGAGGCCTTATCACTTGAGCCACATCTGCTTCCCGGCACATGGTCTTAATGGGACTCCCATAACACATTGCTTTTCTCTTGGAGCTTTCAGAATTCTCTCCCTGTCTTTTACATTTGACAGTTTGACTACTGTGTGACTGGGCATATTTTTCTTTAATCTTGTTTAGTGTCTTCTGTCTTCTTGATTATGCATAGTCATATCTTTTGCTAAATTTCTTTGAATATTCCTTCTGCCCCTTTCTTTTCCTTTTGTCACTCCCACAGCATGTATATTGGTATGCTTCATTGTGTCCTACATGTCTCTTAAGCTATTTTTGCTTTTTATAATTTTTTTTCCCTTTCTATTCCTTAGCTTGAATCATTTCAATTGACTTTTTTGAAAAAGCAGTTTTCTTGAGATGTATTCACATACCATATAGTCTATCCAAAGTGTGTAATCATTGGCTAGAATTGACTTGTTTTTTAGATCACTTATACTTTTTCTGCTAGCTCCAATCTGCTATTGAAACCTTCCTGGGAATTTTTCATTTCATTTATTGTGGTCTTCAATTCCATTAATTCTGTTGGGTTTCTTTTTAAAATTTTTGTTTCTTTATTGAGATTCTCATATTGTTCTTTCCTTGTTTTTCTGATATCCTTTGTTTTTTTCTCTATATTTTCCTTCATCTTCTTGAGCATATTGAGGATCATCTTTTTAAAGTACTTGTCCAATATATCCACTGTGTCTGATTTTGTTGACGATTTTTTGGATTTTTATCCTCTCCCTTTGGTTAGGCCATGATTTCCTATTTCTTTTTTTGTCTTGCAATCTGTATATCTTAATATTTTGAAGTGTTAACTCTGGGAGTTAGTCCCAGAGCTGTTTGTTTCTTGATTTTGTATCTAGCTGGTATTAATATTAGGAGAGAGATTTCCTTGAATGCTAGGAGCTAACAATACAAAACAAACCAATGCAAAAAAATGTTTTTCAGTCTCACGAATTGACTGTGCATTGGCCAGTGCTGTTCTTCAGAGTTGGGCTCTGAAGGTCAGCTCAAGTCAAACACAAAGTGCAAGGTCCTCCCTGTCTTTTTTGAGCTTGTGTCTTGCCCTGGGCTTTGCTTTCTAGTGGTCTTAGGACTTCCCTGTTTACTCTCTTGAAAGAGACTTTCTCCCTCTTTTAGGTGCTATTTATAGCACTTTAAGCAACTATGCCTTTGCTCTAGTCTGTGTAAGCTGTTTCAGCTTGGAGGACAAATTCTGGCAAAAGGTGAGCTGGAAAGTTTTCTAAATCAGTCTCTCCCAACTGGAACAAAGCCAGGGTTTCACAAGGAGAGTGGTGACTGGCTCTTTATTTACCTTTGGTGAAGTTGAGGGATGGGCCAGCAAGGGCACCAGGAGCTTCTTCTATGGCTTTTTGAAGCTGCTGCTTCTTGAATCAATACTTGCCCATAAATGCAGCCCTTAACTGTTTTCCTTAGTTTTGAGGAAAAACTAAGGGTACTGTAAGACTCATTTGCCTTTTTTGCCTGATATGGGGGGGGGGGGGGGGAATGTCTGCCCAAGAAGAGGCTGGCAATGATCTAAAGTAGTGATCAAAAGCAGTGATCAGCAATTGACACACATCCCTGGATCTTGAAGAATGGAGTCTTTACATCCCACCTTGGCACCAGAAACCTGTACAAGGATCTGGGGTTCAGGATCCCAGTGCTGCCTGCCATGAGGCTGGGGTATATGGACAGGGAAGCTTTGAATTCCTCTAGGTTCTTGACTGTGATGCATAAAAGAATTTATGAACATGTCAGTTTAGTTAGCCCAGTAAAAAGAATTTATTTGGGAAATGGGGGAAAGAACAGGGCTTGCTGAGAAATGGGAGAGAAGAGCAGAAGTACACACCAAGATTTAGTGCAGGCAGGCCCCCTCTAGGCAGAGAGAACATGCTCTGCCTCATGTGGTTACCTTTTAAACTGTTGATTATTCCTCCCCCTTCCTAATTATAAGGGGATGGGTCCCAGCTGTTATTGATTACCCCACCAATGGTGGGACCAATGGTGAGGACTGTTTGGAATATCTGGGGCCAAGGGGAGGTCTTGGAAGTTTATACTCAAGGTCCCAGGGAGGTCTTGCAGCCATGTTGTCTGCCGGCCATGCTGTGGCTTGTCTTCTCCTTGTTGCCATGAATAACCTGCTTCAGTAGCCAGTGCAGGGAGAGTGAAATTCACCAGTGTTTACCACTTTTTACCAGCCACTTCCTCCTGCTCTTCCCTGGATGCTTCACAGTATTCATCTACACCCTAGAGTTTCAAAATAGTTGATTTAGACAGTTCATGCCAGTTCAATAGTTGTTCTGGTGAAGGGACTGATTCCTGAAGCTTCCTTCTCACTGTCCTCTCACAATCTCCGTGCCATGATTTTTAAATTGAAACCTGGAATTTTAGATATAATAAGACTTACCTTTTAGCATGTTTTTCTGATATTACTCTGGTAGAGGAAAAGGGGGGTATGCTGCCCCAGTATTGCCAAGTTGGTGTAGAAGGTCTGGTTCCTTGGCTTTTGTTGACTACCTACGTGAAATGGAGCTACTTATTACTCCTCCATGGGGGTGGAGGGGGTGGGAGTTCTCGCTCACTAACAAGACTATTATCTCCCTTGTGAGAAGGGTAGAAGTACTTTCTTTCTGCTTACCACTTGTCCTGCACTGATATACCATCCTTCCTTATACTGGGTAGTGGTAAAAAGTCCTTAGTATTGACTAGGTCTCTCTCTTTTTTTTTTTTTTTTTAAAGATTTATTTATTTATTTAATTCCCCCCCCTCCCCTGGTTGTCTGTTCTTGGTGTCTATTTGCTGCGTCTTGTTTCTTTGTCCGCTTCTGTTGTCGTCAGCGGCAAGGGCAGTGTGGGCGGTGCCATTCCTGGGCAGGCTGCTCTTTCTTTTCACGCTGGGCGGCTTTCCTCACGGGCGCACTCCTTGCGCGTGGGGCTCCCCCACGCGGGGGACACCCTTGCGTGGCACGGCACTCCTTGCGCGCATCAGCACTGCGCATGGCCAGCTCCACACGGGTCAAGGAGGCCCGGGGTTTGAACCGCGGACCTCCCATATGGTAGACGGACGCCCTAACCACTGGGCCAAAGTCCGTTTTCCCTCTCTTTTTTTTTTTAAGATTTTTTTTTTTTTAATTTATTTCTCTCCCCTTCCCTGCCCCCCCCCCCCAGTTGTCTGCTGTCTGTGTCCATTCGCTGTATGTTCTGTGTCTGCTTGTATTCTTATCAGTGGCACCGGGAAGCTGTGTCTCTTTTTGTTGCATCATCTTGCTACGTCAGCTCTCTGTGTGTGCAGCTCCACTTCTGGGCAAGCTGCACTTTTTTCTTGCTGGGCGGCTGTCCTTTTGGGGTGCACTCCTTGCACGTGGGGCTCCCCTACGTGCAGGACACACCTGCATGGCACAGCACTCCTTGTGTGCATCAGCACTATGCATGGGCCAGCTTATCACACGGGTCAGGAGGTCCTGGGTTTGAACCCTGGACCTCCAATGGGGTAGGTGGACACTCTATCAGTTGAGCTAGTAGGAGCCGCTCATTATCACCCAGATGTGAAAGGAATTCTAGTCTCACTAGATGGTATCCATTAACATCAAAAGGAGAGGGCTGTGTCTTTGTTTCTTCTCTGAGTGGGTGGGGCATGGGAATTTGGAGGATGGAGGACCTAAGTAAATACTATCAAGGGTGGAAATCTAGGCTCCACTCTAAGCATTTGCTGGTTGTTGTCATCATTCACAGTGGTGTTTGGCTGGAGTAGAGCTGTAGTGGTTACTATCTAAAATTTTCTTTCTTGCTAGGCTTTCTTTCTTTTTTTTTTTTTTTTTTTAAACCTTTTTTTTTTTTATTGACTTTGTAATAATATTACATTAAAAATATATATGTGAGGTCCCATTCAACCCCCCCCCCACCCCCCCTCTCCCCCCCCCAACAACACTCGTTCCCATCATCATGACACATCCATTGGATTTGGTAAGTACATCTTTGGGCACCTCTGCACCTCATAGACAATGGTTCACATCATGGCCCATACTCTCCTCCATTCCATCCAGTGGGCCCTGTGAGGATTTACAATGTCCGGTGATTACCTCTGAAGCACCATCCAGGGCAGCTCCATGTCCCAAAGACGCCTCCACCTCTCATCTCTTCCTGCCTTTCCCCATACCCATCGTCCACCATGTCCACTTTTCCCAATCCAATGCCACCTCTTCTATGTGGACATTGGATTGGTTGTGTCCATTGCACCTCTATGTCAAGAGGAGGCTCAGATTCCACATGGATGCTAGATGCAATCCTCCCATTTTCAGTTGTAATCACTCTAGGCTCCATGGTGTGGTGGTTGTCCTTCTTCAACTCCATCTTAGCTGAGTGTGGTAAGTCCAATAGATCAGATTGTAGGTGCTGGAGTCTGTTGAGGCTCAGGACCTAGCTATCACATTGTCAGTCCAGAGATTCAAATCCCCTAAATATATCTTAAACCCCAACATTAACTGCACCTCCAGCACATTAGCATGAAAGTCTTATGAAGGGAGATCCCATTTGAGTCCAGATTCATCACACATAAACACCATTTCCAAAGAGGGGCCATCTGCCCTGGTAGTTAACCCCATCGGCCATGACCATAACTCCCATGGGTCTCTTTAGCTCTCAAAGGAACCAATATCTGGGGGTTGTATCTGCTTTATCTGTCTCTCTGACTCTGCTCAGTTGTGCATGAGGGCAATCCTTCTGCCAGCCTCCAGACTCTTTTTTAGAAACTCGTAGCCATATAAACTCATTTCTCCTTTCCATTTCCCCCTTACTTTAGGTCAAACAGCATTTTAAAGTCATGGTATTTTATGTAGACATGGATATTCTGCTGATCCGCATTGAACCTTCCGTATAAGGTCATTTTCCAGTTGCATCATCAGTTGGTAGTTGATAGTGGTCCCTCGTTGCCAGGGAGGCTCATCCCCGGGTGTCATGTCCCACGCTGGGGGGAAGGCATTGCATTTACATGCTGAGTTTGGCTTCGAGACTGGCCACATTTGAGTAACATGAAGGCTGACAGGAGGAAATTCCCAGGTACAATGTTGCTCTAGGCCTTGTTCTTATTTTAGGTTTATCAGCTCACAAGCATAGTCCTTAGCATCAGGGGCTCACTGTTGAACCCTCACTCCCTCCCGGTCCCCGCCACTGTAACTGGGAGACTGTCGCTGCTCCCCTAGGGACCACGATAGAGCACCACTGGCCAGGAACCCAGTACCCCCCCTGCTGTGGTTTTTAATTGTTGCCACTATGAGTATATCCAAACATTACCATGCACCCTGGACATATGTTCTGTACAGCTCCCTGTCAGCCATATATCACCTGTCATTGGTATCCCATACCAGTATCCCTCCATTGCCATTGTTGAAACACTCTGTGATCCAGAACTCCCCGAAATTTGAAGCCCAATATAATGTCATGGTCCCTTACTAGGGAATGGCATATAGCGATGGGTTTAAAGGATAGATAAAGAACTTGGATAAAGTTAGATAAAGAACTTAGATAAAGAATGTTGACTTGAAAAAATTCCACATCCTATCTTTTTCTTTTTTTTTCTTTTTTCTTTTTTTATTTTTTTCCCCCCCTAATTATTCAGCTTTTCTTCACAGGAGTCCTAGACCGCAGCAATGTATATATATAATATACAGCACTCCCACACATCCACCAGAAAACCTTTTCCCTTCCACAGTGATACTCTTACGCCCTATTCATATCATATTTACTTAAAGTGATGTACAGAGTCTGAGACATTAGCTTTCTAACAAGGTGACATCTGTGCTTACATTATGGTGCATACTTTAGGATACACAGTTCTTTACATTTTTAGTTATCCTATGTTTTACATTATGGTTTACATTATCAGTCTGTCATCTCCTATATGTTATGGTGTAATATTACATGTTTTATATCCATCCTTGTGTACTCTCAAGAAACTCCTCTCTTACCCCCCATTTACTTTGGTTCCACACATTTAACGTCCATTTTCCCTTCCACCTTGGTGCCCACAGTGACAGCCAACCTCCGTTTCCTGAGGAGCCACTTCCAGAGATAGATGGAATAGTGTTCAGGGCCTAACTTGCTCAACTTCCCCAATGCCCTGGGAGCCACCCTTTCTCTCGAGGGATACAGTTCCCTCTATTTGATGGCATTAGTCCTCCCCAGGATGTGGGTCCACCCCCACTCTCACTACTTGGGTTTCTACCCCATGGTGTCACCCACTCTGGCAGAATGAGCATTTAGACATTCCCTAGGAGCCCGTCCTGCATCAGACCCTCCCCTCCGAGCATTCTAAACAGGTAACCCTCTTTATTATATTTTGATATGATTTTCTCGGCATTTTACTCTCCACCAACACCTGACCCTCTCCTGTGTTCGTATGCTACCCCTCCCTCCCCCCACTTTTGGGCAACGTTACCCATCCGTCCCTCCCCAGCCACCCTCAAACCCGCAAAGCCCCAACCAAAGGCAACCCCTTGCCCCCCTTTTATCTCTTCTTTGTGTTCATACTTACCACCATCTCGTCTTAAATTCCACCCCTGCAGACCTCGGCTCATATCCTTCCTCCACCCTCCGATTTCCTGTAAGCCTATCGTTCAGTCTCTTGCTATCTAGGGCAGCTTGTTTATTTCATATCATTAAGGTCATGTAGTATTTGTCCTTCAATGTCTGGGTTGCTTCACTCAACATAAGGTTCTCAAGATTCATCCATGTTATCACATGTGTTTGTAGTGTGTTTGTTCTTACAGCCGAGTAGTATTCCATTGTGTGTATATACCACATTTTATTGATCCACTCATCTGTTGATGGGCATTTGGGTTGATTCCAACTTTTGGCAATAGTGAACAATGCTGCTATGAACATTGGTGTACATATATCGGTTTGTGTCCTTGTTTTCAGTTCTGCTGGGTATATACCCAGCAGTGGTATTGCTGGGTCATATGGCAAATCTATGGCTAGTTTTTTGAGAAACCGCCATACTGTCCTCCAGAATGGTTGGATCCTTCTGCATTCCCACCAGCAGTGGATGAGTGTTCCCCTTCCTTCACATCCTCTCCAGCACTTGTATTCTTCTGTTTTTTTCATAGTTGCCAATCTTATGGGTGTAAGATGGTATCTCATTGTAGTTTTGATTTGCATTTCCCTGATAGCTAGAGATTTGGAACATTTTTTCATGTGCTTTCTTGCCATTTGTATTTCTTCTTCGGAGAAGTGTCTGTTTAAGTCTTTTTCCCATTTTTTAAATGGGTTGTTTATCTTTTTATTTTCAAGATATAGGAGTTCTTTATATATGCAAGTTATAAGTTTCTTATCAGATATATGATTGCCAAATATTTTCTCCCACTGTGTGGGCTCCCTTTTTACTTTCTTGACAAACTCCTTTGAGGTGCAGAAGGCTTTAATTTTGAGGAAGTCCCATTTATCTATTAGTTCTTTTGCTGCTCGTGCTTTTGGTGAGATATTCATAAATCCATTTCCTATTACAAGGTCCTGTAGATGTTTCCCTACACTGCTTTCTAAGGTTTTTATGGTCTTGGCTCTTATATTTAGGTCTTTGATCCATCTTGAGTTGATCTTTGTATAAGGTGTGAGATGGTAATCCTCTTTCATTCTTCTACATATGGCTATCCAGTTCTCCAGACACCATTTGTTGAATAGGCCACTCTCTCCCAGTTGAGAGGGTTTGGTGGCTTTATCGAATATTATGTGGTTGTATATGTGAGGTTCTATATCAGAGTTTTCAATTCGATTCCATTGGTCTATGTGTCTCTCCTTATGCCAATACCATGCTGTTTTCACCACCGTAGCTTTATAGTATGTTTTGAAGTCAGGTAGTGTGATTCCTCCAATTTCGTTTTTCTTTTTCAGTATGTCTTTGGCTATTCGAGGTCTCTTTCCTTTCCAAATAAATTTCATAGTTTTTCTAGTTCCTTAAAGAAGGCTGCGTTGATTTTTATTGGGATTGCATTGAATGTGTAGATCAGTTTTGGTAGGATAGACATCTTAATAATGTTCAGTCTTCCTATCCATGAACAAGGAATAGTCTTCCATTTATTTAGGTCTTCTTTGATTTCCTTGAACAATCTTGTATAGTTCTCGGTGTATAAGTTCTTTACCTCTTTAGTTAAATTTATTCCTAAGTATTTGATTTTTTTATTTACTATTGTGAATGGTATTTGTTTCTTGATTTCCTCCTGATCTTGCTCATTATTGGTGTACAGAAATGCTACTGATTTTTGCGCATTGATCTTATAACCTGCGACTTTACTAAACTCATTTATGAGTTCTAGAATCTTCGTTGTAGATCTGTCAGGGTTTTCTATGTATAGGATCATGTCATCTGCAAATAATGAAATTTTGACTTCTTCCTTTCCAATTTGCATGCCTTTTATTTCTGGTTCTTGCCTCAGTGCTCGAGCAAGTACTTCTAAGACAATGTTAAATAGGAGCGGAGACAGTGGGCATCCTTGTCTGGTTCCTGAGTTTAGAGGGAAGGAGTCTAGGATTTCTCCATTGTAAACAATATTGGCTTTAGGTTTTTCATATATACTCTTTATCATGTTCAAAAAATTCCCTTGTATTCCAATCTTTTGGAGTGTTTTTATCAAGAAAGGGTGCTGTATTTTGTCAAATGCTTTTTCTGCATCAATAGATATAATCATGTGATTTTTTTCCTTCAATCTGTTTATATGGTGTATTACGTTGATTGATTTTCTTATGTTGAACCATCCTTGCATACCTGGGATGAATCCCACTTGGTCGTGGTGTATAATACGTTTAATGTGTTGTTGAATACGATTAGCAAGTATTTTGTTAAGTATTTTTGCGTCTAGGTTCATTAGAGAAATTGGTCTGTAATTTTCCTTTCTTGTGATGTCTTTGTTTGGCTTTGGTACTAGGGTAATGTTGGCATCATAGAAGGAGTTGGGTAATGTTCTTTCTGTTTCGATGTTTTGGAATAGTTTCAGCAGGATTGGTGTCAGTTTTTTCCGGAATGTTTTGTAGAATTCACCTGTGAAGCCATCTGGCCCTGGGCTCTTCTTAGTTGGGAGATTTTTAATAACTGATTCTATCTCTCTGCTTGTGATTGGTTTGTTAAGATCATCAATTTCTTCTTTTGTCAATATGGGCTGCTTATGTGTTTCTAGGAATTTGTCCATTTCCTCTAGATTGTCATTTTTGTTGGAATATAGTTTTTCAAAATATCCTCTTATGATAGTCTTTATTTCTGTGGGGTCAGTGGTGATATCGCCTTTCTCATTTCTTATTTTGTGTATTTGCATCTTCTGTCTTTTTTTCTTTGTTAGTGTTGCTAAAGGTTTGTCAATTTTGTTAATCTTCTCAAAAAACCAGCTCTTGGTCTTGTTTATCTGTTCAAGTGCTTTCTTATTTTCTATTTCATTTAGTTCTGCTCTTATCTTTGTTATTTCCTTCCTTCTTCTTCCTGTTGGGTTACTTTGTTGTTGTTTTTCTAATTCCTTCAAATGTGCAGTTAGTTCTTCAATTTTTGCTCTTTCTTCTTTTTTGATATATGAATTTATGGCTATAAACTTCCCTCTCAGTAATGCTTTTGCTGCATCCCATAAATTTTGGTATGTTGTGTTATCATTATCATTTGTTTCAAGGTAGTCATTGATTTCTTTTGAGATTTCCTCTTTGACCCACTGTTTTTCTAAGAGTGTGCTGTTTAATTTCCAAATCGTGGTGTGAAATCTGGGCTTCTGTCCCTTGCAAATCTCCAGCTTGACTCCATTGTGGTCCGAGATAATGTTTTGTATGATTTCAATCTTTCTGAATTCGTTCAGCCTTTCTTTGTGGCCTAGCATATGATCTATCTTGGAGAATGATCCATGTGCGCTTGAGAAAAATGTATATCCTGCTGTGTTTGGGTGTAGCGATCTATATATGTCTATTAGATCGAGCTCCTCTAATATACTATTCAGATGTTTTGTTTCTTTGGTGATTCTCTTTTGAGATGTTCTGTCCAGAGTTGATAGTGGTGTATTAAAATCCCCCACTATAATTGTAGATGTATCTATTCTTTCACTTAGTTTTTCCAGCATTTGCCTGACGTATTTAGAGGCATCCTTGTTAGGGGCATAGATATTTATGATTGTTCGATCTTCTTGACAGATTTTCCCTTTGACTAAAATGTAGTATCCTTCTTTGTCTCTCACAATTGTTTCACATTTAAAGTCTATTTTGTCTGATATTAATATAGCTACTCCTGCCTTTTTTTGGTTATTGTTAGCTTGTATGATTGTTTTCCAGCCATTCACTTTCAATCTCCATGCGTCTCTGGGTCTAAGATGTGTCTCTTGTAGACAGCATATGGATGGGTCATATTTCCTTATCCAATGTCCCAGTCTGAATCTTTTGATAGGTGAGTTTAATCCGTTGACATTCAGTGTTATTACTATCAAGGAATTATTTGTGTTAGCCATATTTTGATTGGATTTGTGTTTGTCATATTTTGTTTGTATATATTTTTTTGTCTTTTTTGTTGTTGTTGTTGGTCTTATACTCTCCTCCAACTTTGCCTTTCCTGTTTTTTCCTTTCTTCCTGCAGAACTCCCTTTAGAATTTCTTGAAGGGGAGGTTTCTTGTTGGTATACTCTTTCAGTTTCTGTTTGTCTGCGAATATTTTGAACTCTCCATCATGTTTGAATGCTAGTTTAGCTGGATAGAGTATTCTTGGTTGGAAATTTTTTTCCTTTAGTACCTTGACTATATCATACCACTGTCTTCTTGCCTCCATGGTTTCAGAAGAGAAATCAGCATTTAATCTAATTGAGCTTCCCTTGTATGTGATGGTTTTCTTTTCTCTTGCTGCTTTTAGGATTTTCTCTTTGTCTTGAGCATTGGATAATTTGACAAGTATATGTCTTGGGGTGGGCCTGTTGGGGTTTATGACTTGTGGAGTGCGCTGTGCTTCTTGGATATGTACATCTGTCTCTTTCAGTAGATTTGGGAAGTTTTCAGCCATTATTTCCTGCAACACTCCTTCTGACCCCTTTCCCTTCTCTTCACCTTCTGGAATGCCTATAATACGTATGTTTGAGCGTTTTGCATTGTCATTCAGGTCCCTAAATCCTAATTGGATTTTTTCTATCTTCTTATTGACCCCTTCTACTATCTGATTTCTGATGTACTGTCTTCCACATCACTAATTCTCTGCTCTGTCTCTTCTAGTCTGCTGATATTTGCTGCAAGTGTATTTTTGATTTCTTGAACTGTGGTGTTCATTCCCATCATATCTGTTATGTTTTTGCGTATGTCTGCAATTTCCCCTCCAAGTGATGTCTTCATGTTGTTAACCTCTTTCATTACTGCATCAAATTTGTCGGTGATAAATGTTCTGAGATCTTTCATTGCTTGTGCCAAGTTTTGCTCCCCTTCGTGATTATTGGTTTGTTGATTGGATTCAGCCATGTTTTCCTGATTATTGGTTTGGTTTGTAGATTTTTGTTGCTTTCTGGTCATCTCTTTATTTTGACGAATTTAATCAGTTCCTTAGCTTCTTTGTCTGCTCTTGGAGGTTAATTAGTTGTTATTTTTGCATAGGTGTTATATCTTCTCTTTGTCACTTTTTTCTTCTTATTCTAGTTACTTGTTGTTGGTTAAGTTCACTTTAGAGGAGAGTATTAGTGTTGGGGAAAGGCAATTGTGTAAGCAAGGGAAAAGTGTAAAGTAGTATTGGTGATGTATGTTAACAAAGCAAGAATATGAGATCTGGGAGGATGGAGGTTAGATTCATGTAGATTGTATAGAGTTATAGCTGTAGGTAGAGTACCTTTTATGAAGTAGATGACTGAATATGAGAGGAATATGGTATGAACTACAAAGCTATTGTTTTCATGAGAGAGGGAAAAAGAAAAGAAAGGTAATAGTTTCAAGAGTGGATAACAGACAGAAAACAGAACAAAGGTATTAGAAATTAAGAGTTAGACACTTTGTGGATCAAAGAATGGGAGGTGGGGGGTGGAATATAGGAGAGACAGTAGATGATAGTGGATATCAAGATGCAGGTGAAGGGGGATAGTGTAGGTAGCCTAAATCAGTTCACACAGAAATGAGGCAGTGGAGGATGGGAAAACCCAGCAAATGTGAGGTGTTCCCTGTAGCACCTATTGTATACTTGAATTAAAATAAAATAAGTGGAAGATGAGGGACAAGAGGGAAAGAGAAAACCGAAAAAAAAAACTAATTATAATAAAGAAAAAAAGAAAGACAAGAAGAAAGGAAGAAAGAAAAAGAGGATGGGCAAACAGTGGGGAACGGATAGGGGGAAGAGAGATACAGGTATACACGTGTCACAATTGCAACACTATCTAAAACAACAACTTCCCCCCGCTTTGCCCTAAAACCCCCCGTCTGTCTGCCCAAATGGGTCTGCAAGCACCTCCCTTCCCACAAACCCCCAATAGGCCGCCCAGGGCCCACGAACTCCCCAGTACTGCAGATGCTCAAAAAAAAAAAAAAAAAAAAAATTAAATTAAATAAATTAAAAAAAACAACAACAACAAAAAACAAAGAACAGAAACCCCTCCGCAGGCCCGGTTCCGCCCGCCGCTGCCCGCCGCGGAGGCCTGGACCGGCTCTGCCCGGCTCCTTACGCCGCCGCGGCCTGGCCTGGCTCCGCCCGGCTCTGCTCGCTACAGCGGCCCAGCTGGCTCCCGCGTCCACCTCCCGCCGCCGCGGCCTGGACCGGCCCCGCCCGGCTCCGTACGCCGCCGCGGCCTGACCCGGCTCCGCCTGGCTCCGCTCGCTACAGCGGCCGGGCCCAGCTCCGGCGTCTGCCTCTCGCTGCCGCGGCCTGCACCGGCCCCGCCCGGCTCCGTATGCCGCCGCGGCCTGGCCCGGCTACGCCCGGCTCCGCTCGCTACAGCGGCCCGGCCCGGCTCCGGCGTCCGCCTCTCGCCGCCGCGTCCTGGACCGGCCCCGCCCGGCTCCGTACGCCGCCGCGGCCCGGCCCGGCTACGCCCGGCTCCGCTCGCTACAGCGGCCCAGGCCCGGCTCCGGCGTCCGCCGCCCGCCGCCGCGGCCTGAACCGGCCCCGCCCGGCTCCGCACGCCGCCGCGGCCCGGCTCGGCCCGGCTCGGCTCCGCCCGGCCCCGCTCGCCGCTGGCGCAGCCCAGCCGGGCTCCGGCGTCCGCCGCTGCGGCCCGGCCTGGCTCAGCCCCACCGAGCGGGGCTAGATGCCTCGTCTCCGCCTACCCAAGGAGGGAATCCTCTACAGGTAGCTGGGATCTCCGTGTATATTTCACAGATGGATCCTCTCTGTTACCTTCCCTCCAAATCGATGTCCAGACACCTCCGGACCAGCAAAAATCCCGAAACAATCCGGTCCCAAAGAGTCTCCAACGCCGCCCAGCCGATTCCCTGCAGAAGACCCTAACAGGGATGTTCACTCAGCCGCCATATTGCCCCCTCTCCCTATCTTTCTTTCTTTGGCTAGACCCAGCAGACATTTGGCTCTTTTTTTTTTTTTTTTTTTTTTTTTTTTATCTGTGCGAATTGTCATTTCTAGATTGTGGAATTTTTATCTTTAAGTCTGGGATATATGGAATGAGAAGAGAACCTAGGGAACTTTACTCTGTTGTTCCTTGTTTCTCAAGGTTCCCAGCTGGTTTGATTTATTTCTACCTTTTTGGACTTTTAGTTTTATTTAGTAGGAGAAAGAAGAAAAAGCCTGTCTACTCCATCTTCCCAAAGCAGAAGTCCATAATACATCTAAAGTGGTCTTTTCTTTTTAATAAATGAAACATATACTTTTTAAAAAATGGATAATCTTAATATTATTATCTTAACATTATTTTTACAGTTTATACCAATTTATAATTCTATGTATTGGGTTTGGAAAATCCACAAGCCCCCATTCTTCCTAATGATCTTTTTTTTAAAAAAAAATTATTTGAGAAATTATAGGTTTACAGAAAAATCACATGGAAAGTACAGAGTTTCTTGTCCCCCTCACAGACAGTTTCCCCTGTTAACTTTGCACTAGTACAGTACTTTTAAAATTAGTCCAGTGTTTTAAAATTGTTAAGACAATATTATTATAATTCTACTATTAACCATAGTTTGTAGTTTACATTAGGGCTCACTGATTGTGTTGTACAGAACTATGGGTTTTTAAAATTTTTATTGTGGTAACATAAACACCCTGAAATTTCCCATTTAACTACATTCAAATGTAGAATTCGTTGGTGTTAATTACATTCATCAAGGTGTGCTAGCATCACCGCCACCCTTACCAAAACTTTTACAGCATCCCAGGCAGAAACTCTGTACCAAATAAGAATTAGCTTTCTATTCCCTACCCCCACCCCAGGCCCTTGCAATCTGTATACTACTTTCTGGCTCTATGAATTTGCATATTCTAATTATTTATAAGTGAAATCATATAATATTTGTCCTTTTGTGTCTTTCTTATTTTGCTCAATATAATGCCTTTAAGGATCATTCATGTTGTAGCATGTATTAGAAGTTCATTCCTTTTTATTATTTTAATTTTAATTTAATTTTATTTATTTCTCTTCCCTCCCCCCCCCCCCCATTTGTCTGCTTGTCTGTTCTCTCTGTCCATTCATTGTGTGAATCCAGCGGCACCGGGAAACTGCATCTCTTTTTTGTTGCATCATCTTGCTGCATCAGCTCTCCATGTGTTCGGCGCCACTCCTGGACGGGTTGCGCTTTTTTCACACGGGGCAGCTCTCCTTATGGGGCGCACTCCTTGTGCGTTGGGCACCCCTATGCAGGGGCACCTCTGTGTGGCATGGCACTCCTCGCGTGTGGCAGCACTGGGTCAGCTTACCACACGGGTCAGGAGGCCCTGGGGATCAAACCCTGGATTCTCTATATGGTAGATGGATGCTCTATCAGTTGAGCCATGTCTGCTTCCCAGAAGTTCATTCCTTTTTACAGCTGAATAATATTCTTTTGCATGGATATACCATATTTTCCTTTCATCTCTTGACAATTGTGAATAATGCCACTATGAACATCAGTGCACAGTGATCTCTTAAAAACACAAATCTAATTATATCCCTCTATTTTCCAAATTTTTCTTCAGTGGCTTTCTCTTATATGAAGATACCATTTTAAGTTCCTTAGCGTGACTTAAACATCCTTTTTGTGATCTAGCCCCAGCTCGTCTCCCCAGCCTCACTTTTATGTCTTTCCCAGTTGCATATTTAAGTCCCCAGAAAGATACCATGTTCTTATTCACATCTAGATCTTTACCTATGCTTTCCTTCCTCTCTTCACCAGGGAAGACATCTTAATGGCTCTGTTTCTTATGTGTAAGCAATAAAGAACAACTTGCCACTTTCTCACTATTTGAGGTACTTTCATATCTTCAATATACTGTTTGTGATACTCTTCCTGGAACACCCCTTGCCGCCTTCTTTTTCATCTCTGAACTCTTCCTTCATCTTTCAGTGCCCTGCTCAAAGGTTACATATTTCATCAAATCTTTTCCAGTTTCTCAGTCATGATGAATTGCTTCCTTTTCTTTTCTTCCATGGTGCTTGATATTTGGCTCTGACATAACATTTATCTCATTTTGTTAAGGTTGTTGGTGTCTTTATTATGCCTTGGGATTAGGGTTTCTTTGAGGGTAGATATATATCTCATTCTTCTTTGTATCTACATTTAGTAATGTGAATCCCACCATGAAATTTACTCCCCTGAATTTTGAACGGAACTAGAGGACTAAGGCCAGCTTTTTCTTCACCTGATTGAAGTTAGCAGTATTTGAATTAAGATCTTTGTGTGAAGCCTGCCTTTGGGAGAATGACATGAAAAATAAAAGAGAGAGGAGGTTTCTGCCCTCAATTACTTTCATTAATTTGCTTACCATAAAAAGAAATAATTGGAAATAGCTGGCATGTTATCTGTGAGTGCTTTAGATTTTGTTCTTATGTTGTAGTTTTGCTTTAGTTTATTTGCTCCCTTAATGCCATGGTTCTATGTTACTGCTAGTTGAATATTTGTGTACTAAAATCCACAGGTCATGGAATATCAATCAAGATTACTAAGGTGCTCTCATTGCTTGCTAGTTTATATTTATTGAGGATTAAAAACAAACAAAAAAATATATTGGTCTTTTAAAATATATATATACACACACACTTGCCTGAAATAGTGTTCAGGTAGTTGAAAGACTATCACAGCACAGTACTGTCCAATAGAAACGTAATGAGAGTCACAAATGTTATCCAATGTGTAATTTAATTATTTTTAATTGCAATATTTAAAAAGTCCAAAGAAATAAGTGAAAATAATTTTAATAATTTTATTTAACCCAATATATCCAATTTAATATTTTAACATGTAGTCAATATAAAAATTACTGAGACATTTTATATATTGTTTTTGTATTAAGTCTTCAAAATCTGGTGTGTATTTTATACTTGCACCACACTTCAATTTAGACTAGTCACAAAACAAGTGCTCAGTAGTTGCATGTGGCTAATGGCTGCTGTATTGGATAGCATAGCTCTAGGAAATGGGGTCCTTTTTTTAGTGTTCACTAAGTACACTGACAGTGTTGTGTAAAATTTCACCACTGTCTATTTTCAGAACATTTTCATCATCTCAAACAGAAACTCTGTACCTATTAAGCAGTAACTCCCATTACCCTTTTCCTCCAGCTCCTGGTGACCACTTTTCTGCTTTCTGTCTTTATGAATTTACATATTCTAAATGTCCTTTTGTGTCCGGCTTATTTCATGCAGGATAATATTTTCATGATTCCTTAATTTTATAGTATGAAGCATTCCTTTTCATAGCTGAATAATATTCTAGTGTACTTAAATATTACATTTTGTTTATCCATTCTTCTGTTGATGGGCACTTGGATTGTTTCTGCTTTTTGGCTATTGTGAATAATGCTAGGAGTGGATGTAGCTCAAGTGATTGAGTGCCTGCTTCCCATGTACAAGGTCTGGGTTCAATCCCTGGTACCTCTTAAAAAGAAAAAATAATAATACTGCTGCTATGAATATTGACTTATAAATATTTATTTGAATCCCTTCTTTCAGTTCTTTGGGGTAAAGACATAGTGGAAGTACTGGTTCATATGGTAATTCTGTGTGTTTAACTTTCTGAGGAATTGCCAAATTGTTTTCCCCAGGGGATGCACCATTTTACATTCCCTTCAGTAGTGTAGGAGTGTGTCAATTTATCCATATCCTCACCAACACTTGTTATTTTCCTTTTTTTAAATAAGAGCCATCTTAGTGGGTATGAAGTGATATCTCATTGTAGTTTTGTTTGAAAGGTTAATGATTTTGAGCATCTTTTTTGTGTTTATTGGCCACTTGTATATCTTTGTTGGAGAAATGTAAATTTTTAATTAGGTTGTTTGTCTTTTTTTGTTGAGTTGTAAGAGGTATTTACATATTCTGGATTTTAAGCCCTTATCAGTTATGTGACTTCCTAATACTTTCTTCCATTCCATTTGTTGTCTTTTTACTTTCTTGATAATTTCTTTTGCACAAATTTTTTTAGTGAAATCCTATCTATCTGTTTTTGTCTTTTGTTGCTCATGAGTTAGGTGTCATACCTAAGAATCCATTGCCAAATCCAAGGTCATGAAGATTTACCCCTATGTTTTCTAAGAGTTTTATAGTTTTAGCTCTTATATTAAGGCCATTGATCCATTTTGAGTTAATTTCTGTATACAGAGAGTGGTAGCTGAGTCTAACTTTATTCTTTGCATGTGGATTTCCAGTTGTTCCAGCATCATTTATTGAGAGACTATTTTTAGCTATTGCTTGGACTTGGCACTCTTGTCAAAGATTGTTTGGTCATAGATGTGTTGATTTATTTCTGGGTCCCAATTGTGTTCCATTGGTCTATATGCTTATGCCAGACCACACTGGTTTTTTTTTTTTCAGATTTATTTATTTTGGCCTCCCCTCCCCCTATTGTTTTGCACTCACTCTCTGCTTTCTGTATCCATTCACTATGTGTTCTTCTGTGTCTGCTTGTTTTCTCTTTAGGCAGCACTGGGAACTGATCCTGGGACCTTCCCGAGTGGGAGAGAGGCTCTTAATCTCTTGTGCCACCTCAGCTCCCTGGTCTGCTGCAACTCTCATGGTCTCTCCTCTGTGTCTCTTTTTGTTGTGTCATCTTGCTGCATGTGGGCCTGTACTCCTGTGTGGGCCAGCACGCTGCATGAGTCAGCCCTCTGCGCAGGCCAGCACTCTACACAGGTCAGCACTCTGCATGGGCCAGCTCTCTGCTCAGGCCAGCTCACTGTACAGGCCAGCTTGCCTTTACCAGGAGGCCCCAGGAATCGAACACTGAAACTCCTATATGGTAGATGGGAGCCCACTTCCTTGAGCCACATCCGCTTCCCAGAACCACTCTGTTTCGGTTACTGTAGCTTCATATTACATTTTGAAATTGGGAAGTGTGAGCCCTCCAACTTTGTTCTTCTCTCAAGATTGTTTTGGCTATTGTAAGACCTTTGCAATTACACATGAATTTGTGGATTAGCTCTTTTGTTTCTGCAGAAAAGGTTCTTGGTATTTTTGTTTTTGTTTTTGTTTTTTTAATTAGAGAAGTTATAGGTTTACGGAAAAAACTTGCAGAAAACACTAAGTTACCATATACCCCCACTCACACACAGTTTTTCCTATTATTAATGGTTTGTGTTAGTGTGTTAACTTGGTTAAAATTGATGAAAGAATATTATTGTAATTATTCTATTAATGATAGTCCTTAATTTACATTAGGGTTTTGTGTAACTTTTAAGTCACCAGGTACCTTTCTCTTTTCTTTGGATTCTTTTTTTCTCTTTTTGTTTTTAATATTAGAGAAGTTGTAGATTACAGAACAATCATGCATAAAATACAGGATTACTATATACCTTCCTATTATTAACACCTTGCATTGATATGGAACGTTAGT
Organism: Dasypus novemcinctus; assembly: GCF_030445035.2. Lineage (NCBI taxonomy): Eukaryota > Metazoa > Chordata > Mammalia > Cingulata > Dasypodidae > Dasypus > Dasypus novemcinctus. The sequence continues at coordinate 79,671,491 of NC_080681.1, read as the reverse complement.
TACAATTGATAAAAGCACAGTTTTATAATTGTATGACTAACTATAGTCCATGGTTTAGCTTAGAGTTTACTCTTTGTATTGTGAGGCTTTTGGGATTTTGATAGGGATTGTATTGAATCTATAGATCACTTAACAATATTAAGTCTTTCAATCCATGAATATGTGCTGTCTTGCTATTTATTTAGGTTTCTTTAATTCCTTTCAGCAATGTTTTATAGTTTTCAATGTGTAGGTCTTTCACTTCCTTGGTAATATTTATTCCTAGTATTTTATTCTTTTAGGTGCTGTCATAAATGGAATTGTTTTCTTAATTTCCTTTTCAGCTTACTCATTACTGGTGTATAGAAACACCTGATTTTTCCATGTTGATCTTGTACCCTGGAATGTTGCCAAATTCATTTATTAGCTCTAGTAACATTTTTGTGGATTTATTGGGATTTCCTGTATAAAAGATTATGTTGTCTGAATATTGAGATTGTTTTACTTCTTCCTTTCCATTTTGATGTCCTTTATTTCTTTTTTTTTTTTTTTTTGCCTAATTGCTCTGGCTAGAACTTCCAGTACATTGTTGAATAGCAGTGGTAAAATTGAGCATCTGTGTTGTTCCTGATATTAGGGGAAAGCTGTCATTCTCTCACCACTGAGTATGATGTCAGCTATGGTTTTTTCCCATAAATGCCCTTCATCATGTTGGAGTTCCCTTCTATTCCTACTTTTCTAAGTGTTTTTTTTTAATCAGGAAAGGGTGTTGGATTTTGTCAGATACCTTTTATAGATCAAATGAAGTGATCATGTAGTTTTTACCTTCCTTCTATGAATATAATATATTATATTGATTGAATTTTTTATGTTGAACCATCCTTGCAAGGAGTAATGGAGTTCTTAATACATAATCATTTTTCTGCTGTGACTCATTTTGCAAAGATATTTCTTGATTAATACTGTTTAATGATAGGTGTGCAAAAATTTGCTAGAGGAGACCAACCCTATTTTTAAAATTTTATTTTATTATTTATTATTATTATTTTTTTAGGTACTGGGGCTGGGGATTGAACCTACAACCTCTTAAGCAAGAAGTCGGTGCTCAACCACTGAGCCACACTGGCTCCCTTGAGTTGGTTTTTTCATCTGTTTGCTTGTTGTTTTTTTGTTTTTAGGAAGCACCAGGGACCAAACCCAGGACCTCCCATGTGAGAAGCAGGCAATCAACACCACTTGAGCCACACACTCCCAAGACCAACCCCTTTTAAAAAATACCTTCGTAATTTCAAGGTGGTGTTGGCAGTTTGAACTACAGCTTTCATATAGCTCAGCTTAAGCGCTATTTAATTTTTTCTTGACTCCAGACTATTTATTTACTGGCCCCAACTACTTAAACTTACCCAGACATTCTTAGGCTACCTTTTACTGTCATGGCTGTTAACTTCTTTCAGAGTAAATGTTGTTTAGTTCATATAAGATACTGTTGAGATTCAGCTCCAAAGTATAGTATTTTTCTGGCACTATTAATTGGTATGGTAGGTAGATTTATAAGGGACTTAAAGAAGTTACTGTGTCTACTTTATTTGAATTTATCTGATAGCTAAGGGCTCTAACTTCTAATCCTTCTAATAAGTTTTAAGATCTGGGTAGTGATTTAATAATGAATTTTAGGCATTATATATGTGTTAAATATGTATGTGTGCATATGTATTTGTGTGTATAATAATGAGTTATAGTGAATAGAAGGGATTGGGTAGAAATGCATTGGTAGCAAATTAATTCTCAAGATCCAGCTGCTTAACACAAAGGTTTATATCTCACTCATGGTATATAAACTGCAAGTTTGTGAAGGGTTCTACTACATGGTTACCCCAAGATCCATGCTCATGGAGGCTCTACCCTCATCATATAGCTGTACTTTCTAGAACTTAAAGTCTCCTCATTTGTTTCACCTGGAGAAGATAGCAAGGAAAATTATGCCCTGGCTCTTAGATACTTCAGCCTACAACTATTTGGCCAGAATTAATCAGAGGACTCCATCTAACACCAAGAATATTGGGGGAAATGTGGCTTTTTGTAAGTCCCCAATAATAATGAGAACAAGGTATCAGTGAACAGTAGTAATATCTACCATAGCCCGATTCTCCCACTTGCTCATTTGTGATCTTGGAAAGCCATGTAATTTTTTGAGTCCTATTTTGGTCATTTATAAATTGCAGATAGATTCCTCACCTCATGGAGTTGTTTTGTATATTAAATGAGATATTGTTACATGGGAATGCTTTGTAAATGTAAAGTATGATGGAAATTTTAACTATTTTTAACACTTTTTTGAAGCTAATTTGTTACTTGTTTTTCCTCAGGTCTACTGAATGATGGAACTGTGGGTATTTTTAGGGGCAACCAGATGCGCTTAAAGCGAGCTTGCATTCGCAAGGCAAAGATCTCTGCTGTTGCTTTCCGGAAAGCCTTCTGCCACCACAAGTTAGTGGAACTTGATGCCACGGGTGTGAATGCTGACATCACTATTACAGACATCATCAGTGGTCTTGGCAGTAACAAATGGATTCAGCAAAATCTTCAGTGCCTAGTGCTGAACTCATTAACACTCTCCCTCGAAGATCCTTATGAGCGATGCTTTAGCCGGCTCTCTGGCCTTCGAGCTTTGAGCATCACCAATGTTCTCTTTTACAATGAAGACTTGGCTGAAGTTGCCTCATTGCCAAGATTAGAGAGCCTGGATATTTCTAACACCTCGATCACAGACATTACAGCTCTGCTGGCCTGCAAAGACCGACTCAAGTCTCTAACCATGCACCACTTAAAATGTTTAAAAATGACAACTACCCAGATACTAGATGTTGTTCGAGAACTAAAACTTCTGAATCATCTTGATATTTCAGATGATAAACAATTTACATCAGATATAGCTCTTCGTTTATTAGAACAAAAGGACATCCTACCCAACCTTGTTTCCTTGGATGTTTCTGGGAGAAAGCATGTGACAGATAAAGCTGTTGAAGCCTTTATACAACAACGGCCCAGCATGCAATTTGTAGGTTTGCTGGCCACTGATGCTGGTTACTCTGAATTCCTCACAGGCGAAGGACATTTGAAGGTTAGTCTTAAAAATGTGTTATTTTTTCAGACTGTTGAATGTCTTAGTTGCATAAGACTCCATTAATATGAATGCCTAATTATATAAGGAACATGCTCTTGAACCAGGGCATTGTATAATGGAAAGTGCTTGCTTTAGAGCCAGAGAGTCTTAATTAAAATCCCAATTTACTTCATGACCCAGCACAAGGTTTGATGTAACTTCTTTGACTTTCCATTTTTTTTCCTTGTTTGTAAAATAAATATCATTCCTACCTTGCAGAATTTCCTGAATATTAATATATATAAAATTCAAGTCACTTAGTAGATCCTCTACAAATGATAGTTCGTTTAAATGTTTAATTCCTAATGGGTCACTTCCAAGAAACTAGGAATACTCCTTGTTGAATTTAATCCCTAATTGGAGATCAAGTACCCCGAGGAGATCTCTGCTGTAGAAATAGTAAAATTTTGCTTTCCTTAAAATTTGTCATGCTTAATGAATTAAACATCAATTGAGCGTGGTATAGCCTGAGAGACAAAGATGAAAAGATACAGGCCCTGCCTCCAAGGAGCCTAGTCTGACAGGAGTGGTGGTGATGAGATGACCATAAATAACTTTAAAACCAAGAATTGGTATAGTAGTAATTGTTATAAGAGAACAGGAAAAATTTCTTTAGCCAGGTAATTTGGGGCTTGATGTAGAACACAGTATCTGTATCAGACCTTTAAAGATAGGATTGTAACAGGAGAACTGTTATTTTTCTGCTATATTCCATAGATTTTTCATACTATATTCCATAGATGATTTATATTGATAGGTATTGCTTGCATTTTATAGATGAGAATATATAAGTGTATAGGAATTATGTGATTTATCACAAGTTAGAACCAACATTTGAACCTACAGCTGTCTAATTTCCCCCCACTATCCACAGCACTTGTGTACAAGCATCCTTTGTTTCCATCTGAAGCAGAGTCAGACAAGGCCTAGAAGTGGATACTGTGACCAAAATAGCTAAGTATCTTTTCTGAGCAACCAAAATTGATCCCCAAAAAGAAAGAAAGGTTAGGGTTTTACTTGTCAATACCTTATAAACATCTCAGTTATTGGATTATTTATAAATTCAAACTTCTTAATATAGTATAGAAAATTATTTGGGGCCATTCCTTTTCATTCATTCATTCAGTAAATATTTATCCAGTGTCTCTGTGCTCTAGGCCCTATAGGTCATGGAGAGTTGACAGTGAGCCCAACCCTTACGGAGCTTATAATTTAGTGGGGGAGACATGAGTTAAAAAATCATATACTGCATGTATGTATATTTGTGTGTGTGTGTATAATAGATATTTACAAGTATATTTATATATAATATAAACATGCTTTAAACTGTATGTAGTACTAAAAATCTAGAAGATATACAGTAATATATATGAGAATATTTAACTGTGAGACTCAACTTAGTTTAAAACTTCTTTGAGTAATTGATAAGTGAGTGGAGATCTTAAGGGTGAGTACCTTAGTACAACGCAGAGAGAACAACATACATAGGAAAGGCTGTGTAGTAGGAACGAGCATGGTGCATCCAAGCAGCTGAAAGAAAACCACTCTCTGTAGAGCCTAACAGGAAAATGAGTTGAAGCTAGAGAAGTAGGCCAGATCCAGACGGCAAGACCTTATAACAGGTCAGATAGTAAAGAATTGTAAAAATGAAGTGGAAAGAAATCACTATGAGCTGGGGATTGAG